>NC_052064.1:13254756-13599256 GCF_903992535.2 Arvicola amphibius
GTTAGGTCACCATCGCCACTTTATACGGTGGTAGGGATCAAACCTAGGGCTTGCATGCTAGGCAAGAACTCTACCAAGGGATCTGCATCCCGACTCCTAGACTATAACCATGCAGAACTGAGGCAAGGGGATGATGGATTGTATAAGGGAGCGATGCTCATCCAATTCCAGCTTTTCATTGAACTGGCTTTAGATATTGTATTTGATTCACCCTTTTAGGTATCCGTATTGAATTTTTCTCTTTGAAAATGGAAATAGATAAACTATAAAAGAGGATGCTACTGAGGCAGCTTGTGGGTGTTTGTGGTTTTGGAACCAGTAATGCACAGATCTGCTGATATTCTTCCTGCAGACCGAAAGCAGTGGGAGATGATGTACTGTGGGTTAGAGGCTCCTCTGGAACTACAAGAGGCTTCCCAGGGGCATAATCTGATTGTCGGTAGGTACCCAGACTAGCTGAGCTAATTTGTACTCCTGATCATTGTTTCAGTCTACCATTGTTTTGAAGAGGAACACGAGAGGTAAATGATCCTCAGGCATCGAGGGTAAGGACTTCTTGTTCTTGGAGTGTGAGGATAGGCGACCCATCTTGAGCTTGGCAAGCTCCTCTGAGAGACAGATGTTGAACTATGGCCATATGTGGAATAGAAGAGCTATTCTCTGTCTATTATGATTGTTTTAACTGCTGCGTCTTTTGGGTTTCACCTCTACATCACAGAGTGACCTGGTACTTGCCTCCTTAGTGCTGGGAGCCATGACGGCCTGATCAGTGATAGTTTTTCTTAACGCTAAGGGAGTTATGGAGTTGTTCCTGAACACAAGCACCATGAGATGGAGAGAGACCGAGAAGAGCAAAGACCTTTGAGGCTAAAACACCAAAGCCAATAGCAGGAGAGAAAAGGGCAATGGGAAAATCTGCAGGGTACTCTAAACCTCAGCATTTTTATAGAATAAGCCATGTTTAATGACGTCACAAAGACTGATTTTTTTTCTTGCTTACTTGTAGAAGAAAAGACAGTGTAGGAAACTGGTCTGGGAGGAAGCTGATGACGATTGCCCGAGATGAGACAAAGGATCTTCAAAGATTCAGTTTGGCTGTGGGCTGAGGTTTTCACCTTAGATTTTGTGGTAAAGTGGACCCGGGAGTGAGGTGCTAAGTACAGTGCTGCCAAAGTCCTTGGGTGATGGAGTGGAAAGGAGAAGTCAGATGATGACTTTTGGAAGTTCAGCTGCTGATCAGATCAGCAGGGTGGAAATACACCAAAAAGAAGGGACATCTTGGGAAAGAGAAATAAGAAACCAAGTCTGTGCACCTAGAGATGAAGGGCGAGGACAGGATGTGATGTCTTTAAACGGTATCCGGATGTGAGAGCTGTTTGCGATTATTTGGGGTCACGTATGAGGGAAAACTTTCTGGGGTTTTGAGCATTTGCTTTTCCCTGGCACACTGACGCTAATGAATGCCCTATTTTCTATTATGAGGACGTGTAATATATCAAAGGAGAAATCTGTAACAGTGTGAGAGTTGTTGATGGTTAGATTAGTGGAGCTTGAGGCTACTATTTCAGGAAGCATTGTGAGGGAGACTTCAAAGGCTCAGACTCAAGCCCAGGCTTACACCTGTGAATTTAGTAAGATTTTTTTTGACTAATTGACTAATTGGACTTATTAGGGCAGCCAGAGGAAAACGTATCCAGGCCAGCAGATGATTCAGCATTGCAATGAGATATTAAAAAAAGAGCCTGTGAGAACAAAAAAGAAAAGAACGAAGTGGATTATGTGTACATTATTTATATTTAGTAACTGCAATCACGAGGTCCTTAGTTCATTGCTCTGAAATCTTGCACGATATCTCTGAAGTTTTAGTGAGTGATGACTTTGGCCAAGAGCATTTATTCCATCAACATTGATTCAGTTTATACTAGTCTGCAGGCAAAATGTTGTGATAAATATAACAAAATAAATACAAAATTAAAATATATATGAGGAAGGATAAGACAGATATGTAAACAACCAATTATAATAAGGGATTTGATCCCACAAGAGAGGCAAATGGTACTAGAACCCACACTGACGGCTTGGGAAAAGAATTAACAAAGAAGTGAAGAGGGCTTGAAAGATGAACAGGAATTTGCCGAAAAAGAGTCAGAGTCAGACAGGACTGCGGCTCCTTTGGGGAAAAGGCGTTTCAGGTGTAGAGCCCAGATCAAAGAGTGGCAGAAACACAAAGCTGTATTGTGTCATAATTGGGTACAACTGGTCTATAGTGAACAGCAAGAAGCTTCCTGGGCAGTGGATCTGAGAGGCGCAGGAGCCTGGTCGCAAGGGGTCTGATGTCATGCTGAGAAGAAGATGGTCTTCCCTGGATCGGCAGCCAGAAGCAAGAGAAGACTTTAAACATTTAGTTTGGCGGTAGGATGGAGGCCAGATTGAGAAAAGTGGGAAATGGAGAGAGTGGTAATTAATGTCCAGGGGAAGGGAGGCGGGGCATCAGCTAAGGGGTTAGCAATGGAAGTTGAAAAGAGATGATGTTAGATTGGCAGTAAGTGGATGTGAATGCTAAGTGAATGAGGGTTTCCAGTCTGATTAGGAAGAAGTGCCTCTAGCCCCAAGGTTAAGAAATGGGGGGAAGAGAAGGAACTGTTTAATTGTCAGCCAGGGATCAAGCTGCCATGCTCAGGATCATGGTCTGGGCTAGTAGGGGGACCTGAGAGTCACGTGGATAAAAGGAATGGTTGAAAGGATCGAACTAAGGCTTTAACAAGACTGAATGGAGCAGAAAAGTTCACAAAGGAGACGCAGAACAATGGCTAGAATGGAGAATGGGGAGCTATGGGATTTTAAAGGAAGGGAGGAAAGACTCTGAAGAAGAAAGGGGTAGATGCCTGACAAGCGCCCTGCACAAGATGAGAGCTGACAAGACGCTCATCATTTGGTGACTGTGTTGCTGGTGCTCTGTGCCCCAGTGGTTCTACCAGGATCAGCCAGGATGAGTCGTTTCCAACTCGCAGACGAGGAAGGGAATAGAGGATAGGATAGCGGTAAAGCCGTCCCAGATGGGGAAGCGATCGATATTTCTAAGTCCTTATAGACCAGAAAACTTGTAAATAACTACATATGGGAGACTCTGACTGTGAGCTATGGGGGAGTCACTATCACTGGAGGAGCTAGAGCCCCACCTCTGTTTTCACGCAGCTACCATAATTAATCTTGCTTGTTGTGCCTGCGGAGGTGAATTTTCCATTCAAGTTCTCATGCTCAGTTCCATTTTCCGTGTTTTAGGCAAATGTGAGCAAGTATTCACACCATCAATATTTACAATGTAAAGCCAGGAGTTGATAGATCTGTGAAATGTCATATTTTAGCACAAGGGAAGAAAATAGCAGCACACAGTGCCGACAGCGGCACACTTTGCTTGCAATGCTTTTTGCGGCAGTGTTGACGATTCTTGCTTTTGACGGTTGTAATCTCCTCAAGTTCTGGTTGTCCTTTATTTTTCCGTGGAAGAAACCACGGATAATTCTTTCTTTACTGCATTTCTTAACATATTCTAATAGTTCATTTTCAATATATATGTATTATATGCACACATTTATAATACTTAGGTACGAAGCAATTGTAATAAAATGTTGAAAAACACATGACCTCTTCTTACACAGAGCTTTATAATCTTGTGGGGGCAAATCCCAAACAAACCCACACACCACATAGTTGTGGTTGCTATAAATGGTGTGATGGGAAATACCACGTATAGTGAGGATGTATAGCCACCTGCGTGTGATAGCATTTTGTTACCATGACAAAAATACATGAGAGAACAGCTTAGAAGAACAGATTTATTTTGGCTCACGGTTTCAGGCTGTAGTCATCTCTCTCTATTGCTTTGGGCCTGAAGCAAGACCAAGAAAAATGAGGGTGTGGAAGTGCACGGCAGGGGACGCTTCTGACTTCATGCCAGGGATGGAGGCAAAACAGGACGAAGAAGGAGGGAGGGGTGGACAGAAGGGTTTAGAGACAAGACACACTGTTTATCTATTCCTCCAAGTAGGCCCCAACTCTTGCTAGCCCATTTAGCTATGAAGTCATGAATAGAGGAATCTATCAATGTATAGCTCCCTTAAGATCCAGTCAGCTCTCAGTACCTCCTCTAGCTGGGGACCAAACCTTCAGCACACACATCCGAACCATAGCATTACCCCAGTGAGGGGCGAAAGGCAAGCTACTATAACAGTAAAAGTTTGCTGGCTGAAGGTCCTGGGTGGTGGTGTTAGAGCATCTCAGGCACGTGACCCTTCTTGCCCTAGACCTCCATTGACTCTGCCTGTACCACAGAAGACAATGGACCTTTCCTCTCTTCTGCGGTCCAGCTGCAGCATCTCCTTCTCTTTCTGGCAGCTGTATGTTCATCCATGAGTATCGTACGCAGGAAGCTGCCGGTATGGGTGAGTTACACTTTGTTTTATCCAAGGAGCAAGAGAGAGCTAGAATCCTCCCAGAGCTCAGTGTGATAAGCGTGTGCTCTGCCACCGATCTGCACGTGTGTGGAGGAAGGGATGCCTTCTCCCAAATCATGTGTTCAGAAGGGGCCCATATTTTTTTAAATCACACAAGGATAGCATACTCTTTATCAAAGTCTTTGAGCACACATTTTCCCCCACGAACATAGTATGCTCACCGAGGAAAGGAATTACATAATCTTACTCAGCAAACAATGATTGAGGGTATTTTTTTTGTTGAAAGCACTTTTGGGATTGTAAAAATAAGTAAGACATAGATCTTCTTTGGAAGCACTAATCACTGCCTTCAAAAGAGCGAAAGTAGTTAGCTTTGCTTTTTCAATTATGTGCAGAAATTGATTTTTATGGTGCAGTTAGTCATAATTGACATCTCCTTTCAGTTGTACCCGTTTTAAGACAGAAATAAACACCCAGTGATCGTGATATGCTGGCCTTCAGTTTGAAATTCTGGGGCAGAAGATCCTATTTATTATTTGTGGTCAAAGCTTTGTTACTAAAGACCTGTTTCTTCCCTTTAGGTCAGTGGTCCTCAGAGTGATGGTAGGACAGCAACACCTAGCATTATCTCAGAACTCGTTAGATACCCAGTATCTTGGGTCCTGTCCCTATTCACAACCTACTAAATCAGAAGCTCTGAGACAGAGGCCCAGCCATGCTTCCCTTTGGTAATTAGGGTGCACTCTCTATGTAAGGCCCACTGCTCTTAGAATAAAACAAGAAGTAAGGTTTTTGGTCTAAAAAATGTGGGGACAAGTTCAATTACAAAAGCCCTTGAACTTTCACCCCAGTGACTTCCTGCTTCAGCAGAACATCCTAGAAAGCCACCCACCACATTGAATGGGCCATGCGATCCTCCCATTCTTGGGAAGTACCTCAGCAAATGTTGCTCAAGTTACTGTCTCGACACCAAGACCTGTGTGCATGCTGTTGATGAGGCAGGATGCAGAGGATATGACCAGCACTTTGTAGGCGTTCACCCCAACTGAAGAAACAAATATGGAGATTATTAAGTATGGCACCCAAGACTGGCATTAGCCTACAAACAGCTGCAATATTAAGGCGAGCGATAGCCAGCCTTCTTGGTTGGTGTTTTCCATCTTTGCTACCTATTGGGAGAGGCGTTTTCTGTAACTGTAATTATCTTCTGGAATATTCAAAATAAGTAGGAAACTGTTGGAAATGTGTGCCCTGCTCCTGCTGTATGTCTTGTTTAGGATCAGATCTCTCACCACCTGGGGCTTCTGGGCCACACCACCCTATGTCTCGCTTCCCATCATGATTTCACACTGCAGTCAACAAATAATGTTCAAACATAAATTAGTTTTTTTAAATAAAAAAAATGAATTTGACATTCAGAAAATTTAAGATCAAGGAATGCTACACTTCCCAGGTGAAAACTTTCATGTAAGTACCAATATTGACTTATTTCTAAAATGTTATCATCTTTATTAGAAATACCCCCCAAGGGAAATGTACTTTTAATACTGTGGAATTGCAAGTACCAGAAAATATCGGATTAAAAATGTAATTTACTGGACAGTCACTCATGCCATTGACATTTGAAATAAAATAATCCTGAAAAGTCAATGTTCTGCTTTTCTTTGATGGGAAAGCATAGAGGTTGGCTTGCTGGTTCTAAAGTCTTTGAAGAAACTTGCTAGGAACTGAAGAGAAGAAAGATCAACCAACTACCTATGGGATAGTTTTCGTTATATTTTTCCAAACCTTTTTTATCCACTCTTTGATCAAAATATCAAATCTTTTAAACTTCAAAGAAAAAAACCCCATACGTTACACAAAACATTACTTTTCTATATAAAACCCTTTTAAGGCCTCATTAAACACCAAGGCGGTGATGCTGGTGTGTACGTCTGTGTGTGTCAGCTGCCCGTCAGGATTCTTGAGGAAATCGTCTTGAAGGAAGAAAGATTTATCTTGACTGATGACTTCAGGGCGTTTGATCCATGGGCAATTGGTTCTATCGCTTATAAGTTTGTAGTGAGGCATAAAACAGAGTACCATGGGGCCGGGCTTCAGGAGTGGACTAGCGGAGGGGCATAGCACCACCCACTAGGGGTGTCTAATACCGAAGCCTAACAGGGTGTTGCTGATCTAAACCATAACAAGGGCGCAACATGAACTGACCTCAATGAAAGTGATAATTTCGTCTCTTGGACTTCTTCTTGTCTTGTCTATTTTGCGCTGTTCTAACAAAATATCCCAGACTGGGTAGTTTCATAACAAACAAGTATTTGGCTGACAGTTCTGGAAGCTAAGAAGAAGATTAAAGGGGCTGGCTATTCAGTGAGAGTCTTGTTGCCGAATGTGGCCAATGTGGCTGTGAGAGAAGGAGACTTTAACTTGTCTTTTACAATGAACTCGTTTGTAATAACGGCATAAATACGTGCATAGAACGATACCCTCGTGACTCATTCCCTTCCTATCTTCAGATATCGCCACATTAGGGAAAAAGTTTTCAACATATGAACTCTGAGGTCTACATTTGCACAATGGCACACTCTAGATTCCACTCTGAAGAGCGTTCTTCCTCAGGGTTTATGCAGAATTTCCTCTGCCTAGAACCTCCTATTAGAGATGTGCTTGGGTTTCTCCCTGTGTCCTCCATGTTTCTATGCAATCATCTCCCCAGGCTCTCCCTGGAGAGGTGTATAAAGTTACATCTCCCCTTTTATTTCTAGGTTTTGTTTTTCTCACTTTCATTTTTGGCATCCATAATATATATTGTAATCACTTGCTCATATGACTCTTCCCTCTCCCACTGCATATTAAACCCTGTAGGTGATGTGTTCTATGTGTATGAGTATTTTATTGTATTCCTAGCACTTTAGACAGGGTCTGGCATATATTAGGTGCTCAGTAAATGCCTGTTGAACAAATGGGTAAATTTAATTTGAAGCAAGTAGGTTATTTTAAATTGTTTATAGTATAAAAACTTAATAATAATGGATGTAAAGCTATCTAAGTTTCTACTGACCAAAGATGGATGATTTACAGTAGAAGTCTTAGATCAGAGGATACTGTTTTTACTAATTTGATAGTAGAAAACAAGAAAATATCTCAGTGGTGTAATTTTTGTTTATTTAGTCATTACCGACGGCAATATTTCTCATGTCACTTAAATATTTATATTTTGTCTTTTGTAGAATTTCTGTTTTATTGTTTTTTTCTGATGGATTTATATAATAAGTAAAAAATATGTGTTCCCTAGATTTTGGCCATGTCTAGATGTTTTGAGGCATATAATATTCAGAGAAAGAAAAGAAATTGTCTAGCCTATAAAATATATGTTATTATTTCCCTTAATGTTTCAGGTAAGAATACATTTTTATTTCTAAAGAAAAATGAATGGAGCATAATGTCTTATTACATTCCCACGATATAAAGTCTTTTTTTTTGGTTGTTTTGTTTCTGTTTTTGTTTTTCAAGACAGGGTTTCTCTGTAGCTTTAAAGCCTGTCCTGGAACTTGCTCTCTTAGACCAGGCTGGCTTTGAGCTCACAGAGATTCACTTGCCTCTGCCTCCTGAATGCTGGGATTAAAGGTGTGTGCCATCACTGCCTGGCCATAAAGTCTTATATATGTATGGCTCAGAAAATACTGAAGCAACTGCAAAGTGACTGAAGACATTTTGGGTTTGTGTTGGCACTCACTATTTTTGACATTTTAAGTCAGTAGTTTTGTCTGGTACTTCTTTCACAATTGTCGTTCATGTGTTTATTCCCCTAGTAAACGAGTCATGCAAACGTTCCTCTCATGGGAAGACACACAAGGTTCTGATGACAGGGCGGGTGGGTCAAATGCTTTGGTAGAGCCATGCCCAGGACTGAGTAGAAGCGGCAGGAAGGGTCAGCTAAGCAAGGCGAAGGAGCTTGGTTTTAGATCAGGTGATGGTCACCTGGAATTCGGAAGTACTGTACTAGATACATGTAGGCTATCACTGGCAAAGAAAATAGCATGCTGTATATAATGGTAAGTTATGAATGAGCGCTAATGACCAACATGAAGTGTTCATGGGCCAGAATGGCGGGAGATGCTTAGACCCAGAGACAGAAGGCTTGTAAGTCTTGCTATGGGGAGCTATTAGCACTGTTAGAATTTCTTTTCCTTTGTGTAACTAGTGTAAGATAAAAGGGGGGTTACACTGAAGCTTGGGAGACCATTTAGGAGACTGCTGCCTCTAGACTAAGAAAAATATCAGACAAACACTAGCAGAGTGACAGATAACAGGAGGGGAGGAGAAGACAGGGAGGGAGGAGATAGACGTACCACCTGTGCAAAAGATTCCACCTCCAGGTGAGTATCAGCTTGGTTCCTCCACGTTCTGTGACTCAAGTGTATGGCATCCTCAGCAATGGCGTCTTACAGTCAGTATAAGTAAAGCTTTGGCAGTAGTCTATAATTCTTGAGGATCTATGGGGACTTAGTTGCCAATAACTCCAGAGGAGGTAACCCATTCCTAACACCATGTTATAGGGCAAATCTATCCCAATTTGTCTGTCTGTCTATCTATCTGTCTGTCTGTCTGTCTGTCTGTTTGTCTGTCTGTCTAATCTATCTATTGTGTGTGTGTGTGTGTTTATGTGTGTGTATGTATACGTTTTAGGAAACTTCTACAGTAGTAAGTTTTCATATTTTTTAAAAACATCTTCTTGTTGCTTGTTTGTTCTCGAGAAGGGTCTCTCTCTGTAGTCCTAGAGCGCATTGGATACGAATTCATAGTAGTCGAGACTGTCTTCACAAGGCTTGCACAAGACTCAGGCCAGACAAAATTTCAGCTTTGATAAAAGGAGATAGGCACAAAGTCCCATCCCTAGTTAACTACATATTGGCATTTGATCTGTTAGAAGAGGGAGAGTCAGATTTATTTTAGGGGCATGACCCTTCCAGGGAATACCACACATCTATGACTATAAGGGCAGCATAAACTGAGCTCGATGGGTTAAAGAAAAAGGACATAAAATTGTGTGAGTAGGGAAGGGGAGGATGGGCCTGGGAGGAGTCAGGGGAGGGAGTGAATATGTTGTACAAAATTCTCAAAGAACTAATAAAATTGGGAGAAAAGAAAAGTTCCCATTTTCAGGAATCCACGACTGAATTTCTGTCCTTTTATAAAGAACTTGCTAATGGCATGAGTCCTTTCTTAGAATAGAGCCCTCATGACCTGAACACCTCCCAAGTTTTGCTCTAGGTAGATGCCGTTGCTGCCTTTCACTGAGACTGAACAGTAAAGGCGCGAAAGGAGGAGGAAGAAGCTGGGGGAGGAGTAGGATGAGTTCAGCATTGCGCATCCTGTATTTGAAGTGCCCAGGAGATGTCCAATTGGTTCTCCTGAAATCTGGTTCATATAGGGCAATCCTGCTGATAGAGTGGAGCTAGGAGCTTTGAGCACATGAGCCACTGAGTCATTGGTGTTGATGAGATCACCCCGGCTCTGAGCACACAGCAAGGATAGCAAAGGTAACATGCTTGGGGAAATGTTAGCTCATCAAGAGCAAGCAGAAGGAGAAGGCACAGTCAGCAGAGAGCTAGCATAGAAGCTAGCCGGAGGTTGATGGGGAAGACACTCACTCCAGGCTCTGGATCGGATGAAGAGACAGTGATTCTCCGTATCCAGCAAGGCGTTTGTGTTGTTGTTCTGTCATTATGGACAAGATGCAGAAGTGCCTGATGGGTGATGAGATGGATGCTCAACAGGTTCTCGATTAGGCAAATATATTCTGCCAAGTTAAAAATTTACGCCCAGTTGGATGAAGTTGTCCAGTATAGTACCAAATCCCTGACCTACTGCTATTTGCTATTACTGCTTTAATTAGTACTTTGGTTTCAAGGAGGTATAACCAAATATTATAGAATTAAAAGCTGGGAAGGATGCCTAGTGAGTAGAAAGCAGAAAGGAGACTCAAAATATTTTTTGAAAAGCTAGAATAATGAGTAAACAAACAGATTGAAATGTAGGCTATTTTTTCTGGTCTTGAAAATTATAGGTTTAGGCATAGGATTGGTGAAATCTTTCCTTTGTTTTCCTTTCCTTTCCTTTCCTTTCCTTTCCTTTCCTTTCCTTTCCTTTCCTTTCCTTTCCTTTTTCTTTTCTTTCATTTTTAATTGTTTTAAAGACAGGGTGTAACATTCCTGGCTGCAAAGGCATGCGCCACCACACTCAGCAGAGAATTGGTGAACTCTTAAGATTACTTCTGTGGCCGTATCTGTCACATGGCTCCTAAAGCAATGACTGATCAGATCAGCCTTGGGGGGGTGGTGTCTATGTGTGAACAGAATGCATGATACATGAAGGCCAGCATTTAATTTAGGTCACCAGTTCAACACACAGGCAACACTTAGAGAGGGACAAAGTTGTAGATGTATTGGCTTGATGTATAAATTAGGAAAGTCAATTATTTGAAAAGTTTGCCTTATCAAGACTATGCAGAGAAATTGAGGGTGGTCAGCTTAAAACTTCAAACATATAAAAATGTAGTCATTTAACAGACAGTGGTATAATTTTGACTTAGATAACTTGGCTTGGTAAACAGCAGAAGAATGCAGAATTGAGTTCATCCAGTAGGTATTTTATATTCTTAGGAGCTGCTGTTTTGTACTCTGAGACTTGGCAGGGCTCACGCTTTGACTGGAACACTGGCCTGGGGTGTAACTATGGGAACCATGAGTTCTGGTGTACTGTACTCTCTATATAACCATGGACCTAAAGAACACCTCACCTAGGGCTATAGTCACACCCCTTGAAACGGGAAAGAGAGCAAATCTTTGCTTTTAGTATTTTGGTTTAGAATAGTGGGTTTTCTTATCTGTTGTGCTAAGCAATTAATTCTAATATTGCTAAGAGTCAGATCAAGGTCCTTGTTTATCACCCTAAAACTGAGGGCAAAAAGAATTGACCATTTGAAATGGAAGCTTAATGCAGACTTGATTTGATGATTCATGTGCAAATCAATAATACATACTAGGCAGTAACTTGAATGAAAATAATAATTGATGGTTTAATACCCCTGAGCCAGGTGCACTAAGGACATACTTATTTATCTTAAGACCAGGTAAGTTATTAATACTGTTTGCTCCAAGTTTCTGTTTCATTTCTGACGCTTGTTCCTTTAAGAATTAGTAACAGTATATGCATATTCTAGAAAAATGAAACAATAAAATACCCAAAGTTCCACCAAATAAACACACTATACTTAATATCTTAGCATTTTTATAATAGGGGCAATAAAAATAAGAACAAAACTTAGCTAAAAATTTGAGGTGCATTTTTATGTGTTAATGCCCCTAAATTCTGATGCGCTCAGCCTTGACATGTTCCAGTGTATGTGAGCTACTCGCATGACCAGGCTGCTCTTCCAGCCTGTGCTCTTAACTATCAGGTTAAGGCATGTCTATTATATGTCAAAATATCTTTTGCATACATTTGTTATGAAAATTTGTTTACAAAATGGGAATATTTTCTACATTAGTATTAAAAGCTATCTTCTTATTTAACAATATGCTGAGCTTCCTGTATTTGGACTCATTATTTAGTGTTTGATGTCTCTGACTCTTAAAGGCCTTGGGGCCCCTTTATTCACCATATTTTATAGCACAGTATTTGAAACAGACAGGGTTGCCTGACTGAGCACTAGGAGGCTATTGAAAAGGGGCTTTTGCCCTGTTTGGTACCCTTTCTACCTTACTTGGAAGGCTGTCTCGGGAGGCAAGCAGGGCTAAGAAGAAGTCCAGTGAGAAGGATGACCACATGTCAAGGCCATAAGAGAAAAATACCTACATAAATAATTTTTATAAATATATTTTGAGTAATCTATAATTCACCTTTTCTCTATTCATTTGTTTTCTATACTATGTATTGTATATATAGGTTTTTGTATATGTATTATTATATATAGTTTTTAAATCTATTGTTTTATATAATATGTAGAAGGTATTTATACACATTTATTTGATCTCTTTGGGGCTATGTTTTTATTTCTTTGTTTTGTTTGCTTTTTGAAAAGGGTATCATATAATCCATGCTAACCTTGAACTCCCAACCCTCCTGCCTCTGTCTCTCAAATGTAGACATGTGGCACAATGTCAACCCCTTACTTTTTTGTGCTATGTATTTTTTCTGTACCAAGAGTTCATATAGAATTTTGGTACATACTTTTTTTTTTTGATTTTTTAAAACCGTTTACTTACAAACTTTAATTCAGCAAAAATTCCTAATTCCTCCCCTCCTCCCATTTCCCTCCCACTCCCCCCACACCTCCTCCAGTCCTAAGAGAGGACAGGTACCCTGTCCTGTGGGAAGTCCAAGGTCCTCCCCCCTACATCCAGGCTTAGGAAGGTGTGCATCCAAATAGACTAGGATCCCAAAAAGCCAGTACATGCAGTAGAGACAAATCCCAGTGCCATTATCATTGGCCCCTCAGTCAACCACATTCAGAGGGTCCAGTTTGATCCCATGCTCATTCATTCCCAGTCCAACTAGAGTTGGTGAGCTCCCATTAGCTCAGGCACACTGTCTCAGTGGGTGAACCAATCTCTCGTGGTCCTGACTTCCTTGCTCATATTCTCTGTCCTTTTGCTCTTCAGCTGGACCTTGGGAGCTTAGTCCAGTGCTCCGATGTTGGTCTCTGTCTATCTCCTTTCATTGCCAGACGAAGGTTCTATGGTGATATTCAAGATAGTCATCAGCCTGACTACAGACAAGGCCAGTTCAGGCACCCTCTCCTCCACTGCCCAGGATCCTAGCTGGGGACATCCCCATGGACTCCTGTGAACCCCTCCAGAATCAAGCCTCTTAGCAACCCCAAAATGGCTCCCACAATTAAGATATGTCCTTCCCTACTCTCATATCTGTTCTTCCTCCATCTCAACCATCCCACTCCCCCAAGCTCTCCCCAACCCTCCCCATCTCCCCTCTCTCTCCTCCCCTCATTCTTTTATATTCTACTTGATTTAATTCAAAGGTTTATTAGCTATTCTCACTCATTAATTCTTTCAATTCCAACTCAGAATACATTTAAAAGGGTTCACAATTTCTTCTGTTAAATCTCTTAATTTACTTAGGAAATTGACATCTTTATAATATCTTTATATTTAAAGACCTTGTTTGTTCAACTTTTACTGAAGCATTCTGCATTAATTCCTATTTTATTTGATTGTTTTTCTCTACAATTTTACTTTTAATAGATTTTCCCCTGATGGGTTGAAAAGCCGTTTGTTTTTAGAAATTAATCATCTGGTCTCTTATGTAAATTCTAACATCTTGTCAGAAAAGCCGAGTCTTTTGGTAGTCAGGACCACTTGTTGAGCGTTAAAGCTGGGATGCATTGATTCTATTAGCCACGATCCTCACAGCAATCCACATCTGCTTTTAGGTTGTGGACAATGGAGCACAAGGACAATGACAACTTCCATGCGATGGCGAAGCTGCTTAGCCAGGAAGCTGGGACATGTTTGATTCCAAAGTCTGCACTTTCTTGTGACCCCCATCGCCTGCCCCTGTGCCTAAGTAGAACTGATCTGTGTTCATAGATTAGCATGGTCGATTCTCAGAGTTCTGTACTTAACCATTCCCTGCCTGGTACTCAGTCATCTTTAGGTTATTCCTCTTTTTCAGGGGTGATCTTTTCTTCAGGTGTCTCAGAAATCTCTCATCTCTAGGGCAGATCTTCCCAAGGAGATGCTTCAACGGTGAGGCCTCCATGTCCTGTTGTGTTGCCCGTATACAAGGAGTGTAGGTGCCCATTGACCCTCCTGAGGGTGGCATGTCTGTGCAGAGTCCTTCTTTCTCACGCGATGCTGATGGACAGAGGAGCTGTCAATCAAGTTCTACTAGATTCTTGACTGGGAGAGTTTGTTCTGGGGAAGCAAGGCTGTTTGTGGTTCATCTATGGTAAACATCACATCAGGAATGCTGACATTTTCAGGCAAGTTTCTGCTGTTGCTCTGAGAATGCAAGGTTCACAAAACAGAGGTAGCAGTGCGTGAGGCATCATCAGACTGTGCTGTCTGAAATCAGAAGCTAAAACTGAAAGTGGAAGCTGAAAAACATAATAAAGAAAATCTGAATATAATTATTGATGGTTCATAAGTCCGCCGTGGGATAATGGGATAATGTCCGTGTCTTCCCGAGTGCAAGTGGGAAGGTTAGCTCTCATACCTCTCATTTAGAGGCTATCACGAAGACTTTCTTTAGGTTCTGGTATTTGAAACACACTCTGGATGACAAGAGTAGACTGTGTTCACTTGAAAGGACAATTACATGTATATGGTATTAATTAAAATTATATTATTATATCTGCTATCATTATCTGAGATCATTAGGTTTGTTTGTATTTTAGCTGTATTTTCTCTTTTGGTGTTAAGTATAGGAATTTGGCTGACTAATATCTTTATATTTTTATTCAACTACTTATCTTCCTACAACCATCATGCATATCCTCTCTGAATGATTATATCTGTAGCTTCTTTCAGTTTTCCGTAGATTGACATAACACTTCTTAAATGAGCCTTAGATCCAACCTTCTCTGTCAGGTTCTAACAGCTCACTGACTAATGAAGGTAATCATGAAAAGAGACAACTGTTTTCTTTTAGGAGAAAAGAAAGAAGCAAGTGTCAGTATGAAGTATGTTCTAAAGCAGCAAACACCAGCGTGATTACACATCAGACATGTGTACCAGTAAGTTTTTCTCACTTTAGGAACCTCTGGGGATAGGGCTCAGGAGCTGGGTCCTGGTTTGCAGGCATGGTTAAGAATCAGTTGCCAAAAGTCTAGCAAGGTGACCCAGCAAGTAAAGGTGCCTGCCATCAAGCGTGACAGCCCGACTTCCATCCTGGCACACTCACATGGTGGAAGGAGAGGAATGAGTTCAGCAAGTTGTCCTCTGGCCTCAATAGGAGGACATTAGTCTGTGTGTGTGTGTGTGTGTGTGTGTGTGTGTGAGTGTGTGTGCGCGCGCGCGCGCGTGCACCGTGCCCCTCCCCCCATAATGAATCGCTTGTCTCATGTCTATTTCAAAGTGTCATTCATTTAATACTGACTCTCTGCCAGGCCATATGGTGCTCTTTCATTCTTTCAACAAATATTTATTCAACCCTCTTTTGTGTTTGTCCCTGGCCTGCATATTAGGGCTATACCAAAGAACAGAAATGGAGAGAATTCTGTTCTAATGGAGTTTTTGGGTTGGGAACTGAACCTCCTGATATGTGGCAGGAGGTGCTGGGGTCAGGAAGGAAAATAGGGCATAAGAAGACGGGGAAGTCTGAGCAATCAGAGGAGGGCTCTCCGTGCTGTGGGGCCTCAGCAGAGCCTGAGAGAAGGGAGGAATCCAGGCACGCAGACGCCTATGGAAAGACTGAGAGCAAAGGTCCCAGGGTGAGCACACATGTGGCTTAATCTAAGAAGGGTGACTCACCGAGCTTGAGTGGTGTGAGCGGGGAGCACATGGAAAGAGGTGAGAAGATGTATTGGGTGGGATGGAGTGAGGCAGAATGCGTTGTGCCTTGGGCATGGTAACCTTCTGGCCTTTTATTCGGAACGAAATGAAAGCCATGGAAGGCTTTGGCTGCAGAAGCTCCGTGTTTTAAATCAAAAAGACCATCCTAGCTGATACGCACTGGCAGATTTCCAGATGAGAACGGACTAGGCAGGCTATTGCAGTTATCTTGATGAAGCGTTATAGATTAAGCTTTTAGGAATGGAGAGGTGGTGGAGAACCACCCGATTCCGTATTATTTTTGTATATTGAGTTTATTTTGTCTGTCTTGAAAGTTAGGATAGGCCTTACGAAGATCGGTTTGGGGGAGATATTAGTTAGAGAAAGAAGGGTTCAAGGACCAAGCCTTGGTGCACTGGGAGAGTCAGGAGATTAATGGAGGGAGAGTGGTGACCCAGAGTCCAGATGGACATGTGTTGGGGGAGAGTCAGGGTGAATCAGGCGTTTTTTTTTTTTTTTTTTTTTTTTTTTTGCTTAATATTGTTTTTTTTCCAGTTTATTTATTTTTTATTAAAAATTGCCATCTTCTCCCCTCCCCCTTCCCCTCCCCTCCCCTCCCCTCCACCCATACCCCCACTCCCTCCCTCTCCAGGCCAAAGAGCCATCAGGGTTCTCTACACTATGTTGAGTCCAAGGTCCTCCCAACTCCCTCCAGGTCCAGGAAGGTGAGCAACCAAACTGACAAGGCTCACACAGAGCCGTCCATGTCGTATACCTTGTGAGAGGTATGCTGAGGAAGGAGTTCCTTAAGGGGCTTGAGGAGTTTGGATCCCATGATTGTGCTGGCCTGGTTTTTTTTTGTTTTGAGACAGGATTTCTCTGTGTAGCTCTGGCTCTCCAGGAACTCACTATGTAGACCAGGCTGGCCTCAAACTCATAGATCCGCCTGCCTCTGCATCCTGAGTATTGGGATTAAAGGTGTGTGCCACCACTGCTTGGCTGTGCTGGTTAGTTTTATGTCAACTTGGCCCAGCAAGAGTCCTTTGGGAAGAGCAAACCTTAACTGAGAAAATGCCCCTTCCATATTGTCTTCTGGGCAAGCCTATAGTGCATTTCCTTGTTGGTTGGTTGATTTAGGAGGGCTCCAGCTCACCGTGGTCCTGGGTGCTGTAAGAAAGCAGGCCAAGGAAGCCATAAGAGCAAGCCAGTAAACAGCACCCCTCCGTGGCCTCTGCTTCAGCCCCAGCCTCCAGGTTCCTGGTCGGCTTGGATTCTTGCACCCCCTTCCTTGGAGGATGGACTGTGATGTGGAAGTGGAGGTAAATCCTTTCCTCCCCAAGTTGCTTTTGGTAATGGTGTTTGGTTACAGCAACAGAAACCCCAAACTAAGACTGAGGAAAGAGCTGAGTAGAGCGGGCTTGGGAGAGATTAGAGAGTGGAGAAAGGGAGAGGCCACCAGAAGCTAAGACCCCAGCAGCATCTCTTTGCAGGAGCTTTGCTAATTGGTGGCAAAGTGATTGACAGTGGGGAGGTGGAGGGTGGATCATTCAGTGATGCTCAACAGAGTGCACTTCAGGGTTCCTTGCGAATACAAGGTCTTCTCCAAGAGAAGCAACTCCGGTTTTCAATGTGTTCATGATCTCTTGTTTACTAATCTCTTTCAGTGAGCTATACACAGGATTGTCAATATTTTAAGAGATTTTAAAAAAAGCTATATCAGCCACTCCGGGTCATGTGACAGTGCCTTTTCTCTCTAGGTGGAGATAGACTTTTGTATTAGTTAGCTGGTGTGTGTGTGTGTGCGTGTGCGTGTGTGTGTGTGTCTTACAGGGGAGGCGAGAAGTCCAAAGCCATGGTCTCTCCAAGGACTGTTCTTCCGAGGGCTGGAAGAAAGATTTGTCAAGGCCTCCCTCTTTGGCTGTAGATGACCATTTTCACCCTGTAGCTCTTCATATCTGTTTCCTTCAATACCTGTCTCTCTGACCACAGTATAGTGGACTGAAAATCAACCTGATAACCTCACTTTAGCTTACCTATGCTGTAGGAAGTCTTACACCCCGCCTACTGGGGTGTGGTCTCTTATACTGTATATGCTGATGCAGAGCCTGCATCTGTTCCTTCTTCCCTGGCTGCTCTTTTGGATTGCTGGATTCGATCTCTGTTCTCCGTTTAAGCAGAGAATTCTGGTTTGTGAGTTTATCCCTAAATAAATTACCATCTATTTCTCAATTCTGAGCTAGTGTGGGATTTCTTTTAAGCGTCCATTCCACATACCTAGATCTCTCTAGTCCCCATCTTCACATAAAGTCACATCCTGAGACACTGAGTGTTATGACTCCAGCACAGGAATTCAAGAGGACATGATTCAACTCAGGATACCCTTCCTCTTCCAGAAGCTGTTTCTGAAGCTTGATTCTAATAGGATTTTCGAGCTTTCTGTTGAATGATATTTAGACAGAATTACTGGATATTTAGTCCAGTCTTGGTGATGCTGGGTTCTATTTTAGATTTTAAAAAGATTTTTAAAAATTTTTAATTTTTACATTTATTGTGTGAAATATATATATATATATATATATATATATATATATATATATATATATGTGTGTGTGTGTGTGTGTGTGTGTGTGTGTGTGTGTGTATATGCATCTATGTGTGCCTGGAGCCTGTTTACATCAGAAGAAGGCACCAGAACCCTCAGAAATGGAGTTACTTATGGTTGTGATCCAACATTTGTGTGCTGTGAATGGAACCAGAGTCTCTGCAAGAGTAATGTGTATGTGTTCTTAATGCCAAACCATCTCTCTAGTCCCTTATTTTGGATGTTTTGAAGGAGGAAATGGGTTTCCTGATGAAAAAATGAATACTTGCTGGATTTAAGAAGAAATTTGTCTCAGAAAAGAAACATGAAATGAATTAGAGAGATGTTGTTTTAATACTACGAGCAGGAAGTCAGATTTTTTTTGTGGACTTCTCTCTCTCTCTTTTTGGTTTTTCAAGTCAGGGTTTCTCTATAGTTTTGGAACCTGTTCTAAAACTAGCTCTTGTAGACCAGGCTGGCCTCGAACTTACAGAGATCTGCCTGTCTCTGCTCCTGAGTACTGGGATTAAAGATGTGCACCACCACTGCCTGGCTTGGATTTCTCTTTTAATCACGTGTTTAAAATAGAGTGAGCAAGCTGGTAGATGGAAACTTTACCTATTTTGGAAAGAAAATGAGGTAAACTAAAATAACTTTTCTGGAAAACTCTTGGGTTGAATGATTTATGTACCTTTTCTTTTTTTAAATCCGTATGGCAGCATAGTCCAGTTTCATCTGACATGAAAGTAAATCACCCTAATTATGGAGACAAATTACGCTTGTTGTAAGAATTTCTTGTCATTATAGAAATTACCTCGTCTTTCTATCCAGGTGTATAGTCCACAGAGAACTTCCCCCTTGATTTCTGGCTCGCCGGCTCTCCGGGAGGAGTAACTTCTTTCTCTAGAGTACCGGTTCTAGTTGGAACATCGGCTGTTAGCTCTCCTCCTCCCAGCACAACCTGTGATTGTAACACTTGTGACTAACGATTATAGGTGCCAGTGCACAGACCCATGAGCGGCAGCCTCTGTTAGTGCAACATGGGAGAATGCATCTTGAGTAAGGGAGCGTCTTCAAAATTTTCTGCACATATTATTTCTGTATAATCTTAAGGCTGAGTATAATACCTAAAATGAACAGAAAATATTTGTAGTTAAGAAGTGATATAAAATGGGTTTCTCACTGAATGGCTTTTTAATTACTTTCTGGCTTTGAATTGTAATCTACGCTACTCATGGAATACACTTCTTGGAAGAGACATTTTTTTATTAACTTTATAAACTTGGTTTAAATGACTAAAATTTTTATGTCTTTATTTAAATAGGCAGAAAATGACTAAGGAGACCAAATGCTTAGCAACAAGCATTATCAATGGCCACTCCATAAATAAAATTGGAGTTTGTTCAGAACCCAGCTATGAAAGCAGACAATTGCCAATGGGACTTCAAGGGTCCTGGTACCACAGCCTACCTCATCACGGACCACCATGCGGCGACACTGGAATCTGATCTCTGCCTCTAGCATCTCCTGGGTCTCACACTCAGAGACCCTGGACAGACATCCTTCCCTTAGCGCTTTCCCAGCGAGTGTGCCAAGGGAAGCAGAAAGAACAGATGGAAGCATATACATGCGTAGGTCTGGACTTTGTGTTTTGATAGACTGCTTTATTCAAGCAGATACTACAGGAGAACATGTTTGTTTAAGAGTTGCGTGGATTTGTACCAGCTGCTATTTCCCCCTTTCCTGTCCTAGCCTGCCATAAATGAGCACCTTTATTTCTAGGCCCTTTCACAGAAAATTCCAGTTAAAAAGTTGTGGATTTTTTTTTTGCCGTGACACACAAACTCTCTCTCTCTCTATACACACACACACACACACACACACACGCACACACACACACCACACACACACGCACACACACACACCACACACACACACACACACACACACATATATATATATATCATGATGGGGATTTTTGAACAAGTTGTACTCAGAATTGATTTTGTTTGAAATGAACCATTTTTAATTTGGAAGACTTAATTGCTGAATTGCTCTAACCGGAGTCATAATGGTTCTTAAGTATGGTCTGCAGAATTGGGATTGATTTGTAGCGGCTTAAAAACATAGTCAAATTTTAGTTATTCTGAGGGAAAATTTTATTTTTGTCACAAGATTCTGTGACAAACTAAATGATGGAGAAGTGATGTCCAGCTGCCCATGAGTGCGTCAGGATGATGGGTTGTAGCGGCCCTATGATCTGGAGATGCAATTAGGACTCTGTCCATTGTGTGACCTGAGTCACTTGCTTTCTCTTAGGCTTCAACTTTCCATTTGGAAAAGAGATTGATTTAGTTCCTCTGTGAATTCCTTGATACCTTAGCTTTATCTCTATCTGCGTAGTTAGAGAATTAGGGATTCTGTTTTGGTGCTTGAATGAATGGGAATTCTTCTTTCCACTGAGGGAAAAATGGGCAGAGGACACACAGCTTGACAGTTTCAAGGGAGAAAAAAAAAATCTCAGGATTTACAAATAGTTGGCTAAACATCATTTAGAATCTGGATTATGCCAGATGTCTCTCTCTCCCTCTCTCCCTCTCCCCCACAATTGCTTAGGATCATTCCTGTGGATTCCTGGGAATTTCTCCAGTGCCAGATTTCTTGCTAGCCCCATAATGGCTCCCTCAATCAAGATATCTCTTTCGTTGCTCTCCCTCTCTGTCCTTCCCTCATCTCGGCCACCCTTTCCCTCAAGTTCTCCTACCCCTCCCCTTCCCCCTCCTCCTCTCCTTCTGTCCTTCCTTCTCCCCTACCTCCATACTCCTACTCCCAATTTTCTCAGGAGATCTTGTCTATTTCCTCTTCCCAGGGGGATCCATAAATGTTTCTCTTCGGGTTCTCCTTGTTACCTAGCTTCTCTGGGGTCATGAAATATAAGCTCATTATCCTTTGCTTTATGTCTAATATCCTCTTATGAGTGAGTACATACCATGCTTGTTTTTCTGGGTCTGGCTAACCTCACTCAGGAAGATTTTAAATTTTTAATTAATCTTTTGAGGCGGAGTCCATATACTGTAAAACTGTTTTAAAGCAAGCATGTTTATACCATTTATACCATGTTTCTAATGATGGACAACCATCATCTTTATCTAATTCTAAGACAGTTCTCTTCATTCCAACATGAAACTTATACTGAACAGAGAGTGTCTCTTCCCTTTCCTTTCTCTGTGATACCTACTAACTTGCTTTACATCTTCATGAAATACATCGATGCTAGCTATTTCACATACATGGAATTTTACAACTCATGCACTACTGTGCTGGGCGTTTTAGAGTTGGCATGATAGTTGGGACTTCATGTATGAAAGGGAAGTTTCTTGGTACTGTAGGATACCATAATTTATTTTTCTATTCATCCACTAGTAGACTCTGTTTTTTTCTTCCTATCTCTTGGTTATTATCGATAATCATGCTGTGAATAGATATTGGCTCTAGTTAGAGAATTTATTATGAAAGAAAATAATAAATTTATTATAGAAATTTAAGAAAATCCAAAAATGTTTGAAGGCGTAAGTCACAAACAATCCCACACCAGTTTGGAATTATGATTAATAGAATGGTTATTTATTTAAAAGGGAAAAACTTACAGATCACCGTCCCAGACAACAGCCCTCTGCGCAATCAGGAAGGGAGCCTAGTTGCCGGAAGCAGAGCTGGAAGCCAGAGAGCAAGCGGAGGGAAGTGGCTGCGTTTTTTAAAGAGAGAGACCACGCACCAATGGGCTGGTATCTCAGCGGCTATTGGCTGAAGGAGCAGAAGGAGCTCCCGCAACAAATATTACTAATCCAAATTTATGGTTTGATATATATCTTGCTGATTCATAAATGTACCTACACCTGTGAACAAATATATACATCTCAGAAAAAGAGAAACTGAGAGTATATTGTCCATTCGGTTTTATAGCACTATTTACCATGTAGTATTTTTGAACAGTTTCTAATATCTGTAAGTTTCATGTATAATTATGTTTTTCATGAGCCTGATTACTTTTATCAGTTTTTGCTAATAAACATTCAGGACCCCTGTCCCATCACAGGTGATGCTGTAATGAAGGTTTTTATGTGGAACACTGCTTAGTTATTTTTTGAAGTTATCATAGGAATGGTATATTTTTGCCAGTGAGTTCATCCTTTTAAGGCTTTGACACGTGCTGACAGAGTTCCCCTTGGAAATGCTGATTTATATTCTAGCCAGCAGTGTTTGAGGACCTGCTTTTCCTTGTGTTTGCTCATATACTTTTATTCCAAAATTATTAGCACAAAACAAAATGGTACTCATCCTGTATTTTTAAATCCCAATTCATATAAAACATTTTTGTCAGATGTTCTTTTGTGAGCATTTGCTAATGACTTTCAGAGGGTGTTTCCTTTGTCTTAATGACCAGAAGATTTTAAATGATAAAATGAATATGTAGATCTTGATCGTTTACTTCAAATATTTTTGAGCCTACTCATGGCTTCTCTTTTTGGCTATGATACTACGGTCCCATAGGCTTTACAAACTTCACCATGGAACAATCTGCCATTCTCTATTACTGTTTCTAGTTTCTGCCTTTGTGCACATTTTTGTAAGTGTCCCTTGGGTAACTGATATATGTGTTTGCCAACAAGGGAAGAAAACCAATATTTGTTGTTAGTAGATGGAGTGCTGTTTATCTCAGTAATCACTTTGCTATGAAGTACTTCTTTCCATACCTGAGTGGGGGAAAACCCTGGGATTAATGGGAGTGACTTGCACAGAAGCTTGTGATTCTCTGTGCTAGAGTGAAGAGAAACATACATTTTTGTAGAAAATAAGGGAACAACTGGACTTAGTCAGGGAACCCATTTTCGTGATGTGTACCACAGTCAGAACATACTTGGTCCTCTGTGTACTTGGTGTCGAGAGGTTTACCAGTTGCATTGACTTTTCAGGCCTTCGGATCCTCATTCATCCAGAAAAGGCTGGGTTTCATTCAACGTATTCTACTTCTGTACAAAATAGAATGCATTCTATTTTTGATGAAGCTGTTCTTACCCTTTAATATAATTCAAGTAGAATACCCCAGTTTTGGGTATTTCCATTTATTTGACTCTATTATGCAGACACAAAATAGTCCTACACACCAGTGAAACAGGTTATGAAAATGAATGCTAGCGTACGTAAGCAGCTAGCTTTTTTTTCCCTGCATTAAATATCAGAATGGGGGGATGGCATTTCTTGTGGCGTGCAGTTAAACAGCTGCCTTCTTTAAAGTGATAATGCTAATAGCAATCTACTTGTTTGCTGCTTCAGAATGAGATTTTCCTTTATGTGAGCATCATATAGGTTTCTTTTCTTTTTTTTTTTTTTTTTTTTTTTTTTTTTTGGTTTTTTGAGACAGGGTTTCTCTGTGGCTTTGGAGCCTGTCCCGGAACTAGCTCTTGTAGACCAGGCTGGTCTCGAACTCACAGAGATCCGCCTGCCTCTGCCTCCCGAGTGCTGGGATTAAAGGCGTGCGCCACTGCCGCCCGGCTTCATATAGGTTTCTTATAAAATAAAGGGAACTACAAGGAAGCCAGAATCACGAAAAGGAATTCTGTTAATATGTTTTCACCTTCCTGTCATTTATCAGCTGTCACTCACACATTTTATGAAAAATGCAGTCACCGTGTTCTCCTCATGAGCGTCTCGCCATCAGGGGAGATGTTACAGTCTGAAGTAAGTGCACAGAATACCATGACGGAAACAGGGCCTCATATATTGTAGTGCTCTCTGATGGTCATCTAGAATGATGTTTACCTCGCAATAAATATTGCCATGGTGAAAGTTTTGCCCTATTTAAATACCTATCTTTGGAAATTTTTATAGATAAAACCCACACTAGGAAATGAAAACAATTTTGAATCTTCTTAGTGTCTTAATGAGATTTTCAGGGATGTCAAGAGTTTAGGTTGGGTGTCTTTCAAATTTAATATGTAAAATAAAAACTTTCTCCTCAATGTAAAGATGTAATTTGTCTGTGTTTCTCTCCCAGTGGAATTCTTCTTTTGCTCTTTTTCCACTTGCAGAAATCAAATTTGAGACAATAAGAGAAGGATTTTGTTTTTGTTTTGTTATTAGTTATGTTTTTTTTAAGAACAAGCTCTTTGAGTCTTCATTCTTGTGACCATCTCTAACCTGTTTCGATCTTTAAAAAAAATCATATCTCTTTCTCTCTCTCTCTTCTCCCTCTCTTTTCATTTCTCCCTCCGTCCCTCCCTCCCTCCGTCCCTCCCTCCCTCCCTCCCTCCCTCCCTCCCTCCCTCCCGTGTGTGTGTGTGTGTGTGTGTATTTATAGGCACATATATGACATTTTGATGGCACTCTCTGGAGATCTGGTTCTTTCTCTTCTGCTACCTTGTTGGATGTGGGGATTGAATTCAGGTCATCAGGTTTGGTGGCAAGTGCTATTTTCCTCTCAGACATCTCCTTTGCTTCTAATCTGTTTCTTTTGACATTTAGAGAACTTATCGCAGATGCTATTGCTTGCTGATTACTCAACTGCTAATTATTATCCTATGTAGTTGCTCAGCAGGATGATGGGGATCGAGAGAGACCTATGTCTTGGGATTGTCACATAATCTGCATTAACAAATATTTCAATAGTCAGTTCTTTCTAAAATGTATTTTTATTTATTCTTTGATCATACCCTCCCAACTACTCTCAGCCCCCTCCATGACCTCCTCCCATCTCCATGTCCTCCCTGTCCCCCACCCAGTCCAGGTAGTGCTGCCTGTATCTGTATAGTTGTACAGGCATCCACTTGAACACGAGCAGTCTATCAGGGGTCATGTCCCTGAAGAAAATCCAGCTAGTCATTTTTTTAAATAATTGATAGAAGTAACTGGAACGTTGCTTAAGTTATTCTAGTTTTCTTCTTTGTGAGCCTTGAAACATTCTAATGTACTTTATAGTTTTCAGGGATGGATGATCTCATTTGGAAAACAAGGGTAGTTTGGGGCTAAACTTTCTCAATGTACATAAACACTGACAAAAAATGTAGTTTCCTTCTGTACAGATCTTTGAAAAAGAATGACCTGCTTTCTGCTTTAAAAGCTGAGAGATTTTCTGCCTTTGCTCTCAGTTGGTTAGGTCTGGGCGTTTCAGGATTCAGTTCCATGGTGAATCTTTAAGGACAGAAGAGACCACAGCATAAATTTTAGAAGACAAGGTTGCAGAGGTAATCACAGTCTTGGAGAGAGTTTGTGAGCTACAAAGGAAATTGCTCTATTGAAATGGCCAGCATTGTCTACTCTGAGAAAAGCTGGGGAAGGAGTCTAACTTGAAACAAAGGGCAGAGGGATCTTAACTGTCCTCAGAAAATAATGTTCAGTTTTGTGTGATTTAAAATAGGAAGGCGTTCAATAAATGGTATTTTTTCTCTGTGTGTTCATGCGTGTGTCCTGTGTAGATTTGTGTATGTGTGGGTGTCTGTGTTTCTGTGTGTCTGTCTGTAAGCCAGAGGACAACATCAGGCAGTATTCCTCAGGAGCACACTTTTATTTTGTCTGCTTTGTTTTATGAGAGAGGATCTCTCGTGGCCTGGAGCTCACCAGGTCGGCAAGGCTGGACGGGGACCAACGCCCAAGGATCCACTGTCTATGCTTCCCAAGCCCAGGCTTATGATATATTTTTTTCTACCATGTGTGACATTCCCCATATATGTTATGGGGATCAAACCCAGGTCCCCGTGCTGTGTGACAAACACTTTACTGACTGAGCTATCTCCCCAGCTCTAAGATTTATAATTTCTCTGCTGAGAAATTAAGATGTCTTTAAAGAAATTTAATCAGAGTGTAGGAAAGGGCTGGGATTAAAATTGGTCTCAGGTAGCTTCTAAACCAGATAATCTATTTGTGTCTAATAGAGATGGCATTCCAACAAATCATCGCAGTTCATTCTGTGCTTTGCTGTTTTTGTGGCTGCATATGTTGATAGAGAATACTGATAGTTGTTTTTTTTTTTTTTTTCTGGTTTTTCGAGACAGGGTTTCCTTGTAGTTTCTAGAGCCTGTCCTGGATCTAGCTCTTGTAGACCAGGCTGGCCTCGAACTCAGAGATCCGCCTGCCTCTGCCTCTCGAGTGCTGGGATTAAAGGCGTGCACCACCACCGCCTGGCCTGATAGTTGTTTTGATAGAAGGTTATGACAAAAAGGCACCTTTTTTGGTTCAGCACAATTTTTTTTTTTTATTTGAAAACCGGATTTTATAGTACTAAATGGTTAATTTCAGCTCATGAAAACCCATCATTTGGTGAACAGGCACAGACACACCTCGCCTGGGATTATTGACGGTCATAGCAATTGCTTCTTACAACACTGCTTTTCCCTTTTTCATCCCGAAGTCTCACTGATATGGACCAATAATGTTACAGCAAGTGGGGCACGCTCAGTGCGTGCAGTCTGCTGCGTTTCCACCCGTGGTTTCACTGGCTCCATTCGCACAGCCAAGTTTCTTCCTGTGGTCGGTGCTTTTCTACAGTGGGCTCAAGAACGCTGTACTAGGCTTTCCTGATATAAATATAGTGCCTTGCACGATTAAACAGTTCCCTAATAACAGTAATTATTACATGTATCACGTCCAGTGGTTGATTTTTTTTTTTTTTTTTTTTTTTTTTTTTTTTTGGTTTTTCGAGACAGGGTTTCTCTGCAGCTTTTTTAGAGCCTGTCCTGGAACTAGCTCTTGTAGACCAGGCTGGCCTCGAACTCACAGAGATCCGTCTGCCTCTGCCTCCCGAGTGCTGGGATTAAAGGCGTGCGCCACCGCCGGCCGGCCCAGTGGTTGATTTTTGTCAATCACCATCTCACACTTAAAGCACACATTGTTGCTTGTTTTCCTTTCGCTAGCAAACTTGCTGTTAGATATTTCCACAGCCCCCACATAACTTAGCCTCGCCTTGTCCTTTTACTAATGAGTGGAATAGATGTGATGCTTGCATGGGTGTGCCGCGGTCTAGAAACAATAAGCCTGGTTTGGCCCCACACTTTAGCTTCTTATTTCAGCTGGGTCTGAATCAAATGCAGATTACTAAATAGTTATCCGAGAATTTCAGTTCCTTCAGCACAGAAGCCTTTACCACACATGTTTATTCTTGAGTTTGTGAAGTCGCTATAATGACTCAATTTGCCAATACTACACAATTGCCCTGAGTGGAAATATTGGGGCAATTGGCTATTTTTCTGTCATGTGTTGATGCATAACTTTGTTTAATATGTGTTTCTGCCCAAATAATCCCTACTGGATTCATAGTTGACTCTTGAACTGAGAGCCAACGGCTCAAGTCACAAATGAAGGAGACATCTGATACAAGCGTTCTCTCGGTAAGACCCATCAAAGCCTTCCAGAAACAGTAGGCATTCTGTTTAAATGCTAGAGCCACCACCTAGGCAAAAAGAAAGGAGGAAAGAAAGAAAGAAAGAAAGAAAGAAAGAAAGAAAGAAAGAAAGAAAAAATATAAAGGGAAAGAAAAGAAGGAAAAAAGGAAATTAAGAAAGAAAGAAATTATGAAATGTGGCACAGAATGAGCTGAGAAAGTGGTATTTTTGTACTCTGAAAGTTCACATTAGAAGTGTCACCTCATTTCCCCCCAAAACGTCTATCCAAGTGAGTTTATTTTATTTTATTTTTTTGCTACTCTATGCATGTCCCTGATTGACAGGGTAAGTACCACAAATGCTAGTTTGGGTGTTGCAAGTTAAGTTTGAGTTAGAATTTTCAAGTGTGGGATTCACACATAAGAAGAATCCATCATTTGTAGCTGTTTGATAGAGGAATGTCTAAGACAAGGGCAGACGAGTGGAACGGAAGTCTCCCTGGCTGACTTAGGCTAATCATAATGAAGACAGTTATGAAGGAAGTTGAACAGGGGTCGTGCCTGTTGTGATTAACCACCGAGTGACTTCTGCAGCTCCCTGTTGGTTTCTTTACCACCAGCTCCTCTCTCGTTCTGCCCCCCTTTCAAATGGCAGCTTCTAGACATCTAACAATCTTCTTCCCTTTCCCAATTTGAGGAATCCCATTATCTAGAAAAATCTGGGGGATTTTAGGAGAAAGCAGAAAACAAATTCATTATACTATTAATAATAGTTTGGGGGCATGCATTAGAGGTGATTTTAGTACGCACTGGAAGGAGAATCTGGAGCTTTAAATTTATGATCTCCCCCATTCTGACTTAACAGCTTTTTTCTGTTTTATTAGTATTGTGCTTTTCATGATGAATGGGAGAGTATAGGATGTAGGACTCTGGCTATGAAGCCTATGGACAGGATGATTACTCGAGCTCAGGTTAACACTGCCAGCTTCATTCTCTGCTGTTGGAATTGAATATAAACTGTGAAATCCAACAAATCCTCCCCAGCCATTTGACACATAGTCATCCTCTTAGGATACATTATCTTCATTTTATAAGAGGACAGGGTAATAGCAGAGCTGAGAGGAAATGTGCCGACTACTTCTTTGTGCTAGAGAGCACAAAGCTTCCCTAGCACATTTGCATGAATTTGTGTTCCCCCCCCCCCCGCCTTCTATTCAGATCAGCTTTATGGATAGATTTCGGAGGATTTCTCTGGTCGCTGCATTTCTTGGATGTTAATTTGGTCCCTTATTTGATACTTCATTCAGCAATACTAATGTATGAACTTCCTCCATTTTGAGTAGCCACATATTTAAAACTTCGCTCTGCTAAAATACCCAGTGCACATGGACTTTTGTTGGTCACTGTTCATTCTTGTTGGGATAGTCTTGAGGTCTAGACTATATAAATTAAGCTTCTGTCATATTTGTGCTCTGTGATCATACCCGATGAGAGTGAGACACTTAGTCTAAGTGCAAAGATAGTTACTAGCTGAGGATACAGAGACATAATTGAACAAACACTGCATGCAGAAACCATAGATCTAGACGTAGTAGCCATGTGTGGCTGCTGACTACTTGAAATGTAGCCAGCACAAATGAGGTGATTTGTATATGTGATTAATGATGTGGGAGTCCCCTGTGTATACTGTGAGTATGTTTTTATTACCATTGATTAATAAGGAAGCTCTTTTGGCCAGTGGCTAAGCAGAGTAAAGTCAGGTAGGAAATCCAAATCTCTATCTCTATCTCTATCTCTATCTCTATCTCTATCTCTCTCTCTCTCTCTATCTCTATCTCTCTCTCTATCATCAATCTATATCTATATCATCTATATATATCTCTATCTATCTATCTATCTATCTATCTATCTATCTATCTATCTATAGAGAGATTAGGCGGAGTCAAAGGGATGCCATGTTATTGCTGAGGGAGAAAGTCGCCAGAACCTTACTGGTAAACCACAGCCTAGTGGTTATACGCAGATTAACAGAAATGGGTTAATATAATATATAATTATGTATGTTTAATATATGATTAAATATATATAGCCAGGAATATGCCTGAGCCACTGACCAAGCAGTGTTTTAATCAATATAGTTTTTGTGTGGTTATTTGGGTCTGGGCATCTGGGAAACATAAAAGCAGTCCCCGTGAACAGCTTCAAGACTGGTAGCTGAGATGATCCAGCCTCACAGAATACTCCAGTCAGGACTTGACCATAATCCTAAATATTCTTTGGTTTCCCATAAGATTATCAGTGCCCCCAATTAGTAGGACATGGCCTTGCACACTATGCCCACATTCCCAAAAAATGGATTATGTATGTTTGTCTTTGTTTAGAGTGTTGGTCACAAGTTGTTATGGATAATGGTGGGGAAGAAAGCTAACTAAAGGAAATTAGATTTAGAGTCTTGTTTTGAAGAAAAGGGGGGGGGGATACTGTGGGGGAATGCTCTTGTACACTGTAGAGATTTGTTACGCATATTGGTTTAATAAAATGCTGATTGGACAGTAGCCAGGCAGGAAGTATAGGTGGGGCAACCAGACTAGGAGAATTCTGGGAAGAGGAAAGGCAGAATCAGTCACCAGCCTGGTGTAGAGGAAGCAAGAGGAGAATGCCTCACTGACAAAAGGTACCAAGCTACGTGGCTAAACATAGGCAATTATGGGTTAATTTAAGTTGTAAGAGCTAGTTAATAATAAGCTTGAACTAATAGACCAAACAGCTTATAATTGTTATAAGCCTCTGTGTGATTTTTTGGGGGACTGAATGGCTATAGGACCAGGCAGTCCAGAAATTTCTGTCTACAGATAAACATACCATATTTAGGTGATTTAATATTACAAACAACTGTAGTTTCTTTCTAATATGATTAAGTTAAAGGGGATTTATCTGTTTTACCATTTTAATGTATTACTAAGAAAATTAAAACTGAATGTGCAAGTTGTGTTTGTTGCTTGTATTTCTGTTGTATGACATAAACTTATAAAATATAGTTCATGTGTATGTTATGCTAGATATTAAAATGTATAGACATTGTATTGTTTCCTTCTCTCATCTTTATTGCATTATATAAATATTTCTGTGTTACCCTGTTGCATAGGATGAAAAGAAATATGAAATATGGCCAATTCCACCCTGACTCCACAGGCACAGTTTTCGTTATGGAGAGCTGCTGTATACTTTTATGAAAACTGCCAAGACACAAAATTAGTCAATTCTGGATGATATGAAATCATGGTGTTTCTATGTCAAGTTTAAGCCAGTTAATGAATTTAAGAGTTCATTGAAACTGAAAAGAATGGATTGAACATTTGTATTAAAACGTTGAAAACAAATTTCTATAACCTTTGCTCTGTTATAAGTTGTCTTGGAACATGTTGTTTTGGCTAAGAACTGTGTGTTGCTAGAGTGTCCCATAGAGTGTCCTGCAGCATTAAGTGCCTGATCACGAGGGCACAGGCTCATGTCCCCAGGTCTCAGAGGCTAAGTGTGGATTGTGAATTTGAGGTCTGCCTGGACTAGAGTTTTGCAGCTCTGGCTATTATTTAATTATTTACAGAGGTTAGCTCAGTCTAGAATGACCATGTCTCATTCCTTTATTGTGTTGTCATGACTAGCTTCAGGTATGGCATTTGTTTGGGCAACTTTTATTCTGTGCTTTCAACCATGCTCTTTCTCCACTTAGAATGCTGTAGTCCAGCTAGCCAGTGACTGCTCATGGACTGTGCGTGACCTTGGCACCTTTTCTGAGAGCTTGGAGGAGTTCAAAGAGGAAAAAGGAAACCAAAAGCATGTTGGCAGAATTTTTTTTTATTTGACATAGAAACTTCACTTTATTTGTGCCTCATTGCTGTATCCTCAAATTCTCGACCTTCCCTCAGCCTCTAAGAACAGGAGACATGAGCCTATGTTCTAAGATAAGACACTTAACACTGCAACACACTCTAACATACAGTTCTTAACCAAAACAGTATATTCCAAGACAACTTGTAAATGAGATGGATGTGTGTGTATGTGTGTGTGCATGTTTGTGTGCATGTGTGCACATGCATGTGCGTGTGTGGTATGCATGTGTGTGTACCTGTCTAGCAGGTTACATTTTGATCTACATTTCTTTGATTAGTGATCTGGGATACCCTTTCACATACTTTGTGGTCATTTGTATATATCTGTTTATCTGTATCTATAGTCTATATTTAAATCCTTTGCCCATTTTTGAGTTTGTTTGCATTTATTATTAAGATATTGGAGCTATTGATGATGATGACTGGTTCCTGAGTTCTGAAGGTCCCAGCACTACTTTGTATTTCAGCTAATCCATAGTGAGTGCTTATGTCTGACCACTGCTAACCTATACTGTGCCTTTGTACAAACCAAAGTAGAGGAGAGCGTGTCTTCTTTTGTAGGCATAGTTTTCACCAGAACTAATGGCCTCCTCAGTACAGCGTGGGCTGGACGACGAGTCCCACTGGGCCCCTTCAGGGGGGTGTATCCATGTGGTGTACGGATTGTGTAGCACCATAAAGATGCCCTATGTTTATGATGTGATAAGTACTACAAGGAACATCTTATTGTCTAACTTAATTGTGCAGACACCCTCATTCATCTGAATATTAAGTCCAAGTGCAGTCCCTTTACTGGGAATGCTTGTCTAATTGCTACTTGTAAGTTCACACCTCAGCAGATGAGGGAACTGAGAGGCAAGTGACTGCACTGTGTTAAGGATCTGGCAGCTGGCAACGAGGAGGGACATGTGCAGAATGCTGTTGCCCCACGCGTCTGTGCTTTCGTCGACTGCCGTCTTATTTCTATGCTACCTTAAGCAGAGCAGGGACAGGCATCAGCAATCATATGCCAGAGGCTGTTGGATTCTGACTCGTAGGATCCAATAAAATCAATGAAAGTTTTATGGTCCTCCACATTTCCTTGTGTAACTGCTTTCAAGAGGCTTCAGGTATTGCCTTCTGTAGACCTGTCAGTGGCCTTACCCTTAGGAACTGTGACAGTGCCCGTCTATGAACTCCACAGCCAGTGCTACCCTATGGCTGCCAGACAAGCGGGGACAGTGGCAGAAGGCGGCTGTGGTCTTTCCTACTTGAGTACTCATCTTCCTGTTGGCCCCCAAACAAAACAACCCGGTAGAAATCGTTGGTGAAAGTCAATTTAAAACATCTTGTTGGCCTTATTAGTAATGGGATAGAAATATATAGCCATGTATTACTTGGGTTTTCCTGAGCAGATGTCAGAGAATGGTTAAGCCTTCCATTGCACAAGCTGTGGTTTCAGTTCTTTAACTGGAACACTGCAGAAAGACAGAGATACTGCTTTCAGTAGTATGCTTCCCTGTCCTGTACTGGAAACTTACTTGATTCCACTCGTGTTTGTTAAATCAGCTTGGTGCCGCTTGAGTTCCAGTTTCATGGGTTTCCCACTGGAAAGCTGACAACAGTATTGGTGAATGTTGCGAAGACCAAGGGTTTTGCTTGCAGTTTTTTCCTCTCATAAAGAATGTGTCTATTTATGGTACCCAAAGCTGTTTGTAGAAGGTGGCTATAGTGGCAAAAGTCTGTAATCGAAGCACTCAGAAGGCCGAGGCAGGAGGATTCCTAGGGGTGTGAGTTCCAAGCTGGTCTGAGTGACAGATAGGATCCTGTCTGACGAAGCCTAGACTGGCTGTCAAGTGATGATACAGAGAGAGTGTTAGAAGAGAATTTCTCTTAAAGTCTGACCGTAGTTCTGGGTACATATTTCATTTCTGCACCCAAAGAAAGTGACTTTTGGGGAAATAAAAATAAAAGGCTTTCAAATTGCACATTTATTTTCTTGCTGAAATGAGTTTACCTGCGAAGAAGCTTTAAAGGTGGTGTTTACAAAAGAAGGTTTTATCTACTGAAATTTTAAAGGGTGTTCTTTAAATCCTTCCTAAGTTTACTTGGGGGAGAAGAACAAAGACCTAGTAAACTGTACAAACCGTGTGGGGTAATGTTAACAAGGCGTCTTTAAAGGTGAGCTGATAAAATGCCCTGTGATCGGTCCCTTCAGAGTTTACTAGCTCTGTTCACAAGTGCTCTGAAGATGGGACCTTTATATGGCCACGTTGAGTTTAAATTCCTGGTTAATGAGAATCTGCCACTGCAGATGTAATAAGCCAGTCAAACCAAATCAACAAATTCAGGTTTATTCTGAGCACAGCATTCCTGGGTGGCCCCAGGGGACGTTGACAAAACCATGAGGTGGGGGCTTTTAATATTCTTGGGAGTGGAGCAGCTGATGGGCTTTCTCAGGGGCGGAGCCCAGACTGAGGCAACTCCAGGGGATGGGGTTGAGCTTCCACCCTAACTGGCCATGGGTACAGGTCATCAATAGCACTCTCTTCCTGTCTTGCCTTGATATATACCTCTTTTCCTGTTTATGAACATCTGGATTAGCCTATTGACTTTTGGTGTGAAGCAGGGATTTTTCCTACAGTCAAAGCACCGGGCACTCTGTTGACAGACATTTGGAACTCAAACCTTGAAGATGACCTGGCCTTCCTTCATACTATTTCTTCTCACAGTGTGCAGTCAGAAGCTTCTCCAGCCAGAATGGCCTTCTGCAGTTCCTACAACAAATGCTCCAACTTGCTTCTCTCTGCCTTGCTTCACACTGTTTCATCTGCGTAGAGCATGTGCTGCTTCGCTCTTCAATCAGTCCATTCATCCATCTGTCTGTCCATCTGTATGTCCATTTGTCCATGTATCCATCCATCTATCCAACCATCCGTCTGTCCGTCCATCCATTTATCTGTCTATCCATCCATCCATCCATCCATCCATCCATCCATCCATCCATCCATCTGTCCGTCCATCCATCTGCCTTCTCCTCCTCCTGTGCTTTTGTAGTACTGAGTATTGCACCCAGGGTATCCTGCATGTACAGCAAGCCCTTTACTACTAAGCCTATTGCTAGCCCATTTTGTTTTGTTTTTGTTCTGTATGTGGAGATCCAGTGCACGCAAGATAAAATCTCTTTTTTTTCATCAAGGCAACTAGAAGCCTGGTTTCAATTAAGTTTATTTTGCCCATGTCCTAATTTCTTTTCTACTGTCACAACAAGACACCATGAAAGCGTTTAATTGGGGGCTTATTTTTCCAGATGGGTAGAGTCCTTTGTGGCACGGAGCATGGCCGCAGGCAGGCAGGACTGTATTTGTAGCTGAGTAGAATATCTGAGCCACAAGCATGAGGCAGAGAGAAAGAACTAACTCGGCAGAATGGTGTGGCCTTTTGGAACCTCAAAGTTGTCTCCAAGTGACACACCTGCTTTAATAAAGCCACACCTCTTAATCCTTCCCAAACAGTTCAACCAATTGGGACCAAGTATTCAAACAAGAGCATAGGGAGCCATTGTCATTCAAACCACCACAGCCAAAAGTACACAAAAAATGTTTCAGAGTTCCTGCTTCTACAAAACCTCCAACCTATGAAACAGAACAATATTAAAATTTTGAGGTCCTATATACACACACTATCAAATGCAAGATCCCAAGTATTCAGCTGTACTTTTGCGGAAACAAGTCTCTGTTGAGACAGAGTGCTTTCATTACCCAGAAACCCACCTTGTTTTCTTTCTTCTTCCCTAATGTTCTGTCTAACCCTGCAGCCAGGAGGCAACTAATTTTTTTAGCTTTTGCCTCTATAGTATCATTTTATTGGTTCTAGATCTTTCTATATATGAGGTGATATGGGATCTGTGTTTTACTTCACTCACTTGGCTTCTTGTTTCTAAGACTCATTCACATTCTTATGTGTATCAAGTTACATTTTAATTGAATAATTTCACCATGTTTATTTATCCATGTCTCTGCTGATAGATGTTTTCTCTCCAGTTTCAACTATTTTGAGTGAAGTCAATGTCTATTGATAATTTCCTACAAGTGTTCTTTGTGAGATTTGACATCTTTTGGGTCAGATACTTGAAATAGAATGGCTGGGCCATTGATAGTGATAGTGTTTACTGGACAGTCTACAAAATGGCCATGTATGCGTTCCGAAGTGTTTGATCTATGTGGTCAATCCCATCTGAAAAATATGAGTGTTGTGACTGACTCATCTTTGTCAGTATCCTGAACTTTTGGCCTATTTAGTTGTAGCCACTCTGTTGGCTGTGCAATATTTCATTATGATTTTTAACTTGCAGTTCCTTCCTTACCGAAGACAAAAGAGCTTTAAACAAATGCATTATTGTTATGATGACGATGGTGATGATGTGGGGGGTGGCCTGTGCCATGGCACACACATGGAAGGCAGAGTGTAGCTCTGCAAGGTCAGCTCTTTCTACCCCCTTCCTGTGGATTTCAGAGTCTGAACTCACGTTGTCAGGCTTGCATGGACAGCACCTTGAACCATTGGGTCATCTCACTAGCCCAGTTTTTAAGGTTTTTATATAAGTATATATTGTGTATGTTGAACATATTTCCTCCATTCTCCCCTTCCTTTTTATGCCCTCTCCAATTATTTTACTGTTCCTCTCCATACCTTAATTTCATGTTATTTATATGGATGCACGTTTTTATTTGTCTATATAAAAGCTAGGAAATGCAAATAAGAGAAAGCATATTTGTTTTCATGATACTGACTTAATAATATCCTTCTTTTGATGTTCCTGTGGAAGCCATATGCTGATTAAGAAATTTGGCTTATTGAGTCGTAAGAATTCTATAAATATAATTGGTAACTTTTTTGTCCACTTAACATAAGCCAGGAGAGGAAACTTCAGTTGGGAAAATGCCTTCATCAGATTGGGTTGTAGACAAGTCTGTAGTGCATTTTCTATATTAGAGATTGACGTGGGAGGGCTCTTTCACTGTGGGCAGTGTAATTCCTGGGCAGTATAAGTTATAAGAAACAGGCCGAGCGAGCCATGGAGCATGCTAATCAGCAGTGATCCTCCACGGTCTCTGCTTCAGTTCCTACCTCCAGGGTCCTACTCGAGTCTCTGCCCCAACTTCAATGGAGAGTAGACTACTCCTGTTAGCAGAAATCAACTCTTGCCTCTTCAAGTTGCTTTGGACTGCGGTGTTTTATCATAGCAGTAGAAATCAAACTAAGACAACGATGACTGCAGTCTTTGCTAGAAATATATTTTAGAATATTTTTTTCCTGTCTATTGCTTGCTCCTTTCACTGTTTTGTTTCCTCCCTCCCTCCCTCCCTCCCTCCCTCCCTCCCTCCCTCCCTCCCTCCCTCCCTCCCTTGTTTCCTTCCTTCCTCTTTCCTGATTGTGTATTCTTCCTTTGCTGGGATTAAATCAGGGGCTTTGCACTTTAGGGGGATGCTCTACACTGCCTCATGTCTTCAGGCTTTATTCCTGTTTTATACTGTTGTAGTTTTTAATAGAATCTAATTTTATGATTGTTGTATTTGACATCTTATCAAAGAAATTTGTACTTATTTGTTAGCACCAAGATATTCTTTTATTTTCTTCTAAAATTTTTTTTGTATATTATTTGACTTCAGCACTTATGGCTGGGATCCACCTTGAGTTGAGTTTTATGTATGGATGTTGGCCACAAGTTGAAGTTTATTTTTCATATGGATATTCTATTCATCTAACAAACTTTATGGATACTTTCTCATCCTCATTGAATTTCTTTGACATCACTTTGGAGGTCAGAAGAAGGCATCAGATCCCTTAGAACTGAAGTTACAGATGATAGTGAGCCACCATGTGGGTGCTGGCCCTCTGCAAGAGTAACAAGTGCCAACTGCTGAACCATCTCTCTAGTCTTTTGAGTTTCTATTGTAAACTTTCTCATTGTAAGCCAATAGACTGAATGGCAATTGGCATTTAAAAATTAAAATAATATGTACACCGACCATCTTTTGTAACCAGGCAAGGTTCCCAGCCGTGGGACTCAGACATCAACCCAGCCATAAAACCTACAATTTGTCCTACCTGAAAGATGTGCAGAACTTGTTGGAGTGGATTGGAGAAGCAGGTGAACACTTTAAGTGGCGCTTAGTGGGCCATCCTAGTAGGAACATGAAAGATAATGGAGCCGAGGGTGATTTGAACCGTCGGGGGGCTGACTCAAGAGGTTTCAGAGGATAAGAATTTTAGTATGAGGCCTAGAGATAATTCTTGTGATATTTTGGTGATGAATGTGGCCACTTTTCTTCCTTGTCTGATAAGTCTGCCTGAGTCTAAAGTGAAGTAATTGGGTTGGCAAAGGAAATCTCAAAACAGTCTAGTATAGATTCTGCCATGTGATTACTACTGTTGACGCTGAAGATTTGCCATGAAAAGGAGTGAAAGTGGATCAGGCAAAAATACAGAACATTGACGGAGGACAATCTTCTATCAATCTGTTGATTTCTTTGGTTAATTAATAAAGAAAACTGTTTGGCCTGATAGGTTAGAACATAGGTGGGTGGAGTAGACAGAACAGAATGCGGGGAAGAAGGGAAGTGAGTCAGATGCAATGAAGCTCCAACCCAAGATGGACATAGGCTAGAATCTTCCTGGTAAGCCACCCCTCGTGGTGCTACACACATTACTAAATATGGGTTAATCAAAATATGAGAGTTAGCCAGTAAGAGGCTGAAGCTAATGGGCCAAGCAGTGTTTAAATGAATACAGTTTGTGTGTTGTTATATCGGGGCATAAGCTAGCCAGGCGGCCAGGAGCGGGGTGGCGGGAACGCAGCCCATCTGCTCCGTACTACAGAACATACAGATGAAGGAGAAAAGGAGCGCTAGGAAGTGGGATGGAGCTAAATTCTGTGTTCAAGGAGATAAACAGATTAAGAAAACCAGCCTATAAATCAAAACCCCAAAGAACTTAGACAACAATGAGGACACTAAGAGAGATGTACATAGATCTAAGCTACATGGGAAGTAGAAAAAGACAAGATCTCTTGAGTAAATTGGGAGCATGGGGACCTTGGGGGAGGGTTGAAGTGGAGGGGAGAGGCAGGGAGGGGAGCAGAGAAAAATGTAGAGCTCAATAAAAATCAATTAATAAAAAAGAAATGGAATAAAGGGCATGGTGACCTCAGGGCAAGACCCTACCCGATTAAGCTTCCAATTTGTGTAAAGGAATTAAAGACCAATTTAGGATTAGGCATGATAGTGCACTTTTTTAATCCCCGTGCTCAGAAGGCAGAGAGGTTGGTGAATCCCTGAGGTTGAGGCCAGCCTGGTCTTGAGATCGAGTTACAGGACAGCCAAGCTTGGGCAGTGAAGGAAATCATAGCAAACAGAACGCTAGTGAGATGTAATTGAATGAAGAGGCCATTTCCAGGCACAGCAAGCAGCAGAAGCTGGCAGCTTCAGCCACGTGGTTCTGGATTGAGAGCTACAGATGCAAGAAAGGGCGGATGGAATCTCCCTCCATGGCTAAGGAAAGCAGGGGATGCCAGGCATGTGGCAGGGGTGTCCCCTGAATAGAGGCCTAGAGAGGCCATTGTGTGAGGCTGTGAAGACTGGACTGCCTTGGAGATCCCAAAATATTGGGATGCCAGAGCTGTGGGATATCTGCCAACCAGAGCTGCTGACAGGGAGTGGAAGCAGCCCAAGAAAGAGAAGGGTGTTGCAGTCAACAGAGCTGGAAGGAGCTGGAGGTCTGAAGAGCGCTTGGACATCAGACATGGAGATGCAGAGTTTGGAGTTCGCACAGCTGGTTTTCTGTCTAGCTTTAGTCCGGTATTTCCTCACTACACTCTCTTCCCTATGTTTTGGAACAGTAATACACATCCTGTGCCATTATATGTTGTAAGTATATATCTTTTTTTGATTTTACAAGAGATTGCAGTTAGGAGAGTGCATGAATCTCAGAAGAGACTTTGAACTTTGGGATTTTAGATAATTTCATATTTAAAATATAAATATTACAGACTACAGGAAGTTTTAGTTGGACTGAATGCATTTCTGTTATGGTTTGGCCACATATGGCAGCCAGGGAGTGGAATGTGGTGGTTTCAGTAGAGATGGCCCTCATCGGCTCAAAGAGTGGCACACTAGGTGTGGCCTTGTTGGAGGAAGTGTGTCTCAGTTCACCTCTTGCTACCTGCAGATCAAGGGGTAGAACTCTCACCTTCTCTAGCATGTGTCGGCCTGCACACTGCTGCTGTGTTTCTCATCATGAGGGCAATGGACTAAACCTCTGAAACTGTAAGCCAGCCCCAATTTAATGCTTTTCTTGATAAGAGTTGCCATGGCCACGGTGTTTCTTCACAGCAGTAGAAAGCCTAACTACGACAGCTGTATTTGGTTGATATCCATGGGATGCCTTCTTTTTTTCTAAAGAGAAGCAGAAGAGGAGTGGATCTGGGGAGGAGGGGAACTGGAAGGAGTGGAGGGAACGGAAACTGTGATCAGTATATATGGGAAAAAATAAATTCTAAAAATTCTATATGTGTATATGTGTGTATACACACATGCATATGAATTTGTGTGTGTGTATATGTGTGTGTGTGTGTGTGTGTGTCCAAAGTCAGCATCAGATGTCTTCTTCTCTCTCCACCTTGTTTTCTGAGACAAGGTGTCTCCCTGAGCCCAGAGCTCACTGCTAGAGCAGCTGACCAGTGAGCTTTGGAGTCTTCTCATCTTTGTTCCCATCCCCCTGGAGCTGGGGCTACAGACACGTGCCACCATACCCAGCTTTTACATGGGTCCTAGGGATCCAAATCCAAGTCCTCATGCCTATGCCCCAGGCATATTGCCAACGGAGCCGATTCTCTATCCCCCCCCCCCCCCCCCCCACTGTCTGACTTCTCGTGATTAGATTTTATAAATCATTGTTAACTCTTTTGCTCATAGACGGGGCTGAAATTTATCCCAAGGAAACCTGTGCTCCAGCCCCTACAGTGTGCACAATCACACACATCCCTCTCGAGTGGAGCATTCAAAAGCTGCTATGGAGATCTCATTACTAATAGCTCTGGGTTATTGCAAAGAGGGGTCATAGCTCTCCTTGCTGCTCATCATGTAGGATTCATTATCACAAGGTAAGCAATTTTCTTTATGGTTCGGTATTTATTATTTGGCAGAGGATGTTTATTTAAAGTTGTCTTGTTTTCTCCTCCCTCTCTTTCATACCTAACAGCTTAGGTTTCCTCCGGTGTTAATATGCCCAACGGCTTTCCCAGCGATAACATGTTATCTGTAATCAGGCATGCGGTTGATGATGTGCCTCGGCAGCCATCAGCATGTGGCTGTGACAGCGTGTCAGAGTTAGAATAAGTGTCCCGGGCGGCTGTTGTTATCTCTAGTCCAACCATTGCTAACCCAGATAATGGTAGGCGGCAGGGCAGGCAGGCTCGAGGCTCCTAGCGGGAGCTGATTCCTGCAGCCCCTTGTGTACCGTGGCCTGTCATAAAGGCTTAGCGTTTGAGTACGAGTGCCACGTGGTTGTCAGGGCAGCAGCATCATGTGTGGACTGTGGATGCGGACTGAATTTATATTAGCTTCCTTCCTAATGCAGAGTGCAATTGCGCAATAACGCAAATAAGGCGTACAGAGCCATCGGGCTTTTGTTTCATCCCGAGCACAGATGCCGCGCCCGCCCTTGTGTCCGAATGGAAGCTGATCTGCGGCCTCCAGCTATTTTGCCTTCATTTGGGGGACAAGTGCGGCCTTCCTCGGTGCTCCTGTCTACCCAGGAGAGAGGGGCATCTGTTGTCATATCCATTATTTATCTGTGAGAAACAGTTTAACTTAATTATCTTTTCTGCTGCTGGAGGCTGGCTTGGCTCTCTCTCCGCTTAGAAAGGATAACAAGAGGTGATGCTGTAAATATGTTTTAATTAGTGAGCTTATGATGCGTGCTTAGCTCTTAGATGAGTTTGTGGAGGAGAACCTCTGCAGGGAACCCAGAAGCCTGGAATAGTGTGCACTTCCTTAGGTCCAGGTTCACAGCTCATGCAGCCAAGCACAGGGCTGGTTTTCCTAGCATCACGTTCCTGTTTGAGCTGCCTCATGGGCTTCCCTTGCACTGAACTTTTACTAGCTGTGCAGAAGAAATACATCTTTACTCCAGTACAGCACAGTTCACATTCTGGGAAATACTTTATTCCCACAACCGCTATGCAATGCCTTTATTTCCAAACAAAGGCATCTGGACTGTGAGAGACTGTGTGCACTTGGCAGCTCTGACGTTCGAATTCTCTATGACTGTTGAGGTTCTAGAGGTTTGCACTCCGTAACATCAGAAGCTCTAGGATCCAAGGAGTGGAGCCTTTGGTTGGATCCGTACATACTATGGCAATGGAAACATTGTAGGTTCTGCTGGCCTTTGCAAGGCCAATCTGTCTTTGTCTTTGAAAAAGCATAGGGCAGGGGCTTCCAGAAGATAGTTCACAGTTGAAATCACACACACACACACATACACACACACACACACACACACACACACACACGACAGGGGCTTCCAAAAGATAGTTCAGTTGAACACACACACACACACACACACACACACACACACGACAGGGGCTTCCAGAAGATAGTTCACAGTTGAAAGCGCGCACACACACACATACACATACACACATACACACACACACACACAAATTCATTTTTCTTACTATATACTGGGGAAATGCTTTTGTTTCTGTATAATCAAATCTTTTCTTATTTTCTAAGGGAAAAGGCAGAGCTACAGAACTCATGTAACATGTATTCCACCAAACGAGGAGAAACTGTCTCTCGGGAGAGGGAAATTAGGACACAGGGAGTACCCGCCACCCCTTCTTTGGTGGATCATTGATCGGATTCCTCTCCTCAAAAGTAGGCCCTGAATCTAGGACAACAACTGGCTTGTGTCTATCATGGGAGGTCTTGAAGGATTTGCCTTGCCAGTCCTACTCTTGGCTAGCCACTCAGAGAAGTACTCCAAGCTCTGCTGTGATGAAGAGCTGGTAGGTGGAGTCCCAAATTTGCTCAAGATTGCCCACATCCCAGACGATGCAGAACAGTGGGGCTGTTGTTTCTTGGTCTTCTGTATTCACGGAATAGAAATTGACTGAGGAGCAGGTGTCAGTGCTCTCTCTAAGAGATGTCTCCTAGCTGAGTGCGGAGACAGACACTTCTAAGTATTCTGCTTACTCCCAGTAGGCTCCAGAAAATAGCTGAAACTCCCTTCTTAGAGTGTCCTGTGCCTCCAGGCAGCAATGAAACCAGATAGCACGCTTGGCCTGGGGTGGGAGAAGGCACTTATTTAAGGGAGATAGCCCGTGCTGATGGCAGCAGAAGTCCCTAGCATCAACAGAGCACAGGGGACTGTTGCTGCCCTTTGTTTCTCCTGGCTATCCAGAGCATGGGCTGAATAGGGAAGAGAGACGGGTTACTCCATCCCCATTTCAAGGAGCAACGGGTAACAAACTGTGCAAGCCAACCTGCTAGAAAAGTGCCCTGGCTTTGCATTGGCTACATTTTAAGTGGAAAACGGGTAAAAATATTGCCGGAGAGAGGTATGCCTAATTGCCAAGTTAAGGTTTGACTGCAGCTTTGACTTCAGAATGATGACATTTACTGGAAAAATTGCCCCGGTGTATGTGTGAGACTCTTGAAGAAACATGACCTAACAGCAAATCGTCATGGACATGCAGCTCTGGTAGATCACATTTTGTTCCATTAAGCTTAGGTGTGCACAGATAATACGTTGACTTCATTTTTCCATGATTTCCCTTAAGAGGCCTCCAGCCTGCCGAGTGAAAGGGGACAGTGGGCTAATTTTAGACCATCTAGGCAAGCCTAATTTGAAGCAAGTTCAGCAGCGCTGCTTTGGGATGTGCGTTCTTTTGGACTTGAGCCCGTGGTGTTCTCTGCAGTGACGTGTGAATGAACTGGGAAGGTTGTGGGTTTAGGCGATCTCATAGTGGAAGGAAAGGGGGCATCTGGATCTGTGGGGATACTTCTTGTGCTGGTCGGTGGCTCTTCAGAGCTCCTACTTGGCATATAAGGCTGAAGGCCAGGGTCAGGAAGCAGGGTCCCTTTTCTTTGCTGTCTTGGGGTTCTGTGGTCCTACTAGCTGTACTGGCTATACCGTCTCCTGGCATGGTGCCGAGCATGGAGCTGTGGTTCTGAGCCCTTCCACTATATACCCTGTGCTTGCTGTTGTGTGGCCAGCTGCTGAGCTCTTTGTACATTCTCCCAAAGGTGCGTGTGGTGATGTCTGGGACTCACACCCTCACCGAATGGAGGTGGCTGGGTACACATACACTTTGACATTTTTCTCTTATTGCCTTCACTGCTGTTTTAGATTATTACAGGAGGCTCCCCCTCCCCCCGCTCCCTGTGAAATTATCTTAGCTGGGAGTTCTAAGCAGGAAGCCCGGTTTTTCTTTTGACTCATCTAACGCAGCATCTAGCCTCTCTAGGACTTCAGCTTACCCAGGGAGGGCAGACGTACATAATATATGTCACACAGGTGTCTGGCTGCTGGCTTGTCAGCTCTCTGGACTGCCTTGCAGTCAGCTGAAGATCTAACAGTGGGTTTTTCCTTCTGTGGGGTCCATGTTTCTCTTGTGTCATGCCTGGTGGGATAGTTTCTTGGAGCCTAATTTATCACAGAAGACCGAAAGCAACACGTACCGGGTCATCTCAGTGTCTCTGTAGGCTTAGCACCGCGTCTCCACTCAGGAGCAAAAGGCTCTGGTAGAGGAAACAGGGAGAAGTGGAGGAAGTCATCCTGGGTGCTCATATCCCATGAGGTGCAGAGCTGAGATTTCATGTCCTCCCTCTCTCATGTCACCGTCGCTGCCCTCCGGAATGTGCAACCATTCTCCACCAGCTCCCTTTGCAGGGTAGGCCGAGTTTGCCAGGGATTCAGCAATGCAATTACTTTTATACGGGTCAGCGGATGAGGGTTTTTCATCTGATAGAAAACACTTTTCAGTGCTTTCCCTACGTTTTTAATTAGCCAAGTCGAAGCTTCTGACGTGCAACGGATGGCCTGGGTTCAGCCTCTGTTTTATATTCAGTACAATATGTGGAATGGTGTTGGCACTTGCTGAGGTTAATAGCAAAGGCAGAGTAATGAAAACAGCAGCAGCAGCAAGTATCAACCGTTGGCTCAGAATTCCCAGCAAGTGACATTGCATGGGTGAGGCAGGTGCATCGTGCTAGGCCAGGGTGCAAAGCCAGGCCGCTCTTCCCCGTGCTGTCAAGCGCCTCTGCCAGGAACTGTATTTACATGACATTTTAATATTTACTGGGGAAGGGGTCAGGCGTTTTCATTCCTGGCTGAGGAAGCCATCTAAAGGAAAAGTTTAAGCCTTTGTGCCCATGGCTTGTGGACAAGGAGGGGTTTTTCTTAATTACGCTCTGGTTAAGGATGCAACTGTTCTGCATGTACTTTCACCATTTAGATTTGTGGTATATGTGTGTATGTACCATATAGATTTGTGGTGTGTGTGTGTGTACCATATAGATTTGTGGTATGTGTGTGTACCATATAGATTTGTGGTGTGTGTGTGTGTACCATATAGATTTGTGGTATGTGTGTGTACCATATAGATTTGTGGTGTGTGTGTGTGTACCATATAGATTTGTGGTATGTGTGTGTACCATATAGATTTGTGGTATGTGTGTACCATATAGATTTGTGGTATGTGTGTGTACCATATAGATTTGTGGTGTGTATACCATATAGATTTGTGGTGTATGTATACCATATAGATTTGTGGGGTGTGTGTAACATATAGATTTGTGGTGTGTGTGCCATATAGATTTGTAGTGTGTGTACCATATAGATTTGTGGTATGTGTGTGTATACCATATAGATTTGTGGGGTGTGTGTGTGTCTGTGTACCATATCGATTTGAGGTGTGTGTATACCATATAGATTTGTGGTGTGTGTGTACCATATTGATTTGTGATGTGTGCACCATATAGATTTGTGGTGTGTGTGTACTATATAGATTTGTGGTGTGTGTGTGTGTGTACCATATAGATTTGTGGTGTGTGTGTACCATATAGATTTGTGATGTGTGCACCATATAGATTTGTGGTGTGTGTACATATAGATTTGTGATGTGTGTACCATATAGATTTGTGGTGTGTGTACCATATAGATTTGTGGTGTGTGTGTACCATATAGATTTGTGGTGTGTGTGCACCGTATAGATTTGTGGTGTGTGTGTACACCATATAGATTTGTGGTGTGTGTGTGTACCATATAGATTTGTGTGGTGTGGTATGGTGTGTGTGTGTGTATGTGTGCATGCATGCATTTCAAGGATGGTCTCTGAAAAAGCAATGATGAATAAGTAACCTGACAGTCTCACGAGGGGTGGTGTGATGGCTTGCAGGGATGGCATCAAATGTTGCATTTAGCCTTTGGTGGTTTGGCCAGCTTGCATATGGGCGGTAATGTGTTTCTCTGTGAGGTTAATGAGGCTCTTCTGGATGTGTGTTTTCCAGTTCAGGAAGCCCCATCTGGCCCTGTTTTCATGCTTGCATCCTCTTTACTGGGGGTTGACCTTTGGGCCTGAGGTTGGTCTGCTCTGAAAACAGATGAACTCTGAATGAGAATCATCTCGTGTGTGTGCCTTCATTAGGAAAATGAAAAGAGTTTATCCTTAGTGGTTTAGGATGCAGAGTTATTACACACACCAGATGAATCCAGATGTATGTGTGAGGCAGAAGCATTGTGATCAGCTGCCTAAAACACGGTAAGATGCTGAAGTCGCACTGAGCACTGATACTGATAGAGCCGGTCACGCTGGTTTTCCCTGTGCAGGTTGAGGCTTTATTAACTATCGTGGTGAAGCCTGGTGTGCTGTTGTCAGAAGCTGTTGCTTCATCCTCGTAAACAGGAGCAGAAAGGAGGTCCAGAGTGTATGACGAGGAGATCCAATCTGATTTTCTACCTCAAGCTTTAATTCCAAATCATTTATTTTCTTTACTCCACCTTTTATATACTCAGTCGATCTCTATAGTCAAATAACCAAGATAGTAACGGGTAGGATATTTCATTTACTGATAAGCATACTTGTGTGGATGTTCACCTTCTTTTTTTTCATGATTCCCCTCCTCAGCTTTTTGGTGGCGAGAGCCTTTTATAGCTGTAGCAAAAGCTATACACATGACCTAGTGATCAAAACAAACTCTGCTTGTTTAAAAATGCTAAAGAAATACAAATACTCGGTCCCCTGTGTGAATTCAGCTGGATGGCACTCACTGTTCTTACGTGGCCTCCCTGGCTAAGGCTTCTGTCACCTGGTGCCTCCCTTTGTGGCTGATACTGAAGGGGAATTTCCTAAATGCCTTCTTACTTCCACAACTGCAAATGGGATAATATAAGGAGGAAGAAGAGCGTTTCTGGAGAGAACACCAATCTGATACATTTTAAAAATCAGACTAGTATGTAAAAAATGGTTTTGTTTTTAACAAACCTTGAATTCTATAGAAAACTGCTATTAGCATTTTCCTGCATTTGGAATTTGATGTTTCTGCTGATAATAAGATATTGTGGTTCCCTCGGGATTTCTGGAGTGTGGGGAGACAGGATAGGTATTATTTTTTCCTACACTGAGTTTATGGAAAATAAATGATCTTCTAAATTAGAATCACCTTATACTGCAAATGCGGAACTTTCATTACCTGCCATAGAGTCTCGCAGTGTTCTTCAGCTGGGGAAGGCTGAAGGCTTCTCCCTCAGGGGAAGGGCTGGCAGTTTCTGAAGCTATTTCCAATGGGACGCCAGAATGATGGCCCTGTGGCATCTGGTGAAGAGAAGCAGCTTGCTATACCTCCGTCCCCAATACACAGTGGACCTGCAGACGCTGGGGTCCAAAGCCTTGCGTTGTAATTCCAGTTCCCATACTCTCTGAGTGTCAATTATTTCCCCGAATTACCACAAGTCTCTCAGTGTCTCTTTCTTCTTTGTAGAAATACAGATGGAGCTTTCTCATCTACTACTTCTTAGTCCAGCAGTGGGGATCAGTAAGAGTTAATGGTTATTAAAATACCCAATAAGCTAAGGAAGGGCATGTGTAAATTATGTAGTAATATAAACTCATTTGAGTTTTTATTTTTATTATTTTTATCCAGGCAGAATACTTTCTGTTTAGTGAATGATCTTAAGAAGTAAGTCTTGAGGTTGTGTTCCTATGTATTCACCGGTACAATATTGTGTTTATGAAACATGTCTCTGATGCTTGCAGACACCTTCTGTTAACCAGAATCCATGCTTTAGCTCTCCATCCCAGTCAGTGGATGAACCTGCGTGACCATCACATGCCATGCGTTTCCTACATTATTACATAGCTGGGGGCCATTTCACGAGCAGTGGAAAGTGAGGGGAAGCGCCCCAGATCGCGAGCAAGAAAAATCGAAAGAAACAATTCTTGATTCTGTCTCTGGATATTGTCTTGCCTGGAGGTGATATTTGGAACTACTACAAGCTCTTATTGCCAATTTAAAGAGGAAACCAACCTTCCTAAGACAGGGGAATTGGAGGCCCTGGGGACATCTAGAGCCCTTGAGTCAGTCAATGCTGAAAACTCTTCTCTGATGACTTCATGTAATAGGAGAAAATTCAATTTTCATAGTTAACGCCAGTTGAATAGAAATTTTTTGTTACTTGCAGCCCAAGGTATTCTAGCTAAATGAATGGAAGGGGTGGAACAGTAACTGTGCCCATGACTGTTTTACTTCGGTCATGGATGGAGAGTCACGGGGGTGGTTTATATGACTGTAAAACGCAGGGTTATTTTTAGTGCCAGCTGAAGACTAAGCTACCCTTTCTCACCACCACTTCCCTACCAGTTCCTAAGATGCCAATTTACTTATTATTTAACTTTGTTTCTGCGTTGCCAGTGAATCTGCCTCCTTCATTCCTATTATCCGTCCATCCTTCCTTCCCCAGTGTCTAGGGAAGTTCCTTAGGAGTGACTCTCTTGTTACGATATATTAGGAAACTCTAGCAGAAGACAACCATGTATTTTGGACAATAGACGAGAATTATGGCAAATGTGTTAGCATGGCCATTCTTCAGGGTTGTTTGTGCATATTATTCATGCTTTGTCACACTGTTGAAGCATCTAAGGTGATTGATAAGAAATTTGCACTAATTTGATTGCTCTAATTTGAAATTTTCAAAAGACTTGGCTAAATGACTTATCTGTTCACCATTATTGTTTCTACTTCAACCATGTCTGCTTCTGGCTTTTCAACTCTGTGTATTTGCAGGGAAAGAAAGTATAATATAGTTTTCTTATTTCTCAAATAGTACCTTATTTCTAGTCTATTCTTCTGCTCTTTCCTCTGCAAATAAAGTATAGGGATATGATGGATAATTGCCGCAATGGGTCATATTCATTTAACATCTCTGCTGTTGGATTCAGTTGAGACAAAATATGAAAATTTTAACTTCTAAAGACATTAAAATTTTACCGTTCAGGAATAAAATAGGAGAAAAATCTGAGGAATCACCAAGGAATTATGACATAGACCAAAAAAAAAAAAAAAAAAAAAACCTAACTAACCAAAACCAAACAAAAAACTCACACTGATGGGATACTGGGATTTTCAATAGATTTCATTGAGAGAAGCACTAAATGAATTATAAGAAGAGACTTTAGCTGCATGGTGTGTGTCTGTGATACTGTTTGGACATTATCTACAAATCTGGTCCCCAGGGTGCTGGGTGGTGTTGAGAGGCAGTAGAACTTTGGAAAGGTAGGTACTGGCAGGTGCTTCTCTTGAAGGGAGGTTAGTAGGACACTGGCCTTTTTTTCTCTGTTGCTCTCTGGTTGTCAGGTGAACAGTTTGAACAGTTGGCTCCTGTCATCATCGGCAAGCTGCCTTACCATGTGACCAAAGCAGGGTGGTCCACTGGACACGGATCAGAGCCTACAAAACTGTGAGCCCAAAGAACTTTTTTTTGTCTTTATAAACTTGATTATTTCAAGCATTTGTTGTGGTGGTCGAAAGCTGAAACAGTGGACGTGTGTGGTGAGTGGGGAATCATTGTCCACAGTGGAAGAATCAGATGGGCACACGGACAATTCAGGTTGGTAGTAACATTGGTGTAGTAGGACTGTTGAGATTTCAAAGAAGCTGAAGGTTTGATGGTTTGAGGACAGGATTATGGAGATGTAGCTGAGGGGAAGTGGCTTGGACTCTATTAAGTTCATGAATATTTGGAGTAAAATAATGAGAGACAGCGATTCTAATTTAATGTATAAGTATTAGAATTGGAGATATATCATCATCAGTAACTATTAGTTCTCCCTCAAATAATTGTAAGATTTCTCTCATTTTACTGTGGAAATGTTCCACCTTCTTCCCTCTTTTTAAAACTTTAATTAAATTTATTTATTTTACACCCTTACTTCAGTTTCCCCTCCCTCCTCTTCTCCCTTTCCCTCCCTTGGCTCCCTTCCGCATCCCCTTTCCAATCCACAAGTCCTCTGTTTCTGTTCAGAAAGGAGCAGGCCTTCCCCAGGTATCAACAAAGCATGACATATCAAGGTGTAGTAGGACTAAACACCCCCCCCGCCCCGCCCCTCCTTGTATGGAGCTGGGCAAGACAACCCAGTATGAGAAATAGGTTTCCAAAAGTCAGCCAAAGCATCGGGGACAGCCCCTGCTCCCACTGTTAGGAGTCCCATAAGAAGACCAAGCTACACAATTGTCACACACGTGTAGAGAACCTAGGTTGGTTCTGTGCAGGCTTCTGGGTTTTCAGTTCAGTCTCTGTGAGCATCTATGGGCTTAGGTTAGTTGTTTCTTTGTGTTTTCTTGTGATGTACTTGACCCCTTTGGCTCATACAATCCTTCCTCCCTCTCTTCAGCAGGATTCCCCAACCTCGGCCTAATGTTTGGCTTTGGGTCTCTGCATCTGTTTCTATCAGTTACTGAATGAAGGAAGGATCTCTGATGACGATTGGGGTAGTCACCAATCTATCAGTAGAGCAGAATATCTCTAGGCATCATTCTGTTGACATTTTATTTTTCTCCAAACATGCTTGATTCTATCCTAGGTCTCTGGGGGTCCTCCAGCCTCTGGGTGCTGGCGCTCCAGACAGCGCCAGGGGTGGGCTGTCTCTAATGGCGTGGGTCTCAGGCTAGACCAGCCATTTTTTGACCACCCCCACAATCTCTACACCACCCTTACCCCAGCATATCCTATAGGCAGGACAGACTGTGGGTCAAAAGTTGCGTGGCTGGGTTGGTGTCCCAATCCCTCCACTGGGAGTCTTGCCTGATCACAGGGGATGTTCAGTTCAGGCTACAGATCCCTATTGATAAGAGTCTTAGCTGGGGTGATCCTTGTAGATTCCTGAGAATTTCCCTTGCACCAGGTTTCCACCTGATCCCCCATCACCCCTGCCTTTCCAGTGATCTCTTTCAGTATTCCCCCCTTCCACTAACCTCCCCAACACAATTCCTCATGTTCCCATCCTCCCAGAAGTTCCTTTATTGTACAAGATTGTTTTACTCTCCTGAGTTTTTGTTTTTCCTTATGAAATTGAGTATTGTTCTTTTAAGGTTTGTAAAGAAGAAACAAACTGAAAAAAAAAAAAACCCGCATGATCATCTCATTAGATGCTGGAAAGGACTTTGACAAAACCCAACACCCTCGATGAAAAAGGTCCTGGAGAGATCAGGGATACAAGGAACAAACCTAAATATAATAACAGTAATATGCGGCCGGGCGGTGGTGGCGCACGCCTTTAATCCCAGCACTCGGGAGGCAGAGGCAGGCGGATCTCTGTGAGTTCGAGACCAGCCTGGTCTACAAGAGCTAGTTCCAGGACAGGCTCCAAAGCCACAGAGAAACCCTGTCTCGAAAAACCAAAAAAAAAAAAAAAAAAAAAAAAAAAAAAGTAATATGCAGAAAGCCAATTGGCAACATCCAATTAAATGGAGAGGAACTCAAAGCAGTTTTTCCAAAATCAGAAACAAGGCAAGGTTGTCCATTCTTTCCATATCTATTCGATACAGTAAGACAACTAAAGGAGATCAAGGGAATACAAAATGGAAAGGAAGACGTCAAAGTATTGCTATTTTCAGATGCTATGATAATGTACATTAAGTGACCTCAAGAATTCTACCAGGGAACCCCTAAAATGGATAAACACCTTTCATGAAGTGGTTGGATACAAGATTAAAAAAGTAAAAAAGGATTGTTTTTTTAAAAAAAAATCAAATTAAATTGGAAAAAAATGATAGCCCTCTCATATATAAATGATAGGCTGAGAAAGAAAGTGGAAACAACACCCTTTACAATAGCCACAAATAATATCTTGGAGTAACTCTAACCCAGCAAGTGAAAGATCTGCATGACAAGCACTTTCAAATCTTTGAAGATAGAAATTGAAGAAGGATGAAAAGATTTCCCATGCTCATGGATCGGTAGGATTAACAGCAAAAATAGCCATCTCACCAAAAGCGGTCTAAAGATTCAGTACTATCCCCACCAAATTCTTCCCTATTTTGAGCTTCTGGTCTTAGTAGTGTGCCTTATTGGAAAACTCCTGTTTCCAGTTCTTCGTGAGAGCAGACCAAGTCCCTCCTATTGTTCCATTTGCAATGCTGGTTACATACAGTGGAATCACCACATGATGGTGCAGAAAGTACTGGTTCCAGCTCTTTGTATGATATTATTAATGCTCACATGAATCTTTGTCACTTTTTTATTGTGGCATTTGAATTGATTTTTTTATTTCTTTATTATTGTGAGGGGGGCACGTATATGCCACAGTGTCTGTATGAAGGTCAGAGGATAACTTCTGGCAGTTAGCTCTTCCCTTCCATCTTATTGGAGTTGGTCCCCTTACATTGGTGTTTGCATGGCTGCATATTCTAGGCTAGCTGACCCTTCAGGTCCAGGGCAAGTCTCCTGTCCCTGCCTCCCATCTTACCAGTAGGAATGCCTGAATTACATATGTATGTCACTGCTTCTGCTTTTCATGTGGGTTCTGGGATTCGAACCCAGGTCTCAGACTTTTCACCGCAGGTGTTTTACCTGCTGAGTTGTCTTACTGGCCCAGGTGTGGAATTCTTAAAATTAAAGGGGAGTGTGAAGGGAGAGGGCATGCAGCCACAGCCTTGCTCGTCATCTCTTTACTCCTCAATGATTTTCATATAAACTGAATTCTGGACCTTCAGCAGCCGTCTTGGGTCAAGAACAGCCCAGGAAGGTGGACTCCAAGAACTGAGACTGGGAAAGGGAAGGCAAAAAGGGCTTCCTAATCCCGTGGTGCCTCCACACAGCAGTTCTGAGTAAGACAAACTCTGACGTAATAGAGTGGAGGCGATATTTTTCCCAGTTGTTATCAGTAATTCAGGAATTCGCTTTTATAAGTAGGAAATCTTGTGTGGATTTAAACCGAAGTAAGGCTGTTGGCTCCTTATCTACGTCTCCCGTTTTGTTGTTGATTCTCTGTGTGCAGCAAAAAAAACAAGGGATCTCTAAGCAAGTGTTGCTAACTTTCTGAGGAGAGCGACCGTGGCTCCAGCAGTTTGAATTCTCTAGGGAGAAGATTGTTTCTTCATGGGCAACACCTAAGTGTTAGGAACTTTTGGACCTAAAATTCTACCTTTGACTTTACTCCAAGCTGCATGGAAACATTTTCAGTTTTGAAACTTAGGGGCTTCTAGTTTTGTTTCTTGCACATGATAGTAATTTCATTTAGACGGATGTTCCTTACAGTATGGTTGTTTCCAAGAGAGCTCATTGCTCATTGAATCTGTTACGTTTTAAGTGTAATGCACCTGGCCTGTCAAGTGAACATTCTAAGACAGTCACATTAACATGTTCGTTTATTCTCGTGATTGCACAGTGTGCTGGGAGCTGTGGCTTTCTGCAGCTGATTAAAACTGTCATTCTGTGTATCACTAGCCTGGAAGCGATCCTTATTTCAAATATAGCATATTGCATCTGTATTATCGTGAAGTCAAAAGGTTCTATGATGGATCATCCCAGCTAGGAACTGTGCATTCCATTGTTTGCTCTTTTCCTGGTCCTGGTGACTTTGGTTTCAGTACTGGAACTCGGTCTTGAAAAGGCATTCCACCTCAGACCGGGAGTAGAGGAATCCCTTTGTCATGCATCAGAAATGGTCTGACCTGCCATTTGGAGGTGAGGTGTGGCCTGAAATGTTAAAGGGTTTTGGCTCCTGAGTTTCTTTCAGTCACGTATGTGTATGTGGTAGTGAGTCACCTTGGCTGTGCCATGGCCACTTGTGCATATGTGGTATTAAGTCACATTGACAGGGCATGGTGGTTTTCTTTAAATGTGAGGGGGAAATGCTACTTTTGAAATGGGGCTGTCTGTTCTCATCTGCATTATAATTCTTCAGAAGGCTTTGAAATGCAGGAATAGCTTAGAGCCTACTGGCCCTCTCACCAGGCTTAGTGATGCATGGCCAGCCCCAGGTTCTCCTGGATTAGGAGTTAAGGCAGCCAAAAGTCGGTGTAAAAGAATCTTCAAACTCCAAATAGGCACATAATTTGGATGTGCATATTTTACTCCCTTCATTATAGCTAAACAGAAAGATATTTGGAGCCCAGAGCATATAGCCTACATAATTTAAAAGGGAAATTATGTCAACATTGATTAAAATTGCATCTTTAAAAAATATCTACAATCTGGCAGCTTGCAAATGATGGAGCTTACAGAAGTGACTGGTTAGCTTTATGTGCTCAGTTTATTCTAATAACACAAGAGTATTTCATCATTTATGAGAAGACTTTGCAATTTTATTTGTAGTTATTTATGGTTTGTGAACTGTGAATTAGGCTCAGTCAGTTTCTACGTACGCTGCTTGAATGTACAAGATAAAAGGAATGAACAAAAGAAAAGGAAACAGAGAAACTTTGCTTTCTTTACATGTCTGAGAGAAATTTATTTGTAGGTAAATGAAATATATTTCAAGTCACTGTTCTACATCACAAAATGTAAACAGAGACTGTTCTTTCTTTCCTGGCCACGCTGACCAGAAAAATCACACAGAAACTGTATTAATTACTATATTAATTATAACACTGCTTTGCCGATGACTCAGGTGTATTAACCAAATCTATTATTTCGTATTTTACCATGAGGCTCATAGTTTGTTACGTTTTGTATCTTGGACAGCTACATGGCATCTGCCTCCTTCAGCAGCTACATGGCATCTCCTTGACTCTGCCTACTCTCTATTTCTGCCTGGTTTTATTCTGGTAAACCATTGGCCAAAACAGCTTTATTCATTAACCAATAAAAGCAACACTAATACAGAAGGACATCTCACATCACCTCCCCCTTTATGTCTAAATACAAAGGGAAGTTTTGACTTTAACATAGTAAAATTGCATATAACGAAATAGTTATCAAGCAAGAATTAGTTATAATATTTATATCTAATTTACCTTTTATCATAATCAAAGAAAATTATAATTATATGCTTTCAACTCCATCAAAGAACCCAGAAGGATATATAATATTACCTAAGTAAACAGGAAGTCCATTGTAAGCAACTTCCAAAACTTTAGAATTGACAGACATCTTGCTGCGTGGATGGTATCTCAAAGCTCTGTAATGTTGGGACATCCATCTTTAGCCTACAGGCCTACAGTATCTGGCAGACTTTTCTATTAAGCAGGAAATTTGGAGATCTGTTCTGCCTTGTAATGGTAAAGTTCATCCATCAGTTGCCTTCTTCTGTATCCTACAGAAAGACTGGCAGTTTCTTCTGTGAAGCAGGAACCCTGAAGGACTGTCTCACCTTTAGGCAAGCTCAGCAATCATTTCTTTGTGGGTTCTGCATGTCCCGGCTATACTGCACAACACCAAGCAGTCCAGGCAAGAGCAGTTTCTTGTCCAAATGGCTAACAAACTCCATAAGGAGCCTCTTCGATGCCCCTCATCCTCATGAGGTAGATTAATGCTGCCAGAAGCAGGCATGCCTCACTGTTGAAAAACAATCTAAGTTCTTAAAACCTTTAAAATGCCATATTCTGTAGGTCTTTGAAGTCTTTGAAAGTTATCTAACTGAAATGTATCTCTGTACATCTAGAAAACCTAACTAACGTGACTACAGGTTTGACTATTATAAATTACTATTAATCCATACATTTTAATTATACATTATATTATTAAATGAGCCATATAGACATAATACCTTAAACAAGAGTAGAAATATACATATAACAAAATTTACATTAATAAACCAAGATCCATACCAATAAAAAGTGTTCGTTTCTATATCATATATCCCCCTACCCATTTTTAGAAAAAGATTGACTATGATGTTTAACCATTTACAATCAATCCCATTTAATTGAAAACAAACATTTATAAACAGTCATTTTGGGAATTTGGGCATAAGTTTCTCCAAACTGCTTCCTGCTGTTTGTTGGGTGAAGTAGTAGCCTTTTGGGGGCTCTTGTTCCATCAAGTCACATTAGCCTGGATGGAATTCACAGGTTCTTGTGTTCCATGGAAACAAAAGCAGAACGTCTTTTCCAAAGTAACATATTCTTAGACTCAAAATTTGAAGTCAAGATACCTTTAAAATATATGTTGGTTTAGCTTAGCAGCCCCCATAATCAAATGTCTGTCTGTAGCCAAGAAATTCAAAGAACAAGAAATAATATACATAATCCAAACTTTCTGTGTATTTTTCACTTTTATGTGGCTTATTTTTTACACTCCTTTAATGACTTTCTGTACCCTTATATTTTTCTCCCCCGAAGCCTATGCACAGTTTTAAAACACACTAAGACCTGTTCAGAGGTTTATCTGAATGAATTTGTCTTTATTCCATATCTGTAATAATTTTTTGACCAGGGGCACTCCCCCCCTTTTTTAAATGCTAAGCGGGCGTGGCTAGGACCAACTTGTAGCCCTGCCTGTTGGCTCTGCTCCATCCAACATGGCAAAGGTATGTTCACCACCCCTGATTGCCATACTCACAGCTGAAGCTCCAGGGATGCAACAGGTCTATGTCGCCATTAAGCAACTAGTAGCATGCTGCTCATAAACCCCACTTAAGTGCAGGACCTCCCCAAAGGGTCAGTGTTGGTGCTGCCAGCACGAACCAGGAAGAAGTCTTTTTAAAAAAAAGCCTTGCAGATTTTGCTGCTAATGCTGAGTCAGGAAGCCTTCTTTTAAAGGAGCCACACCTCTGCTTGCAGCCAACAAAGAGAGCCTATCTGAAAAAAAATACTGCTACCGAGAAGCTGCACTTGACTCCTGTTTGTGTGGGTCTAGAAGCCCTGTTTTTTTTTTCCTTAATCTTTCTTTAAGTCTTATGTGGATCCATGCCCTAGAGGGCGGCACCATTTTGGCATCTGTGTTCTTCAACAGCCATGTGGTGTCTCCTTGACTCCACCTACTCTCTATTTCCTGCCTGGCTTTACTCTGCTAACCCACTGGCCAAAACAGTTTCATTTATTAACCAAACAAAAGCAACACTTACCCAGAAGGACTTCTCACATCAGCAAAACATGTACCGTGAGTCGGTTATTTGCACTTTAAGGCTCTGTGGTGACTTGGTGAAATTTATAAGGAGATGGCCTATTTTTCATCTTGGTTGTTTGGATTCTCTAGAGAAAGAGAATCTTCTTACATATGCAGTATACATGTAGTATATACATGTATATACATATGCAGTATACACGTAGTATATACATGTATATACATATGCAGTATACACATAGTATATACATGTATATACATATGCAGTATACACGTAGTATATACATGTATATACATATGCAGTATACACGTAGTATATACATGTATATACATATGCAGTATACATGAAGCAACAGTACTCTATTACTCTTTGATACCCACTTGCTTCTTGATAATTGTGTTTAAACTCGTAAGCTGTTGTATGGTAGTAATATTTATGTGGTTGATGCAATTATAGTGGCAATATTTATCTTGGCTGCTTTTATATGTGTGTCAACTCATTTACTTCCCACAACCTTGCGAGGCTGGCACACTGTTAATCCCTTAGGAGAGGAAAAAAAGAAAAGGAAACTGCTCATTGAATCAGATCTGATTTCATCATCCTGTACTTACATGTGCACATGCATGTGTGTTTGTGTGGGTCTACATGTTTATGTGGGTGTATGTGTAGTTTTAGGGTGAGAAGGCTAGAGATCAAGCTTGGGTTATTCCTCAGGAGTAATCCTTCTCATTTTCTGAGACATGGATTCCTTTTGACCTGGAACTCCATGAATGGGCTGGGCTGGTGACCAGGGATGCCCCTGTGTTCACTTCCATAGTGCTGGGATTACAAGGAAGCATCAATACAACTGCCCACCATTTTAAAAATAAGAATGGTGGAGATCAAATTCAAGTCCTCATGCTTATACAGTAAACACTTAAGTGACAGGACTATCACCTGTCCCAGAGTGTCCTCTCCTTAGGTTAAAAGTTAATAATAACAAAGATAATAGAGTTTCCTTAGGAATTTATAGAAGAAACTTTGGAACTCTAAGACTTAATGTCTTCCTTCTAATACAGTAGACCAACACTGTCAAGGATAGATAGCATTCACCCCCAACTTTGCACAATTATGCCTCAATCTACAGTGTGATGGCATTTGGAGATGGGGCCCTTGGAGATAATTAGGGTGAGATAGAACTAAAGCAAAAGGGCCCTTACATTGGCTTTGGTGACCTTATAATAATATCTCCATCCTGTATGTGCATTGTAGCAAAACCACGTGAGGAAATCTGAAAAAGCAAATGCCTGTAAGTCAGGAAGAGACCAACTAGGGACCAAGTAAGTTATCACCTTGAGTATGGACTGCCCAGGTCCCAAGTGTGAGACAGAGCTGTTCTTTAAGCCACGTACTCCAGTAACACTTATGTGAGAGAGCTCCAAACTCTCCTTGTGAGGAATTGCATACACACCTGTGTCTTAGGTGGAACCATGCTGCATTTGACTAGTTCTTGTGAATCTGTGCAATCCAAAACTTAGAATGAAGGTATCAATGCGTTGCAAACGGGTTCAGTAAATTTTATACAACTTCCTTTTCAGAAAGACAGAAGCTTGATACCCAAAGTTGAGACGTTCTGTTGTTAACCAGCCACAACTTCCCAGTTATCTGAATGGAAACCTCCATGTCACGACTCTGCCTTATTTATTGTAAATGCACGCCTGATTAGGATAAGCACTCTGCTTCTGAGCTGCCTTCATTCCTGAGAGAAGTGTACAGTGATGTTCATGGCTATGCTACTGGGAGATGCTTGCAAACCCAAGTCTCCGTAGGGAGGGTCTATCTAATTATGAACTTGGATTGGTGCTTGGAACTCTTCTGTGATGTCACACCAGTGGATCTCATGCTGTTTTATTAAAGGCTTCCAATACTTAAATAACAGCCTATATTTACATTTATTATCAAGTATTTGGCTCGCAGATGATGCTGTAGAAACCATCAGAAATTAAACTCTAAAGTAAATTGTTCTCTTAACATTTATGTTAAACTCCTATTCCCTTAAATATTTGCTTTGATTGCCCTTGTGCTGAATTTTAAGGTCTGTGTTGGAAGTCAAAAAAGTCCCGGATATTTACAGCTCTGAGTGTTGGTTGTAAATATCACTCATGTATATATATATATATATATATATATATATATATATATATATATATACATTATTAGCAAGGATTCTGAAAGACCTGTTTATGAATTTAGGCTGTAGTCGTAGGCCTGCATACTGAAATGGCTGTTGACTCTAATTTATTTGCTTAGTAATGAGACAAGGTCATTTTGACACAGATAATTTCAGACTTAGTATTTCTTTTCATTTTTTTTTAATCCAGATTGTCCCAAAGTTTTCAGTTGAAGTGATAATTCAGGGATTACTAAAATGTAAGTGATGTAAATCTATTGTCTTTAGCAGGCAGGAGGAGACATAGGTGTGAATGAGAATACTATATTGGAGAACTGTTTTTGTTCTACAAAAGAATGATTATGCTGGTTTCAGAAATGAATACTGGATTACTAATGTTTTTAGAACTTTTAAAATTTCATCTCCCCAAAAGATTCATTTCCTAAGAATTATCTCTTTACCTAATATCACATCATTGCTACAACAACTGGTTTTGGTTGAATGACAACAGGTACGTCTTATTTATTCACTATGAAATTCATCTTGATTGGATAGGTAGAGAGCCATCAATACATGGAGGAGTGTCCCATACAGACAGTTGGGAAATGCTGGCTAGTAAAAAGCATCTTAGCTTTGAGTTAGCGTCCCTCTGAAAAGGGAGTTGTATAAAAGCACTGAATTTGTTTGCAAAGCTTGGATTCCTTCCTTCTAAGTTTTAAATTGCAGAGTCTCACAAGACCTAGAGTTAGCTGCAACATGGCACCACTTGAGATACACCAGGAGATTTCAGATCTCCCTTGGTTGGATGATACTCACTAGGCAAAGGTATACATTCTTCTTCCTCTAATAAGTTAGTAAATTCTCACTAAGTGCTTGTGATTATAGTAAACATCTCTGGGTTCTCGAGGCACCTGCAGCTGATGTCTCGTCTCAGATCCCGATGCGTGTCTCATCTGACCATCTGCTGTCTCCTGGGTTTGCAGGTTGGGATGCTGCAGGAAACAGTCCTCTGTGTTGTTTTAATGGTGAACCCAACAGGACCTTCTTTGCCTGATTTATAGGGTTTCTTCTTGAGACTAACACCGTTGGGGGTGGGATGCTCTTCAACAACCATATTCCTGTCCTGTCGATTCAGGAGCGTGGAGGAGGCAACATTCGGTGGAAGCTGTGGGAACTAAAGTACAACTGCTGAGCCAGCCATGATGATAAAAAATGAGCCAAGAGGTTTGGAAAGAAAGACTGTGTTTTGCCTAATAATAATAATTGTTCACAAAAATGCTATAACCACAATTTTTCAAAAAGACTGGCACAACTTCATACACAAATATTTCTGTAAGAATATCTGCCTGAAAACAAATTAACCTCATCCTGGTGCCATTGTTGTGTCCCAGTATCTTAGATAAGGCTTATTTTTGCCTTTAATTATGTCCTCTTGCGTTGGTTGTAGTTTTTATCATGCTGTGCATTTTCCTATTGTAGCGCTCTACCGTTCCCAAGTTAAAATAATTGTCATTTGGAAAGTCTTTCTCTAATAATTACTAGATTGATTATCCTAAGTGAACAAACTTTCAAGAGGAGAAGGGGTATTTAGTGGATAAGTTTTTCCTTTCTCCGTTTCCAGAATTTTTGGACCACTTCTCTGAAGTCTTTGAGGCTGTCTGTGGCCAGCTTGCTGACATAATCTCTTAATCCTCCCTTTCCAGTTTCTAGAAACTGCACTTCTTTTATCCAGTGATCTTAGAAGCCTTTCTCCCCGGATTTGTTTTCTGGAGATCTAGCGTTCTCGAGCTATCGAAGGGCCATTTGGTGGGACTGCAGTGTACGTCACACCAGTAGCGTTCTCTTCAGTATCTGGACATAAATGAGGGATAATTAGTTCTGGTTGGTAGGGGAGAGGAGAGTGGGGGAAACAGTCTCGAGAGGGTATGCTTCCCCAGTAGAAGCTTAATAATGTGTAAGTGTTCATCGGGTGTCAGAAGTGAAGAAGACTCTCAAGGGGAGGGATCCAAACAGCCAGGGACACATATTACGGGTGGAACACGTGGTTAATGGTACAGGGAAGGAGGTCCAGCTGGAAGGTGGTCAGAGTCAAGTTTTAAGTGTCTCAGAAGAAGCCATTGGAAAGAGCCCTTCACTAGCTCCGTGAAAAGACAGAGGTCAGACAACAGCGACTTAGGGTGTAACTTAGTGATGGTGATGACGTGGCTCTTTCAGGGAACATGTCTGGAGCCCAAGAGAACCACAAGCTGTCATACTAAGTTTCTGGCTGGAAGCAAATGACTTACATGGCAAGTTTTGCTTCATACAGTGTAGACTGACATCAGGGATCCAATGAGAAAAGCACCAGAAACTAACAGGAACAGACAAGGAAATTGACAGAATGGATAGGCATGAGAGGGACAAGGGAAAAAATGGAGTTTTTGGAATCTCGGTGGCTGTGGAAAATAAAGGGAAATATATTCCTTACTCCACTTTCCCACTAGTGCCTTCCATTGGATATATACAACCAGAATCTAGAAGTCAAAGTGGCACAGCCTAGAGAGGTCTCACTCAGAGCAAAAGAGATCAGAGATGGGTGTGGTGAATTGCTAATGCACAGGGTAAGTGGGTTTAACTTTTCTCTTGCTAATGGCAGAGACATTAATCATTTATTTACTGAGGGGAAAGCCAGATAAGAAAGCAGAATTAAAGAGGCAAGGAAGAGACAGAATAGTTCATGGAACAAGTATGAAGATAGGAGATGTGAAGAACACACAGAGAGATACTCATTTTGCAAAGTGGGAAGGGTAGACTCCCGAGGAGGCAACCATGTAAAGGTGAATGCAGAAACGCATGTAGAAGACACGCATAGATGCATGAACACATCAGAAGGCAGACAAGGTGAGAAAACTGCTGGAAGAGGTTTCATTTTCCTGTCAAGGTTAGATGCAAAACTATTGGTTGAAAAAGAGGGAAGAGATTGGACTTTAACGCAGACCTTGAAACCGGAGTTAATTTTAGAGTTTCCTGGTTGAGAATGAGAAAACGAGTTGACAAGTTGTATGGACCGATTGAGAGGGGGTGGGGTGTCTCCAAGGCGGGGATTCTGAAGTCCTAAAAGCCAGTAGTCAAGGGTGACAATACTCATAAGATGCACTAACAGCCACTGGTGTTAATAGGATACACTCTAGCTATTTTTCACTGGTAGCAGAACCTCACCTATGCTAGCAGGTCTCAGGGACCTTGAGTCTCAATGGTCATTCACAATACCATATTTTCTCAGTTATTGAGGCACCATTTATTATGAAGTGTGCCAAAATTTTATTCTTCTGGAGGACGGAAGAAATAACCACTGTGTTAAATATACAGTAATCCTTTGCAACAAATGAAATGTATCCACATGATTTCTCTCTTAATATCTCTGTGAAAGACCAAGTGTTTTATTTTACCTGAAAGATCTAGATTTTTCTAAATTACTTGTCTCTATGTGCAGCTTGCTAAGAGAAAGCATCCTAGATCTTCCCTCCTTGCTCTCTAAAGAGACACCGTGTATCATAGTGACCTGTGGTCACCTTACTGCTCATAGAACACATCCCTGCTGGCCCCACACTCTTCCCATTGACTAACCATCATCTATCTTCCCATCTGGGTTAGACCTTACCACATCCCGTAATTCAGCATCTGACCTTTCTTTCACAAATCCTACTGTTTGTTTCTCCAAATTTAAGTGATTTGAGTTCTGATTTATGGAGAGGTGCAGTTATATCTGCTTCACATGTTGTCACGAGGATCAAATCATTAAACATATATGAAATATGCTCACAAATGGTAATATATCTTATGGCTGATTGTCAATATAGTGCATAGCCAAGGAAGGAACAGCTTATTGACACACAGTCCTAACAACGGCTATACATGTGTAGGACTAACCACCTCATGTTTCAAAAGTGATCCCGTAGTTTAACTGTTCTTACAGCCCTGTAAGACAAAGAGAGAAGATTTTTATAATTGTATTCATTATAGATAACAAGAGCAAAAAACCCATAAAGCTTGGGAGGTCTAGGGTTATGGGTGGTTTCCCTAAGGAAACAGATAGGACAACTAGGGATGCTGACTTTGGGATTAAGAGTCTCTCATAGTTCTGCAATAAATCTGCATGCTTAATATTCCTGACATGGATCATTGCGAGCTGTAGGTGAATACTGAAATCTATCTTTCACTTGTCTCACACAGGAAGGCATTCATAAGCGTAAGCTAGAGACTCAAGGAAACAGTCATCATAATTTCCTCCATTCTGAGTTGTACGTCAGTGATTGCTTATTTTTTTTTTAATTGGGTGCGACCGTGTCTTCTATTGTTTAGAAATCTGGATCAAGACAAGCTGTAGAAAGGAAAGCCATCCTTATTTATCTAGAGCAAACAGTTATTACTAGCACAATAAAGGGGGCTTGATATAGAAAACATCTCTCTCTCTAAAATAAATACGCTTTGAAAAAATGAACTGCTAGCCGTGGTTATTTCTGGTTGATGGGATTATGATGGAGATTTATTTTATCTATGTGCTCCCTTATTTTCTAAACTGCTCACACTGAGTAAGTATTGTTTTGGAAATGAAAAAGAAAACATTGAGGGTTACTTTGAAACCAGCATATCAAGAAAGGAGACAAAGCAGAGTAATTAGGAGGCTGTGATAGAAAATAAAGCTATTTTGACAAATAACTCATGGTTTCTTTTAAAATTCATTTTGAGCTTATTTATCCCACAGGGACAAGGGCATAGGATGCTGAGGGGCAGAGGTATGGGGAGAGATTGGGTTGTGTGGGATGTTGCTGGCCAAATTTTGCTTTCTGTGAAGTTCTTATGAGGCTTCTGTTTTTTTTTTTTTTTTTTTATTCTGACTTTAGGTTATAGAGTTGAAGAGCTAGGTAGCCTTAATTCTTGACCGTAACAAAGTAGCTGGGGTGGCCATGAGTGTGTGCTTTGCAGACAAACAAACAGGTTCTAATCATAGCTGTGCTGAGGATCATACGCAGGACCTTGGGAAACCCTTGAAATCCTTCACCATCTCCTGATCTTTAAAATCCCTGGCCCACAGAGATGGCGCACAGCAGGGGGATTCCTTGAAGCCGACATTAGCGCAATGCCTGGGGAATGTGCACAGTGGGTGGCAGCCGCCATAGTTTAGTGTAGTCATAAGGTGCGAACTCCAAGACATTTGTGTGAGCTGACTTTATAGAATTCATACACATCTGGCAGAGCTCAAAGTTGCAGGTAACTCCAGCTTAAAGGCGGTGTTCTAATTGCACAGCTCAGAGTGGGCTGAAATACGGAGCAGTCCCAAGACCCTGGATACTAGGAGACCTTTGCCTCATGGGGGATAATTATAATAGCATCTTGAAACCCTTCCTTTGAGAATTCTCATACCCATGCTGTTTTGGTGGTGTTATATGTTGGTTGTCTTCTCTCTTGAGTCCAATGTGTTTGTTCTTTGTTTCTCAGATAATTTAGGATTGTGTTCTGCATATAATAAATGTTATCTTGTGAGACCAAGACTGGATCCTTTAACATCCCGGGTAGTGTTGATTTGTTTGTTTGTTTCGCAGTGGATCTGGTCAGGTTCTGTGATGGAGGACTCTCATTGATTAATAAAGAAACCGCCTTCGCTTTTTGATAGGGCAGGATTTAGATAGGTGGAGTAGACAGAACAGAATGCTGGGAAGAAGGGAAGTTAGTCAGATGCTATGCCTCTCCTCTCCAAGACAGACTCCATGGAGCCAGCCGCCAGGTCAGACATGCTGAATCTTTCCTGGTAAGCCACGACCTCATGTTGGCATACAGATGATTAGATATGGGTTAGTCAAGATGTGAGAGTTAGTCAATAAGAGGCTAGAAACTAATGGGCCATGCAGTGTTTAAAAGAATACAATTTGTGTGTTGGTATTTCGGGTCATAAGCTAGCCAGGCGGCCGGGAGCCGGGCGGGAATGCAGCCTGCTGCTCCCATCACTACAGTTCTGACCACATGTTTTACATCTTTTGTGCTGAAAATTCTAGTGTCAGCCCATTTTCAAAGGTGTTGGTTGTTTCTTGTGTCTGGGAAGGGGTGTTGTCTGTTCCTTGCCCGGAGCCCGGAGCGACAATGCTCACAGCTGCTCAGTTCTCCACAGTTACCTATGTTACATGGCAGACAGCTTGCAGGTGTGCTCTTTAGTTACTCTTCTATCGCTATGATAAGACCAAGATAACTCGTAAGAGGGTTTATTTGAAGTTTCTAGCCTCAGAGGGTGTGTTCATGACCATCATGGCAGAGAGCATGGCTGCAGGCCAGCAGGCAAACAGAAAGCTGGAGCAGTAGCCAAGGGCTTGCATTTTGATTGACAAGCATGAGGAAGAAAGAAAGAATGTGATGGGAGCAAAGGGGAGCAGAGAGAAATGGGGGAGAGAGAGGAGAAGAGAGGAGAGAGAAGAGAGGAGAGAGAGGGAAAGAGAGAAGAGAGAGAGAAAGAGAGAGGAAGAGAGAGAGAAAGAGAGAGAGAGGAGAGAGGAGAGAGAGGGAAAGAGATAAGAGAGAGAGGAGAGGAGAGAGGAGAGAGAGAGGGAAAGAGGAGAGAGAGAAAGAGAGAGAGAGAAAGAAAGAGAGAGAGGGCATGGTGTAAGCTTTTGAGACCTCAGTGACATACCTCCTAATCCTTCCCAAACACTTCCACTGCCTGGGGACCAAGCACTGAAGCAGAGGACCTCTGGGGCAGTCCTCATCCAAATTACCATAGCCTGGGAACTGCGTTTCTTCATGGGCTGAGTAGGGAGATTCTCTCCTCCATGTCTTTTTGCAGGTTTTTTTTTTCTGCGAATTTTTTTTTTTTTGCAAATTTTTTTCCTTCTGTTCAGAGATTGGCTGGCTGTGTAGTTCCAGCCTGCATGCTGCGACACAATCCTCCTGGACTGAAGTGAAAGAGAACCAAGGGAGAGAAAGAACAAGGTGCTTCTTCCGCAGTCCGTAGGCGGAATGCACAGTTCCAGCTCCTTCACCCCACTGACAGGTTTTCTCAAGTGTTTGTCTTTTCTGAGTGGCACAAATGCATTTCCCTAACTAGTGTTGGCCTTGGGCAGGGCAGGAGGAGAGAAAAAGCAGGGGAAAGTCACGGTCATTCCATACACACTGCTAGGTCTCCCAAAGGGCTCCTTTCCTGTCTTCCAACAACGAAAGTGGTCTGCTCTTGTAGTGTTTCCAGACTGCACTGACCGGGTTGCCTTCTGCTTAAAGAAAAGAAAGCCAGGAAAACTCGCCGTTACTGTGAGTTGTTAGAAAGCTTTGATTTCCACGGCTGCTTTGTCTGTTATTATTTTTTTTTGTGGTCTCACATTTGCATCTTAGACACAGTAAATAGAGAAGGCATCCTAGGCTTTCATCATCTTGGCTGGTAAATAATTCACTATAATTGGTCAGGCAACATGCTCACCTCAGGACTTGGCCAAGGATTTCTTTCATTTCTGTGATTAATTGTCCAGGCAGAACTGTACGGCATCATAGAATAGATCCCCAAAGTGTCATGAGAGCAGGAGGCATGCTTTTACCTGAAAAAGTGTGAAGGAGGTGCCAAGTGCACAGAATAACACATATTTACTCTTTCTAATTAGAAAGATGCCTTTAAATGAATGTTTTGAGGGTTTTTTTTTCCCTAGGAAGTATTTTTGAGAAATCCTAGGTGGAGTGTGCAAAACCAAAATTGTATTGACTTGGGAGTTTCTGCCGGGGCCAGCTGAATATAAAAGAGCATAAATAGCCAGTGTATTTTTATTTAGTTCACAAAATCTGCAAACAAAACGTGGCTTAGCATGCTAAGATATTCAGTCTTTTTAATCATGTATGCTATTTCCGTATGAGCTCGATAAGGGAAGCTCAATTTCAAGTTGGTAGCATTGGCAAGAATTAGCTTTTGAATTTAAATGGCGCTTCTATAAATCCTTTCCATCTGAATTCTGCCATCGCTTTACTGAATTCAAATGTGGAGCTGTCCCTTCTGGAGCCAGATTGTGAAGTCAGCAAAACATCTTTTCCAAGCTCCTTCACTTTCTTTTCCTCTTTTCTCCCTTCTAGTATCCCAGCATTCATCCACCTCATGGCTGAATCCTAGTGTCTGAGTGCATGGGTACAGGGTAAACTCTTCAACTTCCACAGAACCTGTTGACCTGTGTCCTCTGACCTGTGTCCTTTGACCTGTATCCTATGACCTAGCCTGTGCATTTAAAGCCTAGCTGGCTGGTTTACATCCCTCAGAGAAACCAATTTAGACTGAAGTGTTAAGAAATGGTAGTGGATCCACAACCAAGCACCAGGGCGAACTCCAGGAATCCAGTCAAAGAGAGGGAGGAGGGAATATATGAACAAGTGAGGTTAAGATTACAATGGAGAAATCTACAGAGACAGCTGAACCAAGCTCGTGGAAACTCAAGAACTCTGGATGGACATGGATCTGAACTAGGCCCTCCATATATGGCAATCAATTTTGAAACTTGGACTATCTCTGAGGGGCCCCTGGAAGAAGGACCAGGATGTATTCCTAGTGCATGAGCTTGCTTGTTAGAGCCCATTCCCTATGGTGGAATGCCATGCTCAAACCTAACTCAGAGGGGAGGGGCTTGATCCTCCCTCAACTTAATGTGCCAAACTGCATCAACTCCCCATGGGAGCCCTTACCTGTTGGGAGGAGTGGATGGGCAGTGGGCTGCGGTGTGTGTAGGAGGATGTGAGGGAGGGCAGGAGGAGGGATGGGAGGGAGAACCTTGGTTGGAATGTAAAGCAGATTAAAAAAATAAATACTAAAAAAGGAATGGGCCATTAATCCTAAGCACTCAGGAGGCAGAGGCAGGCAGATCTCTGTGAGTTCAAGGCCAGCCTGGTTTACAAGAGCTAGTTCCAGGACAGGCTCTGAAAAACTACAAAGAAACCCTGTCTCAAAAACAACAACAACAACAAACAAACAAACAACAATAGGAATGGTAGTGAAATGGCTTTTATTGCTATGCTTTGACTCTAGCGTGTCCTATCACATTCTTTCATTGTAGTCAGGAGGAATACGAATAGTTTGTATGTCTTAGCAAAACATATGAACTTAGGGAAAGTAATTGATGTGTGGAAATGCTTGAAAACACAGAAGCATAGGAAAGCCTCTAACATTGCTATATCTATTGGTCAGTTACCTGCCTTCAACCTCAAGGGCTCGTTTGGAGGTTCCAGCAGGGATCGTAGCTCCTGTATATACCCTCTCTATTGCGGATGGTGTTCTAGCTGACCAAACACCTTTGGACAGGACTTCTGCCTTGCCAACCAGATCAGCTTAATGAAACCTGGCAGTCACTGGGTGGCAGATGTTGCGGCCTCATTACCCTCCCATCCCATCGTTAATCTTTCAGTGGGGTTGTCGTTGCACGTCGACTGCACACCACACACGTTTTTAAAAGAGTTCATCCCCATTGCTTTATAGCCTTAGTTTTGTGCCATAAAGTGCTATGAATATTTTTGTCTTTAAACATCCCTTGATATTTTTGTTTTAAAGTAGACTGCATAAAGTCTTACTTGGATCACCATGATTTAATAGCTAGTTCTTGGTTGCAAATTTAGATTGCTTTAAAGATCTCACTATTTTCAATAGTGTTCTAAAGCAAAATACTGTGCTTTCTTTGGGTTGTGTGCCCAGCAGTAGAATTGCTATATGATGGTTATGTATGTGTGTGTATCTGTAGACTTGCAAGAACATCTATGAAACTTTCATGCCCGTTTTCTTGGTGGTTATTAAATAGTTCACAGTCGCCCAATTTTTTTTTTTTTTCAGAAGCAAATGTGCCTTCTCCATTTTAGCCTGGTCACTTTAGAAGACTTGCATTTATATTGTGTGAAAATAAGCTTGCGACTGCGTATAAATAAAGCATAAAGGGTTTGGTTTCCCTCTCTGGGAAACTGTGTTTTCATGTGTTCTTAAATCCTTCTCATTTGGGTTGGGCAAGGCAGCCAGCTCCAAGTCGTTTCACCTTAATTCAGTAACCTTCAAGGGGAAGGTGGACCCTCTCACCCTCCAGGGAATTTTATAAGGGAATTTGGGAGAAGTGGTCATGTAATATAAAGAAGAGAGGCCCTGTGTCGTCTCTATTGCAGGCTGTTTGCACTTTGGTCTTCATCTCATGTCATGGCCCTTTTCCTTCCATGTGATGAGTAACAAGACCTTGGAATTACATGTTTAAGTAGCCTGAAACTAGCACCATGTTCTCACCAACTGAGCTAATAAACCTTGTTAGGCCAAGTTCGGTTCATATCCCTGGAGGGCTGCTCTTCTGAAGATAAGGGGGATAGCAGTGGATCTGGGGGAGAAGGCAGGGACTGAGAAGAGTGGAGGAGGGGAAACTCTGGTTGGGATGTATGTATGAGAGAAGAATAGATTTTTTTTTTTAAAAAAATTGAAATTGCCACCAAGGCCTCCACGGACTTTTCCCAGCTGTGATCTCTTGAATATCGACATTGTGGACAGAACAATTACAAGGAATGCATACGTGGCTAGTGTTGCTGTTTGTGCAGAGGTCTCTCAAGCGGTGGGGTAGGGATAGAGTAGGAAGGGGCAGAAATGAGGGTCCATCTTAGTGGTAGAGAACTTGACAAGAATGTGCAAGATCTGTGGGTTTGATTCCCTACACAGGAAGGAAGGGGACGGGAGGGGAGGGGAGGAGAGGAGCCGGGAGGAAAGGAAGGAAGGAAAGAAAAGATAAGGTCTCCTCAATTTACACTCTTGTCCTTGATCCTATTAATGTTAGCAATAGATCCTGTTAAACAGTGATTTGCTCTTAAATAGATTCCCACGTGCTAATGAACGTTACGGGTGGAGAACCTTCTAGGCGGAGGAAAAAAATCCCATGCTCGAACCTGCAGGCAAGGAGGAGTATGATGTATTTGATCCTGCAGTTTCGGCGCATCATATACAAAAAAAAAAAAAAAGGCTTAGAAATGAAATTTGGAGAGGATAGAAAATGATGAAAAATAAAACCACGAAGCTATGCTGGTTAAGGGACTTAGCTCCAGGCCAGTGGAAAATCATTGCGAGGTTTGAGCAGGGATGATACCATAATGAGAAGCTCGCTCGGCAGCTGACTGCGGAGTGTGGCAGGTGGATGTGAGCGGAAGTGGAGGGGGCATCCAGGTCTCGGGATGACTGAAAGAAGGGCGTGTCATATAGATGACCTTGCCTCCATACAGGGCCATTGTGTGAATAAATCCTAGTGAGAAAAAAGATAGCTGGTTTTTGAGATAGGGTCCCGAAAAGGCTGTCAGCGTTATTATCACTGACAACACTCTATTTTGTATATAAAATTACATTTCCGCTAATCTCAATCAAGATAAGCAGGTGTACAATCCCTGCAATGTAGCTGTAGCGAATGCCGGTAGGGAAAGTCACTCTGAAATCACACTTGGGACAGCCGGAAGGTGGTTCTCCCAGCTCCGTGGTGAAGACCCGAGGGGAAGCACACGGATGCTGTGCGGTTATCTGGACTTGTGCTCCCGTGAGGGGAAAGGGCCCCCATGGTGGAGCTCAGCAGTTCAGGGGGTGCCGTCCCCTTCTTCTGCTGCACCTGCTGTCCGCATCTCTAAGTTCTAGTTCTACAAGCTTAGTGGAAATAACCTCTTGTCTGCCTGTGGAGGAAACGCTGTGGAGCCTACATTCTTAAACACTTTCAACCTGCTTTTCTGATTTCAGATCTACCCCTCACCTCCGATTCCTGCAGCATTTGATGCTCTCTGCTGAGTCTTCAGCTTTCTTGTACTCACAGCCTGTGTAGCCTTTAGCTTCTAGAGTTTCTTGCTTTGATGAGTAATTTAGTGCTTACCTAATGCTTTTTAGTATTTGTTGATACCTTTATCTACTGCCATTTCCAATTTTTTTTTTTTTTTTTGCTTACAGTACATGCGCTCATGTATTACATTGAATTCCCATTAGAAATGAATTCATTCTTCTACAGGTTTTGGGGGGAGCAGGTCCAAACAAATTAAGTGAATGCAATTAGATAGCATCGTCTTAAGGGTATTTTTAATAATAAAGTTTTATTTATTTTTATTTTATGTGTATGAGTGTTTAGCTTCATTTATGTGTGTGTACCAGGTGCACGCCTGGTTCACACAAAGGCTAGAAAAGGGCATTGGATCTGCTGGAACCTGAGTCACAGATGATTGTGAGCCACCATGTGGGTGCTGGGAACCAAAATGGGGTTTCCTGCAAGAACAGTAGTACTCTGAACTGCAGAGCCATTTCTCCAATTCTTAGGTCTTAAAAAAGAAATGAGGCTCTAGCTTTGTTTTCTTTAGCATCTGCTATGAAGGTAATTGATGTTATAGATAGCGTACCTATCAGTTTCTCGAGGAAACTGAAAAATCCCGTGACTAAACACAGCTTAAGATAGCTCCTTTAGACTTCAGTTTCCCTATGGGCAGTCTTGTTTTCAAATATTCGTCTTTTGAGAATTTGCCTGGTGGCACACAGTTACTGAAATAATTGGTTTCCCCTCATCAAGACCATAAAGACTCTAACAAATGAAACATAGCTTTTGCTTCTTATGTCTTAAAGGGAGCCTTGTCAAGTTACCTGGGATCTTACAGTTAGTGATTTTAGAGACAAATGAGACGGGAATCTAGATCTGTTCCCCTCTGCGCCTAGAACCTCGCCAAATGGGCCACAGGAGGCCCATCATACAAGCTCTCGGTCTTGTAAGAAAGGAACCCCATGTCCTCCCCTTCTTATTCAGATGTAAGCTCCCTGAGAACAGATGCTTGACAGTCTTGTTTCCGGTTGTATCTCTGTCATTTACACAGTGGCTCACGTTAGATGCTCAATAAAGCTGTATCTAATTAAAAGAAAAAAATAATCGTGAACTGTTGAGACTTGTTTAAGGAGACAGCCATCAAAATCAGGTTCAGAACATCAACTTTTCAAAAAATATTTTCTAAAAAAAATTATTGTGTCTACAGGTGAAAAGGATGTGTCCCAAATAGATCAGCTATATGTTACTTTACTTAGCAATAGGTTCCTATGGCAACATCATGTTCCTTTTATAAAAGAAAAATCTGAAAATAAATATTTCTGAGCAGTCTCACCGAGCTCATATTCTTGCTAACACAGACTGATGGCACTTCTCTCAGTTGTGCAAGCATTGAATGCTGGCAGGCTTTGGTCTTTTTTGCTTTGTACGCGGAGGTCTGCGCACTCATCGGAACTGGAGTTGAAGCCCTTGTGCAGGCACAACGGTCTCCTATTCCCCACCCCCTTTCACTGTCTAAGTGTGCCAGGTGCTTGCTGAGCACTTCCATTAAGGGACTCTTGGGGAATAGCGGTCTCATTAAACAATGAAACTCTCAATGTTCTGCATGAAAATTAAGATGAGGAACTTTACAGGAAGACAGGACGCCGAGAAAATAAATTACACGCACTTCTCTTTGTCCCATCTCTCATGTTTCTACAACTGTCGATCTTTTTCTCTTCTTCAAAGTCTGAGAACTGCCTCTGCCATGCATTTATTTTGCACGTGTGTATGTCTGTGGTATGTTCACGTAAAGATGTGCAGCCACATGGGAGGGTGTGCACTCGTGTGCCTATATGGCATACTAGGCTGTCATCAGATTTTTCTCTCGTTTGTTCTTTATTTTACCTGGGCATGATCTCTCTCTGAAGTGGGAGCTTGCTGATTTGGCTAGTCCAGCTTCCTAGTCTTCCCCTAACTCCCAGGGACCCTGTCTCACGGCTGCCTGACTTTTATGTGGTTATTGGGGACCTTAGCTCTGATTCTCGAGCTTGCATGGTGAGTGTTTTATACCCTGATCACCCTCCAAGACCTCTTTGCTGTTCTATTTATTTTGAACTAGAAAGTGTGGTCTCTGCTGTATCTTTATCCTTTAGGGGCAATTCTGAAATTGCTTACAGAATAGAGAGAAACCGAGGAGCTCATTTCTTCATTTTGGTTCATTGATATGAAAAAAAAAAATCTCGTAGTAACAGCTGCATTCAGTCATTTGTTCTTCACCCCCTCGCCCATTAATCTGCTGTAGGTTAATGCAGTTCACAGCACACCCTCAGGCCTTTTGTCTTCAGTTTGACACCCTGCTTATGATACCCGTCAAGCTAGGCACTCAAGAAGGAATGAGTGAAAGTTTGCACACTTGCGCATTTCCCTGTCTTCCAGGCTCTCTTCTCGCTGCTTTTTCAAGCTGTTCCGACTCACAAGGACATCCCGTAACTCTGAAATCATCATCTCATGAAGTCGATTTTTTGTAAACTCGGCCAACATACTCTGTCAAATACAATTGTAAACGTTAGAAATTCTTATCTTTCTAGAAATGTTGGCCACAAGAATGGGAGTTACCCGAGTTCTAAGGAATGGGTGTTTGACAGAGTGTTTAAGGAAAAATTGGCTTCGGTGAATTCATTGAGCAGTGGTACAACACTGTATCTTCCGGGAAGTTATGGGATTTTTCACAGCTAATTCTGATCAGATAGAGCGTTTACTTGCACACTGATTTCAGTGCTGTGCTTGCGCTTGAAACCTTTCTTCTTTATGGTTTCCTGGAAGGAGAGAGAGTGCGTGCATGTGTGCGCGCGCACGTCTGTGTGTGTGTGTGTGTATTTATCATACTGACAAAATCATAAGCTTATTGAGAAGATAATGTTAAATCTCCCATGTAGCTTTTAGGGCTGTAATAGTTATTTAATAATTAAATATCAGGTAGTAAATCTAGTACAATATATATATATATAATATTAAAATGACATATAGATTATTGTATAAACCATTATGTATAGTTATATATATAACAAAACCATTCTATATACATGTATGCGTATATATATGATAAATGTTGTCTTCTTGAGTTTAGATCTTGGAGTCTCTTCAAGGTTCATATGTTATAAGCTTGGTCACCACGCTGGTACCCTTGAGAAGTAGAGTAACCTTTAGGAAGTGGAGTTTGGAAGGTGGTCCTTAGACATTGGAGCTATTCCTTTGGAGGTTTTGATGGGACCTGGCCTTTTCTCTCTCATTTCTTGCTGCTGCTTTGGTGTGCCACAATCTACTCCCACACTGACATCCTGCCTCACCATGAGCCCAAAACGATGGTGCCAATTCATCATAGACCAGAACCTTCAGTACTATGGGCCCAAATGAATTTTTTATGAGTTAATGATCTTGGGATAGGGAGGTGGCTCAGTGGGTAAGCGTGTTTGCAGTAAAGACAAGAAGACCTGAGGCAAAAGCTATGTGTGATTGCATGTGTGTTAGTTCAGCATGGGGCATGGAAATGGGTGACTCTCAGGAGTGTGCTGGCCAGTCAGCCCACCCAGAGGGCAAATTTCACGGCCCTGTTTCCCATAACAAGGTAGAGAGTAAGAGAAGAAGGTGTTAGACATACTCCTTCAGCGTAAGCATGTGGGTGCGTGGGCTCACATATGTATGCATTCTTGTGTACATACATCATACACAAATAAGTGAATCATCTGGCCTTTCATTATGGCACTGAAGGTTGACTATCACAATGTCAATTTAAAAGTAATGCAGGCATGTTTTCAATATATTGGCATTATTTTTTTATATGAGATTTAATAGAAATCACATATGTAGCCTATGTATACAAACTGTAAATGTTTTACCCAGTTTGAACAATGACACCCAAAGTTTACAGTGAGCACTTTGAGGATTTTTGCGATGACTTGGTTTGGGGAGATACCGTGGGAATCAAATGTCCGTTGAGTATATCTTACATTTTGTGTTTTCCATGGAGCATGACCCAATTTGCACTTCTTTGAGAGTCTAAGCCTGTACCTTGCCTTGTGACACATGTATGGTGTATGCGGGAAGGGTCCTTATATCTGTGAAAAGATGATTTTTTTCCCTTTAATTCTATGTCCTATTTCATTTGGGCTGGATTTTCCATGTAACATTTCCCAGGATCCCGGAACCCTGTGTGTGCTGGGGACTGTATCCCCATGTCCCCATGCTGTAGAACCCTGTGCTTTGCAGAAATGTATCTACACGTATGCATAGGTACAGCCTTAGCACTGGAGCAGGGTGCGTTCTTGCTTTAGGTTTTGGATTGCAGCCTGTGGCCTGTGAGTAGGCTCTATGACTCACAGTGTAGTGATACACTATTAGGAGGCCTGAAGTTTTGGAAAAATTGTCAATTTCCCCTCATCAGGTAAAATTATGAAGTGTGTTGAAACAGGCAGAAAAGATTAGCAAGGGTACCTTTCTGAGTGATGGGTTTTCAGAGACCCTGAACCTTCCTCTGTCACTACCAGAATTCATAATGGTGAGTTACAGAAATGCATATTCTACCCAGAAATGAAACTGTTTTGTCTTTAGAATGCAACTGATTCTTACCCTCTGGATTTTTATCACTTTGCATAAGTAAATGCCTTTCATTTTCCTGGTTACTTATTTTTGTATGCCCTTTGAATTCTCCTTTGAACTGGTAGCAATATTTTATGGCTTCGACTTGCTAGTTTAGTCATAAACCTTTTGCATGCATTAATTTTGTATTTGCATGAAAAATGATTTTATCTCTTTTAAAAATTTCCCTTTACTTCTAGGGCATTTTAAAGATTTTTATATTTTTATTTTATGTGTATATATGAGTGTTTGCATAGATGTATGTGTACATATATGTGTACATGTGCCTGTTTGATGCCCAGGGAGGCTGGATGAGGGTGCTGGATCCCCTGAAACTGGAGTATTTACATGGTTGTGAGATACCATGTGGGTGTTGGGGCCAAACTCTGGTCCTCTAGAAGTATAGACCATGCTCTTAATCTCTGAGCCATTTCTCCAGTCTCCAGAAATCAATGCTTATCAAGTAGTTGGGGTTCTGTAATGTTTCTATTAATAGGAACATTTATGGACCGAGATCCTCATTATTCAGTTCTCTAAATGGAATTTGGGGGGTATATATAATTTTTTTCAATAATCTTACTACACCACACCACTTTTAAATAATTTGATGGATTTAAAGACTGGAGTCTTAAAATTGTTATGAATTCACATAAAATGGTCTATTAAATAATTTGAAAAAAAATCCATCTAGTTTAGACTGCAGTTGAAATTCTCAAGGACCAAGTGCTGCATGAGATTGCATTTCAATATTTTTACATTACAAAGAAACACATTATGCTTCCTGCTGGAATCCTCAGAATTTGGTAACAACAGTATCTATAAGTATCTATAAAACTTTAGAATTGTTAGGTGCCATAGAGGTGGCAGATAGAGGGAAATAGTCATAGGAAACTCTATTAGCGTATTGTATTCAACTTTACAGTTAGAAGACAAGCCCCTGTTTCCTGGTACTAACCACTGTTCTCATCTCATGACTGGCAACTTGAGTCAGTGAGAGCCCTCCCTGTTCGATTCAAAGGCATTGATGCCTAGGAAATTCATGTCCTACTTCATAGCATTATTATTTTGCAAGGACGGTAAGAAATAACTTAAATTTTAGACATAGAGTTTAGGATATTCTTTCTGGGATATGGAAATAAGAAAGCCATCTGAATACAAATAGCGGGGAACCAGATAAGTATGAAAGCCATTATGCAAATACCTGGCCACTCTGGGCTATACTCCATAGATATCACAGAGATACCCTTTCAAGTAAAGCAAAAGCAAACACAGAAAGATTCTCAGACTGTAATTCTTAGAACCAGTAAACATTGCCTTTACATGAAAGAAAAATCATACAAATTGAAATGTTTGAGATAGAGCGTGGATGTTAAGCTCAAAGGCAGTCACAGGAGGAGGCAGTGTCCCCACAAAGCAGGGGCTAGTGTGATCCAGACACAAACCAGGAATGCTGGATGCCAGCCCATGCTGAAAAAAGGTAGGAATGGATTTTCTCTTCTAGCTTCCTTGGGAAATATCACCTTGCAGTACTGTCACAGGATGGCAGGAGAGTCCTTCACGCTAACCAATAAAAGCCATAGGGAGACAAGAAGCAAGCAGTAACTTTAGAGTTGATAACCCCGAGTTCCAGAGCCTGAGAAAACAAGTTTCTAGATCCAGAGGCTTATAGCTCTAAGCCTTGGATAAAAGAGGCTTATGGCTTCAAGCTTTCGGAGCTGGAGGCTTATTGCTCTTCGTGGTCAAGTTGAGATGTTTTGCTTTGGGCTCAGAGTGCCAGTACCTACTGGCTAGAGTCCACCTGAATCTTCAACTTTGGTAGTACTTTTAGACTCTTTTAGTGACCAGGACCTGTCGTACTCATAATCTGAATTCCACTTGTCTCTTAAAGACCTCCTGGGTGCTTCAGCCTTAGCTTCTTGTGATTTCTGCCTTCAACTGCTCTCTGGAGCTCTTCAGTTGTCTGCTAATCTAACCGCTTATAGCTTTGGGTCCAGGGCACCCAGCTCTTTCTGGCTGTCTGGAATTTTTCATGTTCTCCTCACTGCCACTGCTGCTGCCCAGGATGGAGACCCCAGAGTCTTGTCTGCTCCTTGGATAGCCACCCAACATGTTCCACCCGTGATCAAGGCAAGTATGCCAAAAGGCATTTGGGAGAAGCTTTTATTGCTCTAATATTGAATAGCAGTGTGTAGGGCACAGGAGAAAAGGGTCCTAGACAAGCCCAAAGGGGTGGGAAACAGCCAACTTACATAGTCAGAAGAAAGGCACAGCTTCCCGGTGCTCAACTATAATTCTACCACTTCCAGCCTTACATAAAGCTTGACTGCACAAAGCACGAATAGGGATGTTCAATCAGAAACCCCAGATAGCTTAGCCTCCTTCCTGTCAATCATAAGCATTTTTTTTGTCTCTACTGTGGTGGTCTTGCTGGTCCCCAACTTTCACAGGTCTGTGATTAATAAAACCTTGCAGAGTAATCGCCAGTAGGTAACTGTGGAGCCCCAGCAGCAGGGTACAACTCTTAGAAGACAAGAGATAGTATTGTCTGAAGATAAGTGTAAGTGACCATCACCTAGGAACACATAGTTACCCCAAGTTCTGTGTTCCAATGTGGTAACAGTTTGTTGAAGGTTTTATAGTATCAGAACAAAGGAGGTTATAAAACAGGACATTTTCACGACTTATTGGTGGAAGCACTAGGCAGCCACATTACAGCAAAGTGGAGTAAACTATGTAATAGTCTTTGGATACTATATGATGGCATTTTTCACCCTTTGATTGGCCGGATTTACCTAATGATTACCTTAGGTGTTGGGTCAGGTTGAGGAAGACAATAGGTGCCTCTTAATCGACTAAAGCTACCTTGAAGATACTTTGACTCTTGAGTTTCAGTGTTCCGCCTTTCCACAGCCTTGAAGTAGCAACCAGCTTGCAAAGGTTCAGCAGAATGTGTGGTCTTTTCAGGGACTTCTATTCCCAAGGTTTCCGTGCTTGATCAAGCTGGAGCAGGTGGGACGAGCAAGACCTCCTGAAGGGGAAGCTAAGCTCCAACTGTGCCTGCAGTGTTCTTTGCCACTGGAGTGGGGTTTCCTTGTGGAGAGCTTGGAGCGCTGAAAAGTTGCCAAGGGGGGCGGGGCTACCTGGCCCCAGCCTTCTGCTTCTGACAGCCTCCACCAGGGAGCGTCCGACAGCTCCCACCCAAGGGCTGACTTGCCAAGACAAGAGAGGGTTGTTCTTCCACTATATTAAAGGTTGCTTTTATGACTTAGAAAATTAACCTTGGAAGTGTTCAACCTATGGCCAAGACAGAACTATGTCTGTCTGATGTGCCTTTGGTCAGACCCATGATTACTGCCCTGGGACTTAATGCCTACAGAGCGATGGGAAAATCCATTACGGCTGTAGCAATTTGTTACCGCTGCCATGGAAATTACTGAAATTTTTTTTGATCTTTACCCGAGGAAATTCTGCCAAGCATAAAGCTGAAGGTGAGAAGGCGGCTTTAGAATTGTGTGATGGGTCAAATCTGGAGGAATTTTGAGGAGAAAAGCCTAGATTGCTTTAAGAAGATTATTGGTGGAAATGGCATGTAAAATACTCTCAGTGAATGCTCAGTAAAAAGTGAGAAATGTAGTAGAAAATGACTGCATTGCCTTACAGTATGTAACTTGCCATAGAAATATCAACAGCAGTGTTGCTGAGGATTAAGACGGAAATTAGGAGCATTCTGTTGGAAATTTGGGGTGGGAAAACTGTCAAAAGTGTGGCCTGGATTATTCTTATTACTTACAGTAAAGGAAGGAAGAAAGGAAAGAAGGAAGAAAGGAAGGAAGGAAGGATGGAAGGAAGGAAGGAAAGATGGAAGGAAGGAAGGAAAGATGGAAGGAAGGAAGAAAAGAAGGAAGGAAGGATGGAAAGAAGGAAGGAAGGAAAGAAGGAAAGAAAGAAGGAAGGAAGGAAAGAAGGAAGGAAGGAAAGAAGGAAAGAAAGAAGGAAGGAAGGAAAGAAGGAAGGAAGGAAGGAAAGAAGGAAGGAAAGAAGGAAGGAAGGAAGGAAAGAAGGAAGGAAGGAAAGAGATAAATTAAGAGAACTGTTAGCATAAGAGCCCAGAATTGATGACTAGGGGAATTTCTTAGCACATTCAGATTGAAGCAGATTCTAGAAGAGAAGACCAGCAGCCATGATATCCATTCCCACCTTCCCTGTGGCAATGCTCGTTGATAGTTCTTGTCTGTCTTTCATATAGTCAGGGAGGCTAATGGGTATGGAAAGCAGACAGTCAACATTCAGAACACTGGCTTGTATCAACCAGGTAAGGATGGAGACACAGTCTTCTTGCAGGGTGCTTGCCCTGGAAGTAAGAGGCCCTGGGTCCAGCTCTAGGGTAAGAGTGTAGAAATGAAACTATGATACAGTAGACTTGGAATTTCTCTCATGGCTGAAATGCTCCAGTAACATTTTGTCCTGATTCCTCAGTTCAAACTAAGGAATATATATATAAAGAGGAAGTCACCTTAAGAATTCCAAAGTGGATCTTAACTGGGGAATTGTAATAAACGTTCTGTTTATATATTGAAGGATAGCCATCTGCTGAGGGGTGTGTGTGTGTGAATTAAGCCCCAGAGAGTGGCTTTAAAAAGTCGTGGCTGTTTAGTAGTGTTTGAATGTTTCGTTATTACACCTTCTGTTAAGTTTTAAGTGGCGTGAGAAGTAGGTCAGTGGAAGTGACTGACTTCTCGGAGCCACTTGAGACAGTGACAGCCGCTGGCTTCCCTGCACCGTTCTTTCCTTATGTCTGTAAGTTACGCAGAGCTCAGAAACCTTCGAAGGAGACATGGGACGTGTGCTGTCGGCTTTTATCAGATTAACAATGATAGTGCTGAGTGCCCTCTTTCCACCAGACCTTCAGTGCCTTCTCTGCGTTGCGTGGTGTGGTTTTGATTGCTGAACTGCGGATGTGGGTAGGGTGGGAGTGGGGGAGAGTCCAGGAGAGGGAAGAGTTTGGAAGTAGGCTTGGAGGCCATTTGGGATGATAGAGAAAACCCAGGTCACCAGTTAGAACTGGCTCTAACAAAGGCTTTGTTTTTGTGATTGTTTGCAGAAAGATTACCACTTTGAATACACAGAATGTGATAGCACTGGTTCCAGGTGGAGGGTCGCCATTCCGAATTCTGCAGTGGATTGCTCTGGCCTGCCTGACCCAGTGAGAGGCAAAGAATGCAGTATGTTGTGATTTTTTTTTTTGACCATTTGTTTTCCAGATTTAACCCATAAACTCATCATATCAGTTCTAGATGCCATTAAAATGAACACAAGAGACCAGGCAACGATGTATATATAGTGTTGTTATCTAGAAACACAACAGAACCTTTCTTTAGCAAGTTATTAGTACTTCTTTATTTTTGTTTGTTTGTTTGTGCCTATCTATGTATGCGAGTGTGCATGGAGGAGCAGGTGTGCTATAGAATGGAGATGCAGGTCAGAGGACACCATGGGAGAGCTGACTCTCTAGTTCCACCAAGTAATTCCTGGGGATTGAACTCAGTTCGCCAGGCTTGGCAGTCGGTGCCTTTACTCTTGGGTCTTTCTCAGGACCTTATGTCCCTCTGTCTGAAGGGCTTGATGAGACATGGGCAATATTAAAGGATGTTATTTTTTAAATCTATTTATTCTATTATTCGAAATTATGGAGAGAAGAGTGACAGACTTTCTCTGTTAGTTTTAACATAAATACTTTTAAATTTGATAAAGGATGCATCACTTAGAATTCCTCTTGAAGCGATAACTTTTAAGTTGTTATTAAGGATAATCATATATTTTCCATTCATCTTCACCATGCCCCATAGATCTCTTCTTGCAATGGATTCCTTTTTATTGGCCACAGAAATAGTTTAATGTAATAATTTTAAGTGTAACTTGTAGAGACTAGTATTTCCAATATTACATATAATATCTTGTCTTCTGGAGATTAGAAGACTTGTAATTCAACCTCTTAAATTAACATGGAGAGATACCATCAAATTTATTTTTATTTATAAATTACCTTCTAAAATATTTTTGTTTGGTGTTTATACAGTGAAATAGACCAACCGTGGCCTTGGTTTCTAGACCTGGCAGAGAAATCACTTCAATTTTCTTGTGGTCTTCCAAAAGCTATTTCTATAAAGCTTCTGTTTCCGAATGAATAAAACAGATAAGCAAGTTATTAAATGGGTGGCTGATTCTTTCATCTTCATACAGTGCGTCTATTACGAGTTGGAAAAAGCTAACCACCAGCAGTAGATACTATAGAGACTGAAGTAGTTCAATGTATGAAGAAAATGTGAAAAAAAATCATCTTTAGTTCTTGGTAACTGATTTTAAATAAATGCAGAGATACCCGAGAATCCCAGGGGTCAGTGGATCTAGCAAGAGTCAGAAGAGACACTGGGGTGAAGAGAGAAGGAAGTGCCACTAGGCTGGTGTATTGACAGTCGCTGGCAGACAGGACCTGTTCTCAATGAGAGCAGAGTGTCCTTAAAGGGAGACAGTCCGGGGAACAATGATGTAATTGACTTAGTGACCATTTGTTTCCTACAAAATCTGTATTGGTTTTGTCCAGTGCTTTTTACCCTGGGGCTTAATTTCTTGGTTCCTTGTAACCAGCCTTATTTGTAGACACTGTGTTAACTATTCTAAATGCTTACTCCCTGAATAGGAAGTGTGCTGGTTTGGGCCAGCCCTGGCTGTCCAGGTTAAAATGTACTATAGTGGAGGACTCTACACCATGGGAATTGGGGTCGTTCTAAATCAGGGCTTTCTTGTGCTGGAAGTCATATTTTTAGGATTTATCAGTTTGCTGTGAGTTGCATGTGATAGCCAAGGGCTCCTAATTTGGTTACAAATAGGAGTGATTTCTACTTGAATGTTGCAGAGACATTTTCCAGTCAGTATTTTCGTAACATTTCATAGGTAAAGTTATGATTTTGCTTCTTTAGTAAGAAAAGTTTTCAATGGGCTGGAGAGATGGCTCAGAGGTTGAGAGCACTGGCTGAACTTCCAGAAGTCCTGAGTTCAATTCCCAGGAACCACATGGTGGTTCACAGCCATCTGTAATGAGATCTGGTACTCTCTTCTGGCATGCATGGAGGCAGAAGTTGTATACATAATAAACAAATAAATCTTAAAAAAAGAAAAGTTTTCCAGAAATCTTAATAGTCAGGTTTCTTTTAATCATAATATACCTTGAAAATGATACTTATTTAAAAATAATACATGGTAGATTGGACATTTTTTTTTTTTTTTGTTTTGTTTTTCGAGACAGGGTTTCTCTGAAGCTTTTTTTTTTAGAGCCTGTCCTGGAACTAGCTCTTGTAGACCAGGCTGGCCTCGAACTCACAGAGATCCGCCTGCCTCTGCCTCCCGAGTGCTGGGATTAAAGGCGTGTGCCACCACCGCTCGGCTTAGATTGGACATTTTTATACCAGCTTCTATCTGAAATTGTAAGTGCTCCCACATCACACACACATACACACAAACACACACATACACACCCATACATATACACACACACAACACACACACACAACACACGCACAAATCTTCTGGCAATTGTTGATTTAGCCTTAGATTTCTTTGCTTCTTCTTTCTTTTTTTTTTTTTCCTTTTTTTTTTCTCATGGTTTATTTTTTTTTATATTTAAAAATTTCCATCTCCTTCCCTCCTCCTCCCCCCTCCCTCCCCTCCTCCCCCTTCCCTCCCCTCTTTCTCCCCCTTCCCTCCCCTTCCCTCCACCCATACCTCCCCTCCCTCCCTCTCAAGGCCAAGGAGCCATCAGGGTTCCCCACTCTATGCTAAGTCCAAGGTCCTCCCAACTCCCCCCAGGTCCAGGAAGGTGATCGACCAAGCTGAGAAGGCTCCCACAGAGCCCGTCCATGCAGAAGAATCAGAGCCCAGCGCCAATGTCCTTTGCTTCTCAGTCAGCCCCTGCTGTTGGCCACATTCAGAGAGACGGGTTTGGTCGCTTGATCCATCAGTCCCATTCCAACTGGAGTTGGTGATCTCCCTTTAGTTCTGTCCCACCGTCTCCATGAGTGAACGCACCCCTCACGTTCCTGACTTTCTCCCTCATGTTCTCGCTCCTTCTGCTCCTCATCAGGACCTTGGGAGCTCAGTCCAGTGCTCCAATGTGGAGCTCAGTCACCTTCCCCATCTGTCGCCAGCTGGAGGTTCCCTCACGGTCCTGACTTTCTTTCTCATGTTCTCCCTCCTTCTGCTCCTCATCAGGACCTTGGGAGCTCAGTCCGGTGCTCCAATGTGGGGCTCTGTCATTTTCTTCATCTATCGTCAGGTGGAGGTTCTATGGTGATATGCAAGAAATTCATCAGTATGGCTATAGGAACTGGCCTTTTCAGGCTCCCTCTCCTCAGCTGCCCAAGGAACTAACTGGGGGCGTCTCCCTGGAAACCTGGGAACCCCTCTAGGGTCAAGTCTCTTGACAACCCTCAGGTAGCTCCTTAAATTAAGATATATGCTTCCCTGCTCCCATATCCACCCTATATCCCAAGCACCCCATTCCTCTGAGCTCCCCCCCCGTTCTCCCCTTCACATTTTTCTCTCCCCATCTTCCCTTGGCCAGTCTCGCCCAACCCTCAAGTTCCCAATTTTGCCTGGCGATCGTGTCTACTTCCAATATCCAGGAGGATTACTATATCTTTTTTTGGGAGTTCACCTTCTTATTATCTTCTCAAGGATCCCAAATTTATAGGCTCGATGTCCTTTAATTATGGCTAGAAACCGAATATGAGTGAGTACATCCCATGTTCATCTTTTTGGGTCTGGGTTACCTCACTCAGAATAGTGTTTTCTATTTCCATCCATTTGCCTGCAAAATTCAAGATGTCATTGTTTTTTACCGCTGAGCAGTATTCTAGCATGTATATATTCCACAGTTTCTTCATCCATTCTTCCACTGAAGGGCATCTAGGTTGTTTCCAGGATCTGGCTATTACAAATAATGCTGCTATGAACATAGATGAGCATATGCTTTTGTTGTATGATTGGGCATCTCTTGGGTAGATTCCCAATAGTGGAATTGCTGGGTCCTGGGGTAGGTTGATCCCGAATTTCCTGAGAAACCGCCACACTGCTTTCCAAAGTGGTTGCACAAGTGTGCATTCCCACCAGCAATGGATGAGTGTACCCCTTACCGCACAACCTCTCCAGCAAAGGTTATTATTGGTGTTTTGGATTTTAGCCAATCTGACAGGTGTAAGATGATATCTCAAAGTTGTTTTGATTTGCATTTCCCTGATAGCTAGGGAGGTTGAGCATGACCTTAAGTGTCTTTTGGCCATTCGAACTTCTTCTGTTGAGAATTCTCTGTTCAGTTCAGCGCCCCATTTTTTAATTGGGTTAATTGGCATTTTACCGTCTAGTCTCTTGAGTTCCTTATATATTTTAGAGATCAGACCTTTGTCAGTTGCAGGGTTGGTGAAGATCTTTTCCCAGTCAGTAGGCTGCCTTTGTGTCTTAGTGACAATGTCCTTTGCTTTACAGATTTGCTTTGTCTTTCAAAGCTCACAATTAACTAAGAAGCACAGTCATACCATATTAGACACATTGCTTGCACATTCCCAGTCTTCAGTGGGAATTCCTATTGCCAACTCTAATGATTATTTCTTATTGGGACCTTGTGATGGACATGGTGCTTAGAGCTGTATGTTATTATCCCATCCTGTCCTTGATTATCTCTGGAATATTTGCATATGCATAATGAGGCTCCTTGGGAATGGGACTCTAGTCTAAACACCTAATTCATTTGTATTTCATATGTATCTTATCTTATATACCTCACCTGTAATTACTTTTATGGAATACTAAAAACTGTTGCGGGAAGCAATGCTGAAGAATGTTCTTCTGTGGTATAATGTCAACAAACCCAGAAAATTCAGGTCTGGGAGAATCTCGGCTTCTCAGATTAGGAGTTTGTTAGCTGTAACAATCCTCTCTTTCACTGGCAGGAAAAAGGAGGCTTACAGCCATGCAGTAACTCCTGTGAGGTCTGTCTGTGGTAGATCTAAGACTCCACTGAACATATATCTGACTCCAGAGTTAGCTTCTCTTTTTTTTAAATATTTCATTTATTTATTTATTATGCATACAACATTCCTTCCATGTATGCTTGCATGCCAGAAAAGGGCACCAGATCTCATTATAGATGGCTGTGAGCCACCATGTGGTTGCTGGGAATTGAACTCAGGACCTCTGGAAGAACAGTCAGTGCTCTTAACCTCTGAGCCATCTCTCCAGCCCCCGAGTTAGCTTCTCTTCACTGCAGATGTGGCTAGGGTTCTTTCAACTCTGCTGTCATCCAGAAGTTGGCTCAAACAGAAAAGAAAAAACAATTAAAAAATGGAACATGACAACTTCAAGTGAGTTAAGGGAACTTACAGCAGTGGTTATGTGGGATTGATTTTCTCAGATCCTAGTATTTCAAAATAGCAGCAAACCCAGATTTTGGCCTTTGTTGAAACTGTTATACATTCTTCAAGAATATAATCACATAGATCTTTTCCTGTTTGCAAAGGGGGCAGTAAAGGAGGCCTTTTCTGAGGAATATTCATGCATCAACTGTAAACTTTTCTGAAAAAAAAATTGGGTTAACTCCACTATATACTTGCTTTTTAGAAACTACCTGGAATCAAGTTGCAAGGCTCTCCCAAGAGAGGCTAAGGAGCAGTGGTATATCAGCTTTTGTTATGTTGAATCCCTGGGGTATATGTGATTCCAAAGCTGCAGGGCCCTGGAAAGGCAGGGAGAGACCTCTGCTGATGACCCTAGTCCAGTCTGTGTTGTCTTTTCTGCAGTTCCCTAGTGTTGCACCGGACACTGGACACCAAGGTGTTCTTATGGCTTTGTAATTCCCGCAAAAGCCCCAGCTCACTTGCTGGGAGCTTGGGTGCTTCTCCCAAGGCTCTGGTGCTGAGTCTGTTATCTCTAGGCAGAATTCACCACCAGAGTCTTGCAGGTAGCATGCCATTCCTGAACCACTGTGCTCTTTATCCCAGGCTTAGAACAAGAGGCCGCAGCCCTCTCTAAGCCCTGCTACTTCTCCACTGTTGGCTCATTTTCCTCTTTTATCCTTGAGTCAGTAGGATTTCTAAAGTACTTCTTAAATCTTTGATGGTCTTATATTGTCAAAAATAGGGGTTATCTTTGAGCAGTTTTCTGCTGCAACCACACACCCTGTAGACAGGGCCTTTTGGCTTCAAACCAAGCCTTAGAAGTAAAGAGTGAGGGCCTGGGTCTCCTGGGAGATGGTATGGAGAAGAGAGGTGTTTTTTTTTCCCATTACATATTTTAAATAGGTCTAAATCACTGAGGAAGAAATGAACACATCTGTTTCTTTTATATTCTCATGCTTTTTGGTTGGGATGGAATACATCATTTATTCCTTACTCTTTCAAATATTTTCAAACCCATAATTTCAAGAATAGCCTTAAGTACATCATTTTTCTAATCGAGAATGACTATTCAAGATATTTCATTCAGAATGTAACTACCAAATCACTTTTAACTTGTCAACTTTGCTTAACCTTGTGCTTCACTATTGATATTATATAACTCATTCAATAGCACATAGAATTATATGGCACATAGAACATATGTAATCAAGTACACATGAAAAATATGTATATAAAGATGTATCATATAAGTAATAAACACGTGTGTAGTTTCCTTTAGTATTTCTCATATAGAAGTTGAGGAATTAATGTGGTTTTAATGAGATATAACTTTTATACAAGTATGCTTATATTTTGATCTTTCAGTGATTGGTTGTAAATTAATACTCATTTTTGTTGGGTGCATATTTTTCTCATGTTTCTCCCAAATCTATTTTAAGACTCAAAGCTAATGATTCTTTTTTTAAATTTATTTTTATTTATTATGTATACAATATTCTGTGTGTATGCCTGAAGGCCAGAAGAGGGCACCAGACCTCATTACAGATGTGAGCATGTGGTTGCTGGGAATTGAACTCAGGACCTTTGGAAGAGCAGGCAATGCTCTTAACCGCTGAGCCATCTCTCCAGCCCCCGCTAATGATTCTTAAGGGATACTATTATATTAGACAGATATTCACTTACTTGTCGAAGCAAAGAGAAAATTGTGTGTTCATGCATGTGAGAGAAAACCAGAGAGCTAGATCACAGCATAATTATGAGTGTCAGTACAACAGAAAAATGGAAAAATTATAAATATACTCAATATCTGAGCACCCAAGTATATAAAGCAAGCATTGACATATTTGAAGAGATAAATATAAGCAATACGATTATAGTAGGAGACTTCCGTATCCCATTTATAGTAATGAAAAGCTATCCTGAAAGAAAGCCACTAGGGAAAAGTAAATCTAAACAGTCCTATAGGCTGGATGGACTTAAGAGATAATTGCAGAGTGTTCTATCCTATTCAGTTGCAGCTAGATACACATGCAGAGGCATGAGGATCTCAGCCCCTAGCTGGGAAAACACGAACCCCAGGTTCAGAGAGACACCTGATTCAGAGAAGTAAAGCAGAGACTCAAAGAGAGCACCTCATACCCTCATCTGGCTTCCATGTATGAATAAAGATGTATGTACCCCCCCCCCCACAGAAACATGTACATCCATCCATCCATCCATACACCCATACATATATACATACATACACACATACATACATCTTTTAACTAATGAATGGAAGGCAAGATGTGATCGTTCATGTGTGTGGTACCAGTACTTGGGAGGCTGAGGCAGGCAGATTTCCATGAATCTGGAGCCAGTCTGGATTACACAAGCATTCCAGGGCCACCTAGGCTACAGAGTAAGATCCTGTTTCAAAAACAGAAGCAAACAACAGCAACAAATTAAAGAAAATGTTGACTATGTATACTATCCATACTGTCGTTTAAAAGTTAAGAATTATGTCATTTTGAAAAGTATGGATGGTCTTGGAAGTCATTATACTCAGTGAAATTGAAGGGCACTATTGAAGCAGAAAGACAAACACTTCGTTCTTACTTGTGATATCTAAACCAGTTGAACTAACAGAAGCAGCAAATGGAATTGGAATATGTTAGTAAAACTGCATAATGTTTCATTTGGTCAGGAAAAGCAAACACCAATTATTTGGAGTCAGAGATATGTTAATTAGCTTGATTCAATATTTTACCTGGTACATGTATATCACATAACCACTTTAAATAACATATGTGCAATTGAATTTTGCAAATATCCATTAGATCTTAGAGAAAAACATCATGCTTGAAAACAGTAAAGTTTATACATAGTTATGCTATGATTTCAGCATTTCATGTAATTTCTTATAGATTTCTTCTACAGCCTTCTGGTGCTTTGATAATCACCTTTTACAGCTGATATTTAGCTTAGTCTCAGTTCTGAAACTAATTTGTCCTTGAGAAAAGTACCCCACAATTTTTGTTGAGCTTTAATTCATACAGTGAAAAGACATTTTTGGATATTTTTCATGTTTACTGACAAGAGGATATAAAACAATGAAAACAGCCATGCCTCCAGAGATTTTTGTTTCGGGAGAGAGAAGTAAATAAAGCTACTGCAAAAGAGGAGGGAAGGGGACCTGTATTAGGTAGGATGACCTCGCCAAGGAGAGAAGGCACTCAGGGGGAGTCAAAAGAAAGAAGCAGATGTAAACTTAAAGTTCAGAGTTATCAGTCACAAGCTGAGCAACATGGAGAACTGTTACTTTCTCATTGGTTCATGTGGGGAACATGTATCCTGATTTCAGGCTGTGATGAGATTTAAGCTCCATACATTTGGTACCAGCCATGCTAATTTGCTAAGGTCCTCTGAAGTGAATTCTAAAGTTCTTCTGCCTGATTATATATGTGTGTACATATATGTATATAGCATAGAATGCACACACAATATAAATGTATATGTATACATGCTGAGTGGAATGGGTGTGGATTTTCCTGAGTCTTCTGTGAGGGCTGCAGGGCAAGCTTTTGAGGGTAATGTGCACAAGACAGAGATTTTAATGAATGTCACAGTCCTCTCCTGTGTCGTGCCAAGGACAATGGACTCTGACCTGAAGACAGGTTCAGGAGTGGTGAGCTAAACTATATAATCTGTTTTGTCTGGAGTCATAACTAAGTAGTATAATTGAGTAGGAATAATAGTTGCAGTATTCAGAATAAATTATCTTTGTTGTATGGTGGGCACAAATTTAAATGTTAAATATTCATAACTTAAATTCATTTAGTCATCAAAACAACCAAAGGAAAAAAACCCGACCCAATCAATCTTTATTGTGTCTTCTGCGCCCTTTTAAACAGAAGGGGAACTGAACTGAAGCCAGGAGACACAGTTAGGTCACACTCAGAATTGAGATCTGACACTAATCATTTGAACTCCTCAACTACCTTCTTCTCATATTTAAAAATTTCTATTAAAATCTATTTGGTCATACCCTTTATTTTCCTCCAACTCCTCTGAGATCTCCCTATCTTCTTACCCAACTTCATATTCATTCTTCTCTCAAAAAAGAAAGAAACAAAAAATAAAAAAAACCTCAAAACAGATAAACCAACTAAGAAAAAAATCAGTAAGACAAAAATACCAAACAAATTAAAAATGCATGTGTATATACACAATCATGTGTGTGATCGCACACACGCACACATACACACACAGTTCATTTTGTGTTGTTTTGTGTTGGCCTACCTCTGGAAAAATGATTGATTTGTCTTTCTCAAATTCCTCCTCTCAAGACTCAGGGATCTGTGTGGAAAGGTTGAGGTAGAAAAACTTTAAGGGATAAAGGTGGGCGATATCTCCAAGAAAATGGCATCTTCCAAACACAAAACGACTGATTCACACATGAACTCACGGAGTCTGTGACACTGTGCACATGACTGCCCAGTCTCAAACCAGACAAGATCCCACCACTGAGACCATCTTCTCAACCCCATGGGGCTGCCCCTTTGGAGCATGGTACAGCGCACCCCTGATCATTGTTCAACCCTCCGTTAGGAGTATGTGTTCTGCCAATGTCTACTCCTTGGTAAAATGGATATACAGGAGAGATAAAATGGGATTTTTAGAAGACGGGATGTAAAGACTCAGATGTATTTCTTTGTGGGCCCTTTAAATTGGCTAAACCTCTCTGTAGACTTTATTTTTTTTAATCTATAGTCATTTTCCAGAAAGCATGTAGGACTTTAAGAACATTTGTAGTTACGTCCTCATATGCAGAAGGAAGCTGGTTAGTTTGACTAGTTTGTGCCTAGCATATCAGTGGTTTATATGTATAATATGCTTTCCTTAGTTAGCAAATATCAAGAAAAATAAGCAGAGTTTTCAGCTACAGAATTTCTTCATTGAGAATTTTATTTTGCCAACATAGAATAAGCTCTTGGAAGACAGCTGGTATCCTCTCATGATTCCTAAGAAGAGTCTAGAATACTACCGTACTCTGTCAACGGAATCATTTGTGTCCCTAACTCGGAGTCTGGCAGGGCATTGTTTTTGTTGGTGAAACACAAATACCTATTAAGACTTGTAAGAATTCACTGTGTGTACGTCAAGACAGAATCACGTTGTTCTTAGCAAACTTGGTGTAGGAATGCTGATATGCATTTCTAGGTGGGACCTGGACCTTGAGTGTGCTCAGGAATCCACAAGTGGCAGGTGAGAGGCTGGAGTGGATACCAGCCTTGAGAGATGAGATAAAAAGAAACTGTTGAGAACGGTAGTCAGGTCATTGGCTTTAGTGGTATTTGAGGGGGACTGTGGTTAAGGAAGCTTATCAGAATCAAAGGTCCCATAAGGAAGGGAGGGAACTTGGCTCTAAAACCTGCAGTAAGGTTGGAGAGACTCTCAGGAGGTAGAGGATGGCAGGCACCTTCCAAGGACGAGAAGTTCAGAGTGCTGAGAGCCAGAGTGTTAGGACATAACCAGAAGTTGAGAAAAACAACTTCACACACAGGTTATCTGCCACCTTTGGTTACTCAAGTACTCGGAACTTTTTCTTCCTGTAACCTTCGCTATTCCCTCTCTCTTTTTCTCTCCTTCCTTCCTTCCTCCCCTCCCTCCCTTCCTCCGTACCTCCTTCCCTCCTTTTCTGTCTCTTTTTCTTCTTCTGAACTTTAGGTCATCTTGTTCTCAATGAACTGGGACTTTTCCATTTCCCAATAAAATACCAAAGTCAGTAAATCACAGTAGAACACATTTGTATTTTTTTATTGTTTTTTAAAGATGAAAAAACTACCTTTGCCTAGTTTTAAAAGGATTGCCTGTGGTTTTAACATCTCTCTGTTTTCCTGGTTGACCAGTCTTCTTGTAGTTCAGGAATTCTACCCGAATGACCGTATGAGAATGTGTGAAAGGAGATGTGCTCTGGGAATCAGTTTTCAGGTATCAGAGGCAATGCTTTCACTAAATAGTCTTAGAATGGCAGTTGAAAGGTCCGCCAGAATTGGCCGTATTAGCATATCTTTTGTGGATCTCTTGACTAACTTTCACTTTACACAGTGAGAGGTAAAAATTTTTATTCTCTAAGGAGTACACAACTAAAAATGTAGATATTCTAGCTGTGTGAGCCACACTTTATCTTAATGGAAAGTTAGATGTTATCATTGGTAGGATTTGACTTTGAGAATTCAGTCCTGGTTATTTAATTGTGTAGCTCCTGCTTGCACAGTAACTCCACATATTGCTTCAAGTAGCCTTGTGGCCATGCTAGACCTAGGACTTAAGTCTTTTGACTTCCAAGGCAAAGCTTTTCCTAATGCTGTCCCTTTTCCTATAAATGGTTTCTTGGTTCAGCTGTAGTGAAATCCTCTGGCTTCAAGGGTGAAAGCTTTACATCTCATAAAGCAGGGCTTAATTCTGCTGCATAGTCTGCTGGGAGAGCCTGCAGAGATGTCTGAATAGGCAGGCAGTGCCATGCAGATGCAGACACAGATGCGAATGAGAACCCTCAGGGTCCATGTTATTACACCTGGAACAGCCACAAGGTCTCAAAAGTCTTTTGATCATCTGGATAAAAGATGACTGATTAGGTATCATAGATTCATTGTTTTCTGTGATCAAATCATGCCTTAAACTCAATGACTTCTAAATTATAGTGTAACACTAATGACGCTTGTTAATGCTTTTGTCCATTTATTCTTAGGAAAATAAATGCTACTTACAGAATTTGGATAAGTTGTCTTCCACAACCCTCATTCTACCTAGATCGAACATAATAGGCAATTGGCAGTCGCTGCCAGTCTTCCTTGGAGGAAAATGTCTCCTTACGATAAGAGGACTGTTGCTAGTTAAAAGGAACAAGGGTTTTCTTTAAGCCAAGGGGAGCCAGCTTCCTGTGAATCACAGACAGGGTAAAAAGTGGCCTGTTTCATTGTAATGACTTGGCTTCCTCCTACGGCACTTTCGTTATTGCAGAATGAGAGAAAGTACTGTTTTTTTTTTTTTTTTTTTCTGCCTAGGAATTGCACAGGTACGATCTGAAAGTGAGAGTGGGCAGGTGCTGACCTCATCGCTGGCTCTGAGGACAGACAGAAGCAAGGCATGCTGGACCGGGAATGCTATTCATTTCCCCCAGACATGCCTTCTTCTCATTTTCCTAGGAGAATTATGATTGGAAACCTGGGTGACCATTCAAGCATTGATTATCTGATGGCGATAATCCATGGGTTAAATGAGAAGTGGCAGCTAAGTGTTCTTTCGGGTCCTGTAACTAGTTGTGAGGTCCCTGCTTCAGCCCTTTATCAGTAGGGGCCATTATTAAAAGTTACAAAGGTCTCCTTGTACAGAGAAAATGATGACTATGACTTTGACAATATTTATTTTACTAACTGAGACTAATCAGTTAAAGAAAAATAGTTATGCTAGTGCTTCTTGAATTTAGATTTAGCATTTCCCCATAAATACGTAACTATTTTTGCTTAGATATTAACTTGGTTTGACATAGGAGATGGGCTTTATAATGAGTTTAGGCTCAAAGAGATGAGATGTAACTATAATTGATTTTGAGAAAGACTAGGCTAGTATAGCAGCTCTGTGAACATAGAGACAGAATTGATTCTATCTTCCTATTTGCTACCACACCCCTGGTGCCTAATTGTTGTCTATCAAATGCTAAATACTTAAAAGTGCTTACTGCTTAAATTAATCTTATTGTTTTGATGCCTGTAATAAGATTCCATAGGCTCAGTGTCTTGTCAATATCTCACTAAACAAGCGAATTGAAAATTCTTTTAAAGCTACTCTTGCTGTTTATGGTCCAGAAAACATTAGTAATGAAATAACTAGAGTGAAAACAGCAAAAATAAATGCATTCCCCCATTGCAGCTCCACTAGCCAGTCATCAGGCAAGACTTCTGTGGGCAAGCTGCTCTACCACCCCCAGCCCATTAGACCCTGTAATCCACATCTTCCACTAGCCCCACAAATGTAACCATCCACCAGTGGCATCAGTGGCCCTGGAGGCACAGACACTACTATACCAGTTGGACAAAGAAATGGGTAGACGCCAGCGCAAGAACACATTCAACAACATAAAGGAGCAATATGGCACCACCAGAAGCTAGTGGTTCTACAACGGCAAGGCCTGAACATCCCGATGCAGATAAAGCAGAAGAAAACGACTTTAAACATAATCTTATAAAGATGATAGAGGCTCTAAAAGAGGAAATGAAAAATTCCCTTAAAGAAATCAAGGGAAAAAAAACAAAAAAGGGGAAAAATCAATAAATCCCTTAAAGAAAGCCAAAAAAAAAAAAAAAAAAAAAAAACAACCCAACACAATCAAATAGATGAAGGAAACAGTTCAAAACTTGAAAATTGAAATAGAGACAATAAAGACAATACAAACCGAGGAAATTCTGAAAATGGAAAATCTGGGTAAATGAACAGGAACTACAAATGCACGCATAACCAAGAGATTGCAAGAAATGGAAGAGAGAATCTCTGGTGTTAAAGTTATGATAGAGAAAATAAATTCATTGGTCAAAGAAAACATTAAATCCAACAAAGTTTTAAAACAAAATGTCCAAAAAATATGGGAAATCAAGAAAAGGCCAAACCTAAGAGTAATAGGGACAGAAGGAGAACTCCAGCTCAATGGGATAGAAAATATATTCAACAAAATCAAAGAAAGAATCTTTTCTAATTCTAAATTAACAAAATAAGAAATGAAAGGGGGAACAGAAGAACAGATACTGAAGGAATTTGGAGAACGATCAGGTCATATTTCAAAAACCTGTACTCCACAAAATTGGAAAACTTAAAAGAAATGGACAATTTTCTGTACAGATACCACACACCAAAGCTAAATCAAGACCAGATAAATACTTTATTTATTTTTATTTTTAATTTTTATTGATTAAATACTTTAAATAGACTTTTAACCCCTAAAGAAATAGAAGCAATCAATAGAAGTCTCCCATCCCCCCAAAAAGCTCAGGGCTAGATGGTTTCAGCACAAAATTCTACTAACATTTCAATGAAGAGATAATACCAATACTCGTCAAATTGTTCCAAACAGTAGAAACAGAAACTCCTTTTATGAAGTTATAATTACCCTGATACCCAAACCTCACAAAGACGCAACAAAGAAAGAAAATTACAGACCAATTTCCTTCATGAGCATTGAGGCAAAAAATACTCAATAAAATACTGCCAAACTGAATTCAAGGACATATAAAAATAAAAAAAAAAGCATTCACCATGATCAAGTAGACTTCATTCCCAGAGATTCAGAGATGATTCAACATATGAAAATCTGTAAATGTAATCCAACACATCAACAAATAGAAAGAAAAAAAAACACATGATCATCTCATTAGATGCTGAAAAAGCCTTTGACAAAATCCAATACCCCTTCATGATAAAGGTCTCGGAGAGACAGGAATACAAGGAACATACCTAAACATAAAAAGGCAATATACAGCAAGCTGACAGCCACCATCAAATTAAATGAAGAGAAACTCAATGTAATTCCATTAAAATCAGGAACAAGACAAGGCTGTCCACTCCATATCTATTCAATATAGAACTAGGAGTTCTAGCTGGAACAGTAAGACAATGAATAAGAACAAGGGGATACAAATTGGAAAGTGGCTGGATAAAGTGGATTAAAGACCTAAACATAAATCCTGTTACACTGAACCTGACAGAAGAGAAAGTGGGAAGTAGCCTTGAATCCATTGGCACAGGAGATCTCTTCCTAAACAGAACCCCAGTAGCACAGACACTGAGAGCAACAATCAATAAATGGGACCTCCTGAAACTTGAAAAGCTTCTGTAAGGCAAAAGTACACTGTCATTAAGACAAAACAAGAACCTACAAAATGGAAAAAGTTCTTCACCAACCCCACATTTGGCTGATCTCCAAAATATATAAAGAACTCAAGGAACTAGACATTAAAATACCAAATAATCCAATTAAAAAATCGAGTATAGTCCTAAACAGGGAATTATCCATAGAAAAATATCAAATGCTCCACATCCTTAGTCATCAGGGAAATACAAATCGAAACAACTCTGAGATAGTATCATACACCTGCCAGAATGGCTAAGATTAAAAATCACTGAGAACAGATGTTGGAAAGAGTGTGGAGTGATGGGAACACACCTCCACTGCTGGCGGGAGTGCAAATTTTTACAGCCACTTTGGAAATCAGTAGTGCAGGTTCTCAGAAAACTGAGTTTCAATTTACCTCAAGACCCAGTATAGCCACTCTTGGTGATATACCCAAAGGATCCTCAATTATACCACGAGGACACTTGCTCTGTTATGTTCATATCAGTATTATTTGTAGTAGCCAGAACCCAAAAACAACCCCGATGCCCCTCAACTGAAGAATGGATAAAGAAAATGTGATACATTTACACCATGGAGTATTATTCAGCTATACACACAATGACATCATGAAATTTCAGGCAAATGGTTGAAATTAGAAAAACAAAATCATCCTGAGTGAGGTAACCCAGACAAACATGGTATGCACTCACTCAGAAGTGTTCCTAGATGTAAAGCAAATGATAATCAGACTACAGTCCACAGCTCCAGAGAAACTAGGTAACAAGGAGGACCCTAAGAGGATCACAGGGATTGCCCTGGGAAGGGGAAATAGATGAGATCTTCTGGGTAAACTGAGCGTGGGAGTGGTAGAGGAGTGGGGATGGAGGATGAGAACATGAGAGAATGAGATGTTCTATTTGGGGGAGGGATGGAGTGGGAGAACAATCAAAGAGATGTCTTCATAGAAGGAGCCCTTATGGAATTAGGGAGCAACTGGTGCTAGGGAAATTCCCAGGAACCCGCAAGGAGGACCCCAGCTAAGACTCCCAGCAATAGTGGAGAGGGTGCCTGAACTGGCCTTCTGCAATCAGATTGTGAAAACCCTAACTGTCATCATAGAGCCTTCGTCTAGTAACAGATGGAAGCAGATGCAGAGATCCACGGTCAAGCACTGGGTCGAGCTTCAGGAGTCTAGTCGAAGAGAGGAAGGAGGATTTTTATGCTCAAAGGGGGGGGGGTCAAGATCATAATGGGGAAATCCAGAGAGAGCTGACCCAAGCTCTTGGGAATTCATGTACTCTAGACTGACAGCTGGGGAGCCTGCGTGGGAGCGAACTAGGCCCTCTGCATGTGGGTGACAGTTGTGTAATTTGATCTATTTGAGGGGGGCCCAGCAGTGGGTCCAGATTTACCCCTGGTGCATAAACTGGCATTTTGGACCCCATTGCCTATGGTGGGATGCCTTGCTCAGTCTTGATGCAGAGGGGAGGAGCTTAGTCTTGCCTCAACTTAATCTGCCAGGGTTTGTTGACTCCCTGTAGGATGCCTCACACTCTCTGAGCAGTGGCTGGGGAGGGTGGGTTGAGGGTAGGTGGGTGGGAAACAGGAGAAGGGGAGGGAGTGGGAACTGTGGTTCATATGTAAAATGAATAAAAAGTTTAAAAGAATATGTGTCATTTATAGCTGTAGTCTTTTAAAACATGAGGTCTCTAGATGGAGAGCTAAAACCAAGAGTCTCCGTGATAAACAGATTAAAAATAGACTTTTTACTGATAGACATAAATCAGAGAGAATAGTTAGCATATAAGCAATTTGATTTATTAACTCTTTCTTGGCACATTTTGCTTGCATTCACTCTAATTATCTTTTTCTATCACACTCTTTTTTCCCACAGAGACTCTCCCTTTCATGGTCTCTTACTGGGTCCTGTAAGCAGACCTATGAAGAGGAAGAGGGTGGGAAGTTCCCAGTGGAATGTGAGAACAGAACCTCTGAGGGCCCCGAAAGCTGCCTGTGGCTTTGTTGTTTGGTGATGCGCTAGTACAGTGTTTTCCATATCTGCTTCTTTGCTCCTGTGTATTTGAGCCCTTTCAGGGTCATAGCTGTAGAAACATGTCAGGAAAACAGAGTCAGTAGAGAGTGAGTGCATGACCTCCCGGTTCAGCCTGGACTTTGGGGGTGGAGTTTTAAATATCTCTCTTCCAAATGCTGCTGTGGTAAAGTACTAAGAAAGCCCAGACTGAGACCACTGCTAAACAGTGGCAACCTTAGACAAGAAGGTCTCTGTCTCTCTTTCTATCTGTCTCTCTGTCTCTGTCTTCATCTGTCTCTGTCTCTCTGTGTCTGTATCTCTCTCCATCTCCCTCCTTTTCTGTTTCTGTCTGTCTGTCTGCTTTCTATTTTTCTCAATGTGATTGTATTGAGACAGTCCTAGCAGCTTAGCCAAGAGCAATTCTGGGTGTAATTGTGAGGTCTTTCCAGAGAGAATAAGAGAAGAGAATTCTAATGTGGATAGCACCGCTCTGTAGGCAGCAGTGGGGAGCAGGCCGGGACCCAGATGAAGTAATAAGCAAGAAAGGTGGCAGTCAGGGAATATCAGCATTACCCCTTGGTTATTGGCCACCATGATATGACAAAATCTGTTCCACCATGCTCCTCCTACCATGATGGATGTGAGCCAAAATGAAACCATGCTTCTTTAATAATTTGTTTTGCTTAAGGTATTTTGTCCAAGCTTTGAAAAACTAACATAGTCCTTCTACAAAAGCTCCAGGGTTGGCTAATTGTCAGTTTCATTCAGTTATTACAGGATTTCAAGGTTGTTGGGAAGAAGCTAGTTTTTTTAACTTTACTTTAGAAATGACCAATTAATTAAAATGAAATATAGCCAATCCATACAACAGCTAATACCTTAAAAAAAAAACTGTGCAGGACCCTGTCTAATTAAAGTATCCTATGCTAATACTAACAGACGAACAAACAATAGCAAAACAAAGAATGAAGTTACTGAAACTGTAGACCATACGAAAGCCTGACTGCCAAGATCAGTATCACGAGAGAAAGTTAATGACAGTTGGAGAGAAAGTATCAAGTAAGGAGATGCTTGGGAGTGCTAGCAAAGGTAGACATTGCTACAACCTTGTGAAATCAATTAAATTTAAATCAATTACGCTAAATCGGTATAATCTTGTGATATCAATTAAATTTCAACCAGAGTGTGTAGTTCTTCCTTTGATATGTGCCTATTGGGATGAAAGGAAGACAGAATAGAAGCAAAGGATTAAAAAGGATTAAAAGATGAAATACTTTAGGACTTCTTAGATTTCCTGCGTTGTTAAAGGCCCTTATCCATTGAATTTGGACAACATAACTGTTCTGCAGACACAAGTTAGCATCACCCTAGTTATTACGTACATGTTCCTGATATGAGTAGTGTCCAATACAATTATTTGTGATGTATGCCAGGTGTATTGAACAGAGCCCAGTCACCTATTCCCTTAGTTTTTTTGAGATGGATGTTACTTCCATTCATAAACAAAGTTATGAGACTTATAGAAGTTAGGAGCTTGCTAAAAGAGTTCCCAAATGCACGGTTTCGGTTTAACGTATGAGAAACTTACAACTAATATGAGAGTGGGAATTAAATATTGTCTTACGTTGCATAGGAATATCGTTTCTCAGCTGGCAGGGAATGAAAGGTGATGTGGCAGGTGGTATTGAATTAGTTAGAATTGTTTCTCCTTTGGACACTGGTTACTAGTTCTCTTGCATTTTCTTTAAGGTAGGGTAGTGCTTTTAGAACCAAGAAAGCTAGACTCTATTTTCTGTGCTGTTTGTTGATCAGGTACTGGGTAACCAGGTTATTTAAATATAAAATATACCGTGGCTCAGTTTTCTTACCTGGCATATGCATATAATACCTTTTTCCTTCATGAGTCTATTATAAATACAGTCAATACTCATGATTTATGGGTTCTATATTTGCATAATTTATTCATCGCCCTCAAATCCATATACTTAGTGCATTCACAATTATTTACAAACATGATGGACTAGGGTTTTTTGTTTTGTCGACTTGGAACAAGCTGGGGTCATTTAGGAAGAAGAAACCTCACATGGGGAATTGCTTCTCTCAGACTGGACTTTAGGCATGCTTCTGGGGGCATTTTCTTAGTTACTGACTAATGTGTAAAAACTCAGTCTGCTATGGGTGGTGCCATCCCTGGGCTGGTGGTCATGGCTTCTGCAAGGAAGCAGGCTGAGCAAAGCATGGAGAGCAAGCCAGTAAACAGCACTCCTCCATGGCCTCTGCTTTAATTCTTTCCTCCATCTTCCTGCCTTGGGTTCCTTCCTAAATTTCCCTTCATGGTGGATAATAAGCTGTAAGGTGAAATGGGACATATTAATTGCTAATCAATTTAAAACATCAGTATTTGATTTCAGACTAAACTGTCTTCAGAGATAGTTTAGGATGTTGCTTTGCTGTTGATAATCACATTAGTTATGTTAGGGGACTGTTGTTAGATTCTGAGTTTACTACAAGACCTTTAACTCACTGAAACGAAAAGAAATGGTTCCCTTAACTATTTCTTTGCCGGTGTTCTCATACTGCTACTAGCCGCCATGGTGAGCGTGTGCAGTATGACAGGGAAGTCACCCCAACCGCTGTGCCCCTATTACATTTCTTTTAACATAGCCCTGTGAGGCAGCTACCATGGTAGTTACCTCGGGAACAAAAGCCCAAAGAGACAATTAGTGGATTCAATGTCACAGAATTAAGAAGAGGTTTAACAACCTTGTTCCAAGATGACCTTCCTTTCCTGGATCTGGGATAACTTTGATCTTGTGCAGTATTCTCTGCCTGTCCTTCGTTGATATTCTGTTGTTTTACTGATCTCAGAATATTGATTTGAATGTTCCAGTTCACTGAAGAGCAGTATTAAGCTTTTCTAAAGAGAATCATTCTATTAGTTTAGTGGGTGAGTAGGTGGATGAGTGTGGGTCTGAGCTCTAATTCTTTAATTAGGTTTTTTTTTTAAAAGACAGCTTGTTTTTATTTCTGTTTAAGTCCTCCACTGTATTAAGAGGCGTGTGCCCGCCTGTGAGGCTCTGCTGCCTTACTGAGCTGGGAGATTTCTTTTTATCAGTTAATTTGGACATTTTATTTTGTTCTTATTCCTTTAATGTCCTGATTAAGGGGATTAGATAGCCTCTCTCCAGGCTTGAGCTCTAATTCCACCCCACACAGGGCCATGTGCTTTGGAGGCATTGATTTGCATATATTGAATGAGTAATAACTTCGCAGCAAAACTCCTGGCTTAGTCTAGCTCTTAAATAGTCAGAGACCTTGGCTTTAGACATGGATGAGGGTGGTGTAAGTGGCCAGGTTGCCATGGTAAATACTGCAAAGGTGGAAGATGTTGAAAAGGCTTCAGAGTGGGGATAACTTGCTTAGCTGCTGTATCCCCTTTCTATTTAGTTCTTCATTGGACCAACATTTTGTTTGAACTTAGCATATGCTAGGTACAACTAGGACCCCAAAATAATGACCTCTTTTTCTATGGAGAAAAAGTAGTACTTCCCTTCATCAGTAATTTCTATGTACCTTAGGGGAGGAGCTGTGCAAAATGGACTGCTAGGCATGGAGGCGGGCACAGATGACAGCGTGGGATGAGGGCCAGGGGTAATTTGGCTTGAAGATGGTCATTTTACATAGGAACTAGAGTTATCCAGATAGAGAAGGAGCAGCATCTGGGAAGAAAAGTCACAGTAGCAGAGGAGAGGATTAATATGCATTTTGTTTTGATCAAAAGACGGTGGAGGAAAAGGTGAGGAGAGTAAGATAGGTTGAGGGAGATTGTGGAGCACCAACAGCAACTAGGAAGACATTGGAAGGCTTTCCTCAGGGTTTTATAAAAACCTAACTGCTGACAATACAAAGGAGAGCCCGTTACCGGAAGAGGCCAATGACTAATGGGCTGTACCTTCTTCTGCCTTCCAGCTTTCTCCTGTGCCTCTGGAGAGTATCTAGAAATGAAGAACCAGGTATGCAGTAAGTGTGTCGAAGGCACCTACTCCTTGGGCAGTGGCATCAAATTTGATGAATGGGATGAGCTACCGGCGGGATTTTCCAACGTTGCCACATTCATGGACACTGTGGTGGGCCCTTCTGACAGCAGGCCAGGTGGCTGTAACAAGTAAGACCCCCAAGCGACCACAGCTTTGCACTTTGAGGACTTGGCAAAGGTGTAGTCATTCTTTTCTAGGAAAAGGGGAGGACGGTTTTAGTACGGAAGGGGATTGTAGATTAGATCAGGGCAAAGAGTTGTATTTTTGAATGAGTTAACAAATGAGTGCTTTATTTACATAATCCCCGCCCTCTTCTCCCTCTAATTTCTCCTGTGTCACCCCAACCTCTCCCAAATTCATGACTTCTATTATTACAGACATATATATCCATTAATATATATGTATATATGTGTGAGCATGCATATACGTGTATATAAATACTCGATGCTGAGTCCATTTAGTGTTGTTCAAATGTGTGTTTATGACTGACCATTTGGGATTGGATAATCTAACGGGGGCTCATCCTTGAGGATGACTGATTTTCCCTCTTGAAGCAACCATTAATTGCCTATAGTTCTTCATCTATGATGGGGCCTTGTGAGATTTCTCTCATCCAAACTGTCATGTCAGCTGGTGGTGTCATGGTGCAGATCTTGTTTAGGTGAGCATATCATTGAGATTCACAGGTATGTATAGATCCTGATCCTCCGATTCTTACAGTCTTTCCACTTCCTTTTCAGCAATGAATGTTTACTTACACACACACACACACACACACACACACACACACACACACACACATTAAATGAGGTTACATCACTTGGATGATCATGTTCCCTCCCTCTAATAGTATTAGACTAACAAAAACCCAGGCGTGGGAAACTGCCCTTTGGGTTTTTGTCAGGGGAGTCTAAGAGACCCCCGTTCCTGTCCAATATAGGCTATTACTTGGTTGCCTCAAGAACTTGAATGTAAGACCCTATTGCTGGAGACACTACACACTTCAGACCTAGAGGAATTGAGCTGGAGCTGACCTGGAGACTTCCTCCCCAAGGACAAGCTTTCATAGGATTTGAAGTTGCTATGCAAGCTGCCAATAGAGGAAGGCAATCAATAGTCTTCCCCAAGTGTAAAACCTATTAACTACAACAATGACTAGCATGGCAAGATAGTTCAAGAGTCCGGTAGCAGCACCTCTATCTTACCACCGCCAACTTTGTAAATGGACTCAAGCCCTGATCAGTAGAATAGAACTCATGCTTCATAGTGCAGACAGCCAACTAGTCATGTCTAATGAGGTCATGGTCCCTAGAGGAGAGCCTATTACTGTCCCTTTCCTAAGCCAGAACAATTTCCAATGGTATTCTAAATAGTTAAGCTTATACCTACAGATAAGTTTAGCTCTTATCCCTCATCCCAGAAGCTTCTCTTTTGGATCATTTGTGAGACCATTACAGAAATATACAACTTGCTAAAATGCAGAGAACAACTGGTTGTGGGATGCCCAACATCCATTGATACAACTCTAACACAAAGCCTGTACCTAAGGCTCAGAGAAGAGCTGAGAAGAGGGTACTTTTTTGGACTGCCATTACAAGGAATGTAGCTAAATTTTTAATGAGAAAATAATTGGCTTCGCAATATAATAGATACTGTATGCAGAATGCAAAAGAGCTGTTAGAAAAATGAGTTCATTATTTTATATTTATAATCAAACTTTGGGCTGTGGTATTTCTACTAACCTTTCTCTAATTTTTAAAGAGAAATCTAATGTTTTTGCCCCTTTTCTTTGCGTCTTTGACCTTCATTAAGACATTGATTATTTTCTAGGAGTGTGGGTTAAGGATCTAATGTTGAAAGGTCTTTTGCTTAATTGCTAGTTGATCACTAGCTTTGCATATGACAGCGCTGGAGAAATGCTAACCGGTCTTGGAGAAAAAAGAAAAGTGTTTTTCCCTTGAAAGGCCCTTCCTTCCATTCTCTCCATTGACTCTGCAACACTTCCTGCCATGTGGCCATGTTTAGGAACTTAAAGTAGAGGTAGTAAAACAGGAAGCCTCTGACAAGAATGCTTCATCAGGAACCTGGCGTCTTCACCATGGTTGAAAGAGGCTGAAGAATTAGCTCAGCTAAGAGATGCATTTCTTGGCTTATCCCCTCCGTCTTCCTTCACTTTTTCCCCTACAGTCTTCTGTTCTTTCTCAGCTCAGTGGCAATGGTTTATTTTCCTCTTTGGAGAATGAAATTGTTCCAGCCATCTCTCTCTCTCTCTCTCTCTCTCTCTCTCTCTCTCTCTCTCTCTCTCTCTCTCTCTCTCTCTCTCTCTCTCTCTCTCGTGTCTGTCTGTATTAGTCTATGCATTTCTATTTTTAGAGCCCCTGATATTGAGGAATTTTTTAATGACATTTATTTAATTTAGTTCTGCAGCTCCAAGACCGCATTAATTACTTTCTCAAAAAGATCCTTAGAAACAACCAAAGGGAGAGAGGTGTATTTTTCTCATGGTTTTAGTCCAACTTGGGGTTGGGGTGGGAGAGCCTAGCTGTTCAACTCACAACAAACAGCAAGCAGAGCAAGACAGGTCAGTAACAAATAGGAGACAAGACAAGATACAGCCCCCAAGAACATGCCCGAAGTGACCATGCACCACCACGGTCTGCCTTCCAAGCATGCGCTACCCTCCCTACCTCTGTCACTGCTCAAGGCTCTATTCAGAATTTGAATCCATCCGTGGATTCATTAGGTCAAAGTCTCATGGTTGAATTATCTCTGGTAAAGCTTGCGTGACAGAGCCAACGGGGTGATTTAGACTTTTCTCAATCTAACCAAGTTGACAACCAAGATTATTACAGAACCACCACCAATGTTCACTCCTCTTAAACTGGCAAGTCATTTCAGTGTGGCTTTGGCCAAGCACAGCACCATGCACACATAAAAGTGCCTTAGAGTGGGACAGGAGCAGCTTGTGATAGGACACCAGGTCTTTGTTCTGGTGAACTTGAATATTGACATCCTAGTCATCAAGAAAAATCCATGATAAGTAGACTTTTTTTTCAATATGGTTTCTTTAATCTAATAACTTCTCAACATAAATTTCGGTTGGCTATTGTTTTCCTCTTCTCCCTGTCATCTGGCATTACATCCTGTTTGTTTCTTTTTAATAAGTTGGCTCATATTGACTATTTAATTATTGAGCCCACGAAGTCCTTCACACATTATGGATATGAGACATATGTGTATGTAGCTGTGAAATACTTGCGGTATGTTATACACATATATGCATGTGTTTGTGATATTTCTTTCAGGTCTGTGGCTTTCGACTTTATATTGTCTTGATGGTGGATAACTCGAGATTTAAAATGTGAAGGAGAGTCTTCATCATGTTTTATTTTTTCCTTGCTCGGTTTGGTGATTTTTGTGTTAGGGTCTCTTGGCTAACCCTAAGTTTTGAAGACTGCAGATTATAGTGTCGGTTCTGATTGTAGTGTAGTCAGGGTTTCATCTTTTAGATTGTTACATTTAGAACAATAATGCACATTACATCATTTTATTGGTGCCTCTGTCAGATATTGTGAAGCATGCTGTAAACCCTGACACATACCAGTGTTCTCTTTGAAAGATCCATTGCTTACAGCACATTCTTAGGTGCTGTAGAGGATCTAGCGTTAACTCTGTGGTGGAGAAGGTTGTGGTTTCTAACTCATGACTTCTTCAACAATTAAGAGGTCAAACGTACTACAACTTTATATATTAATTTAAATATTTAGCATTTGGTAGTACTATTTCCATAGACCTGCTCTCTCTCTCTCTCTCTCTCTCTCTCTCTCTCTCTCTCTCTCTCTCTCTCTCTCTCTCTCCCTGTGTGTAGATGTGTGTGTCTATAAGTCAAACTCAGATGCTATTTGAAAGAGTAATTCTACCTGAGGTTGTAAATATTAATATTTGTGATTTTTTTGTTTTTAGTAAACAAGAAGCATTGTATAGTAAATTGATCATATAGTCTTACAAAGATTTAAGATGTTATGTGCTATAACAGTAAATGCTTTTCTATGGCTATTGTTAGTACTGTGTATAAAAATACATACACACACATAACTATATAAACACAACCTGTCGAATCCATTTCCTGTCGGTTGTGTGTGTCTGATCTCAAGGATGACTACTCTGTTTTGAATAACCAATTTTGGGATTCACCCCTGGGGAAGACCAGCTCTCCCTCTCTTGGCAGTAGTTAGTCGACTGTAGTTTTTGTAACGAACACCTTCCATGTCTGTTGGTTTTGTTATTCTGAGGACAATTTGAGAAAGACTACGGAAGTGCTCGTGGGAGGGTCTGGAATGGGAGGACATAGGAAAGGTCGGGGGGAGGAAAGGAAGGGGTCAAAATGATGTAATTATATTTTAAGTAAAATTAAATAAAAAATAAACTTCTCAACGGTGTAGTTAACCTTTGAGATTCAGAAAAGCTGGTTTGCCCATGGAATCTACTTCTGCTACTCTCAAAGGATTGTGTCTAGAAGAGGTTTCCGAGCTCTTACATAAAACTTCCGGTTCTGTTTTCCCAGCTCTTCTTGGCTTCCTCGTGGGAACTATATAGAGTCTAACCGGGATGACTGCACCGTGTCTCTGATCTACGCCGTGCACCTGAAGAAGTCAGGCTATGTCTTCTTTGAGTACCAGTATGTGGACAACAACATCTTCTTTGAGTTCTTTGTAAGGCTTTTCATATTCTAGAATTTGATTTTTAAGAAACATTCGTATGACGGTCTGTAAAACTACTATTCAATTCCACTTTATGTCTCCTAATTTTCTGGAAGGTGTTAACTGGATCTTTCAATGTTAAAACAAAGTTTTTCCCCCTATGTACTTTGTGTTCAAATTAACATTGTCTCTTTACTTTTCAGATCTTTCTTGTGGAATAACGTTGGCTTGTTTCACCTCTGGTTATGTTCATCAGGTGGCTATTTGGCTTAGACTGTACGTCACAAATAATTTTTCCAAGATTCATTATTATTTTTTAGCTACAAAGCTATACGTTCCTATGCATTGTGGGTGTAGCAGAGTATCAATGTTTACATGTTTATAATGTGTGTGCATGTGAAGGAACATGTGTGTGCATGTGTGGAGGACAGGCAGATGTTATGTTTTCCTCTCTCACTCTCCACTTTAGTTTTTTTGAAGCCGAGTAGCTCAGTGAACCTGAGCTCACAGACTCAGCCACGTTGGCTGGCCAGCCAGCTCTGGGGATCGACCTTCCTCTGCTCTGCCAGTGCTGGGGTTAGAGATGTATCACCATAGCCATCTTTTATACGTGCTGGGCATCTGAGCGGAGATCCTCCTCCTGGTTATGTACCAAGTACCAAGTCCTCATAAGAGTTTCTATTATGTTAAAATTATATTAATTTTTGGCTTTGAACTTAAAATATTTTCTTACAAGTCAGTAAATATTTTCTAACTGACTAAATTATTTGTTCATTCACAATTATTTCAAAAGTAAAAAAATGTCTGTATGCTCTGTTTCTGTGAATGTTGAACTGTTGAAAGGACTTCCTGAATGAAATAGTTGATGTGTCTGTCATGAGCTTAAGTAGGAAGACAGAACCTGAGATATTATTATATAATAACAGAATAATATAGTGGTATACTATTTGTGTTTTAATAAATAAAGCTTGCCTGAAGATCAGAGGGCAAAGTAGTCTTACTTATCAGCCATACAGGCCAGGGAGTGGTGCCACACACCTTTAATTCTGGGACTCAGGAGACAGGCAGATGGATCTCTTTGAGTTCAAAGCCACCCTGGCCTACACAAGATTGAATCTGTCTAAGAGAGAAAGAGCTCACACAAAGATGATCCCAGAACTTGGGATCTCATGCCTTTAATCCTAGTACTAGGGAGGTGAGAACAGGCGTTGTATGACTGGGTAGAGAGAGGAATATAAAGAGGAAGAGACAGGAACTCAGTTGAGTGTGGAGTCTGAGGTTGGTGGAGAACATTGCAGGATCTCCCCTTTGTTTTTCTGGGCCTTGATAGAGGTAAGATATCTCTAGTGGCTGGCTGCTTTGCTTTTCTGATCTTCAGCTTGAACCCCAATATCTGTCCCAGGTTTTTAATTATTATTATTATTCATGCTCAGAATAACTACTGAGGCTGTTTAACGAATGTAAGCTGTGTCTGATCTAGTAACATTTATTATGACAGTGACCTGAATTCTTGAGAAAATGTTTTCAGATGGTTTTACACAAAGCAGTGTTTGTTTTTGCAAACAATGGGGAAAGTGCTCCTGGGATCCAGATTTTAAGAAAAGACTATGCTAACAATTCTAAAACAAATTTATATTGATCTTGGTGATGAGTGTTTCTAAATCAGTAATTGTAGTTTCTATATCAAAAGTTTGAAGGCAAGAACTATTTCCCATGCCTTTGAAGTGAAGAGGTTCTGGCTCTGGTCTTAACTCTGTAATTATAAGCTGTGGTTCTTGGGCAGTTAGTCTGACCTTCTGGTCATCACTGTTCCCTTCTGTGAAGTGGGTTGTTTGATGAGGCATTTTGAGCATCTTTAATATGGGTATACCTTGATGTTTTAGGATGTTAAGCAACATTTAGACAGATATACTTTTTAAAGTATATCTTATTTGCAAAAAAGTCTTGTGAGAATTGGTGAATATTTCTTGAGACATTTTAGCAATATTGCAGGAAATAAAATTAGGAAGCCAGACAAGGGTCTAATTGTTGTGAATAGGCAGTTTCTTTGTATTGCTCAACAAGACCCTTGAGAGTAGTCAATAAAGGTGTTTTTAAGGTGTAACATTTCATTCCTTCTCAACAGAGATGCCTGTGTTCATCTGGTTTAGAGTCTGAAAGGGGTGGCAAGCTCATGCTGATCTCTGTATTGGTGTTTTACACTTACAGATCATGATTTATTGACTCAGGTCAATATTTCTCAGTTATGATCCGTCAGTGATGACAAGGAAGTGTTTGCAGATAGGAAAGATGTAGGCGGATGTGAAGAAAAATGCATATAAACAGTGTTTAATTTGAAGTATTGATGCACTGAATTTGAGCACCGAGTGAGCCTTTCGTTCAGCACTACCATGCTTTTTAAAAATGATGAAGCTGAAAACCTAGAGAGGTTATTGGTCCACGATTGCACCTTAGCTAGTTTCAAAATGAGCAATGGGATTTACTTCTTCACGTGATATCTGCTTTTACGTGTGAAAGGCCTTTAGCGTACCTAGTCGTTGTTCATTGAAGGTATATTCAGAGCCTGTAGCACCTATGTAATGACTTAACATTGGTGTCACATGGTGGTCAGAGGGAGAATAGGACACAAGTTCAACTAAAGGGAATATCAACTGGATATTCTCTTGATACTGGGATCACAAATGGAACTATTTTCTACTTAAGTCTTTAGACAGTTCTCTTTGTGAGAACACTGTAAGCTTTGTGACAGATAGGAAAAGAAGTCAGGCAGCAAGAGTGATTTAAAGAAGAGAAAGATAGTTTCTTTAAAGACGGGGGATGAGCATGTGATGAGATTCGCCTCCATCCTGCTGCTGACATTATTGCTGTACTAGAATGATGGCCTGGCTTTTAGGTGTCTCTGTACTTTTTGTAGACCTGAAAAAGTAGTGTCCTAACCTCTAAACACTTTTCATGGATTACCCAGAGAGTTCAAGATGTTTAATGTAAAAAATATTACCTCTAGTCATCTTAATTGACATGATAAATGATTAATATTTACTCCACTACAAGGGTTAGGAAATAGATTTTATCCATAACCATGTAGCGACATATTTAGATTATGCCCTGGGAAATTGACAGCCAAGACACACTATTTGCTGATTTAAATTTTTACTGCTGTCAATGAAATATTCAGATAAATGTAGCTCTTCCTTTCTTTTGGCATCAGATGGAGGTCATAACAGAGGTCCACACTGGTGGAAATGAAGAGGTAGACGACTGTGGTGTGCCCATTTCCAGCTGCTACATCTACAATGCAACCCCTCACTCCTAAGGCTCAGGGAACATGGCAGAAGAGGGGACAGAAAGAGTTTTAAGAGCCCAAATTTCAGGACACCTACTACAAGATAATGGCATCTAGACATGATAGAAGCTGCACCAAAAAAATCTGAGCAGCATGGTCACCTAAATGAGACCTGATAGTGGCCACACCAGTCAGCATGCCTGTGCGGAAGGGGCAAGTCCACAAGCCTCCACCCCTAGGTGGAGTCGTTCTGTGATCAATGGCTGCTGAGTGAGGGAGAATCAGTTTTCTTCAGGGTGTAACCCCTAACCGGTTAACCAATTCTAAGCATTCATCCTTAACGTGAGTTCCTATGAGGAGCATTATTATTGACTCTGTTGGTGTTTATAAGATGTATAATAAATGCAGATGAGGTCAGGAATCCTAGGTTGGAGATGAGGTTGGAGATGTGTGGGAGGGACCTTCAGGGGGAGAAGGAGAGTTAGAAATGATTTAAATACAGTATACTCATGAATGAAATTCTCAAAAGGAGAAACAGTTGAATTAAATTACTAATAAATTAAAAAGCTAATTCATTTAATTAGCTTCTAAACTTGAGCTTGCATGGTGAATGTGAACTGTTGATCATGCGGGTAAGCTGGGTGGAGGTTTGGTGCTGAATTTCCAGCGTAATTATCTTCACTGGCCTGGCCTTTGGTTACAAAGAGATGGTTTTCTGAGAACCACTCCCCCCCACTCAGTTGTACTGTAACCTGCAGGGCTCTTGGTGTGTTTGCTTGCTGGAGATTACTTTGTTGTTGTTTAAAATGAGTTAATGAATGTTTTTGCAGTGTGTGCTGGGAACAACAATGAATGAAAACTATTATTCCCAAAGCATTACCGCGTGCCTGTGTTTAACTCACAGATTCAGAATGACCAGTGCCAGGAGATGGATGCCACCATAGACAAGTGGGTGAAACTCACAGACAATGGAGAATGGGGCTCCCATTCTGTAAGTCTCTTTTTGTGTTGATTTGGTGACACCAATTCAATTCTTTTTTTTCTTTTTTTTCATGGTTTATTTTTTTATATTTAAAAATTTCCATCTCTTCCCCTCCTCCTCCTCCTTCCCTCCCCTCCCCTCCACCCATACCTCCCCTCCCACCCTCTCCAGACCAAGGAGCCATCAGGGTTCCCTACTCTATGTTAAGACCAAGGTCCTCCCAACTTCCCCCAGGTCCAGGAAGGTGATCGACCAAGCTGAGAAGGCTCCCACAGAGCCCGTCCATGCAGAAGAATCAGAGCCCAGCGCCATTGTCCTTTGCTTCTCAGTCAGCCCCCACTGTTGGCCACATTCAGAGAGACGGGTTTGGTCACATGATCCATCAGTCCCATTCCAACTGGAGTTGGTGATCTCCCATTAGTTCTGTCCCACTGTCTCCATGAGTGAATGCACCCCTCACGTTCCTGACTTTCTTTCTCATGTTCTCTCTCCTTCTGCTCCTCATCAGGACCAATTCAATTCTTTTCCTTCCATTTTCCCAACTATTTCTTTTTCTTAACTTTCTTTTTTTATTAAGAAATTTTCAATACAATCTTCTCATTTTACATAGTTACCCCTATTCCCAATCCCTCCCTCTTCCCGGTCCACCCTTCCCTCCACCCTACTCCCCCACTCACTCCTCAGAAAGGGTAAGACTTCCTATGGGGAGTCAATAAAGTCTGACACTTCACTTCCTTTGAGGCAAGACTAAGGTATCCTCCCCCTATATCTAGGCTGAACAAGGTATTCCTCCAAAGATATTGTGCTTCTAGATGTCAGAAGAAAAAGTGGGATGTAGCCTTGAACATATGGATACAGAAGACCACTTCCTAAATATAAATATAAATATAAATATAAATATAAATATAAATATAAATATAAATATAGCACAGACACTGAGAGCAACAATTAATAAATGGGACCTCCTGAAACTAAGAAGCTTCAACAAAGGGCACAGTCAATAAGACAAAAAGGAAGCCTACTGAATGGGAAAAGATGGTCACTAACCTTTTTGGACAGAAGACTGATATCCAAAATATATAAAAAACTCAAGAAACTAAACATCAAATTACCAAATAATATAAAATCAAAAAAATGGGACACAGTTCTAAACATAGAATTCTCAACAGAAGAATTGCAAATAGCCAAAAGACACTTAAAGAATTGCTCAACATCCTTAGCCATCAGGGAAATGCAAATCAAAATGACTCTGAGATTCCATCTTACACCAGTCAGAATGGCTAAGATCAAAACACCAATGACAGCTTATGCTGGAGAGGATATGGGGTAAAGGGAACACTCCTCCATTGCTGGTGGGAGTGAAAACTTGTACAGCCACTTAGGAAATCAGTGTGGCAGTTTCTCAGAAAACTGGGAATCAGTCTACCTTAGGATCCAGCAATACAACTCTTGGGCATATACTCAAAGGATACACACGCATTCCCAACTATTTCTCATCATTTGTTCTAAGAAAATAAAAAGAGCAACATGGTCTTCTACTTCAGTTAAGTTCAATTTAGCAAAGGAATTGCCTTCATGTTTCTCAGACTCACATTTAAAATTTTAGATTATTTTTCTGTTTTCCATTTTCCTTAGGATGCTTTGCCATTCTCTGTTCATCTCAGCTTTCTTCCCTTTTAAAGTGGGACTCAAAAACTTAGGGAACTACTTAAAACTAGTATAAAATATTACTCAGTTTGAGTATGCAAGTTTACAAATGTGCCTGCCACATGTGATAGACCAGTATCTGGTCATTGGCAAGATCACGAATTGCCTTCATTCCATGTTCTCTGTGGTAGTTTTAGGAAGGGAGTTATCAGGATTGCTTTTGGGGCCTCTGTGGTCTCTATCATTGCCTAGACATGATTGTCACAAAAGTTACCCACTTTTGGAATGCCAACCTACTTTCTATATATTTGCTATATATTGGTCAAAATTCTACCCTTTCTGCTCACGCCATAGGATTCTGTTTACTTTTGTCCCGCACATCTCTTTAAATGCTTGAATCTTAGATGTTTAGGTGACATGTTTTAGTACATGTCTTGTTTGTGGCACTTGTGACATTTGTCCTTTTGGAGTGAGGCGTAGTTTTAAAACCTGGCTCTGTATTAGAGCTGTATTTCCGTACTTGGTTTGGTTAATGTCTCTGTGATTGTTCTTTCTTTTAATTTTAGAAACGAGAACAGTCCTTCTCTATCAGATGAGAGGATCCATCCTAGATAGGAAGGACCTAGATGGAGCCTCCAGTGTGAAGCTTGAGCTTTGTTTTGATAACTTTCACTCTTATCTATGTGGTTATAGAAAGATCTCATCCTTGAGTCCACACAACATAGACTTTCAGGAAGATTTTTCATTTCTATGCTTGATAGTAATACTAGCGGGCTGGAGAGATGGCTCAGAGGTTAAGAGCTCTTGCTGCTCTTCCAGTGATCCTGAGTTCAATTCCCAGTAACTACATGGTGACTCACAGCCATCTATAATGAGATCTGGTACCCTCTTCTGGCCTGCAGGTAGAACACTATATACACAGTAAATAAATAAATCTTAAAAAAAGAAGGACGAAGAAAAAGAAAGTAATATTTGTAACACTTAAGGTCAGTTCAGCTCAACACCTGGTTGGCAGGATGGTGTGGGAGGTCCTTCTGCCTATGTATTGCTTTTATTGGTTAATGAATAAGACACTGTCTTGGCCTGTGATAGGGTGAAAGAACAGAGCTAGGCCAGGAAAACTAAAGTGAATGCTGGGAGAAAGAAAGGTAGAGTCAGGGAGAAGCCATGGAGCTGCTGCCAGAGTCAGACATGCCAAAAGTTTGCTGGTAAGTCACTGCCATGTGGCGCTACACAGATTCATAGAAAATGGGTTAAATTAAGATGTAAGAGTTAGCCAATAAGAAGCTAGAGCTAATGGGTCAAGCAGCGATTTAATTAACACAGTTTCTATGTGATTATTTCGGGTCTAAGCTAGCCAGGTGGCTGGGAACCAACAAGCAGCCACCCTGCAACAGTGGGACTTTGACCATCAGTAAGTATACAGTCATCACCATTGAGGACTTAAGTCCAGAGAAATGTGCTGAGTGCACTAGTTCCCCACATCTTCCAGGGCATGTAGTAGGGCAGATTTCATGTTGTATAGCTTGACTGTCATCAGCCAGGTTGCATGGAAGAATAAAGGTATCAAATGAAAAAGCAATGGCCTCCTAACTTTGGATCAATTACTTGTATCAGCAAGAAACTGATTAGAAAATTAGTTTGATCTATGGGTAGAAAAGGTCCCAGTAGCAAAGGAAGCAAATGTGATTGTCATTAAGTTTCTCAAGTTAGAGTTAGATCAGGCTACCTGTAGAACGCATGTTTTCTCTTGTTCCTATCACACTGTGACTCATTGAATAGTTTTAAAAGCTATAAAGCTACGTAACTCATTTTTGTCACTGAAAAAAATACGCAAGGTTGTATATTTTCTCAATCTCAAAGACTTCTTTCATTCTGCTTTGGAGGTTTAAGGTCACAGTCACTACGTCTTCTCAGTTCTGGGGAAGAAGCATCAGATGGCAGGAATGTGTTCAAGGGTGCTCAGTGGTGAAGCCTGAAGTCAGAGGGGCTGAGACTCAGTCCCAGGGAGCCCCAAGCTCACCCTTTTGTTGTGTGTGGTCATTCCTGTGGAAACTAAGGGCATGAAACCAGCACTAGCCTCTTTATGAGGCAATGTTCCCAATGACGTACTACATCTCATCAGTCTCAGCTCACAAAAGTTCACTATTGCCACACTTGGGGACCAGGGTACATAGGGATCTCTAGGGAGTACGGACACCATATCCAGGCCAGAGCAGAGACAAGCACTATGCTGCCTCTTTTCTTCTTAGAGCTCAGAGATCCACCTGAAGAGTAACATTACCGTCAAAGTATATGCTTTGGCTCAGATTTATTCACCCTATATGACAGAACCCTTCTGTGTCTAAGCCACAGTCTTGAAGTTTAAGAACAAGTTTATCTTTTTAGACTTAGTTTCTTCCTTAGTATATGTGTGGATTGTCAGACTGTTTTATTCTTAATTTTGAAGCAACTTCATTATAGCTTAGGCTGGAACTAAGAGTATTTAAGTTTGTTAATTCTATTTTAGTGGTGATTATATAAAGAATACAAAGGGAGGAATTTTTGGCTGTGGTTAGAAATACTGACCTGAGTGTCTTGTGCTTCTTTCTGTAGGTGATGCTGAAATCAGGCACAAACATTCTGTACTGGAGGACGACAGGCATCCTTATGGGCTCTAAGGCAGTCAAGCCCGTGCTAGTAAAAAATATCACCATCGAAGGTATTTTATAGCTATGAGTCTTAGTAGTCACTCATCCAATTTTATTGTTAAAATATTTATATTTATATTTATATTGGTTTAACTGACTCAAGGGTTTATATTATAATAAAGACACAAATTAATGTCAGACCTTATGCAAGTCTAAAAACCTTAGTTTTATGTTCACCAAATTGATTAATCAGTTTTTTCCCTTCTACCCTCAAACTGGATTATTTAATCAGTATAAAGCAGCAAACACAATGGCAATCTTCAGTGTTTTTTTTTAAATAAAATGAAAGTATATTTGTTTACAGGATCCCAGTACTCATTAGAGACATGTAAATTATGCCAGATAATCTGATCATTGTTATATCCATAAAACTAATAATAGTCTGGCTGTTTCCTATACCCTGTGTGACTTTCTGAGCCAGATGGGTCATTTCTAGACCAGCTGAGCCACCAATAAATGCTGTCATGGCTCATGCTCAAGTAGCTTGCATTTAGTTAAAGCAGCAATTCTTCATTAAAGTTCAATGTGTTTTGCTGCATCCTGTGTGCCTGCTCTTGGGATGTCGCCTCATTAGTCACTGGGACATCTGCTGGGCAAAGCTGGAAGCACAAACCAATAGATTTCCATTTCTAGGATCTTTCCTGCTTGCTTGTACTGTATCTTTCTTTGTGCCAAGTAATAAAGGATTTAGGCTCATATTGCTATGAACATCTCTCTCTTCTGCGCAGAAGCAGTAAGTGGGTGCTAATGTGCTCATTGTCCTGGGTTCTCTCTCCCAAACACTGCTTTTCTTCCCCATACAGGGGTGGCATACACCTCAGAGTGCTTCCCGTGCAAGCCAGGCACTTTCAGCAACAAGCCAGGCTCATTTAACTGCCAACTGTGCCCCAGAAACACCTATTCTGAGAAGGGTGCTAAAGAATGCACAAGGTGTAAGGAGGACTCTCAATTTTCAGGTAAGACTAATTGACAATTTTTATTCTTCTCTTTCAGTGCTAATGTTGGTCAAGTGTACTTCACAGGGCAGAATAAGTGTTGTAGCAATGGTGGACCACATGCCAATGCAATGGAATGAATTCATGTTGGATGGGGACCACATGACACTCTAGTACCCTTCTCTGCATGACTTTCTCCATTTGTCTATGGTTTTCCTTTATGCCACACTCCATAGATAACTGGCTCAAGTGTGTTTGCATCTGTCTAGCCAACTGTTTACTTTCACATGGTGTGTTACCATAGGGACGGTAGAGATGCACTTAGAAATTTTTAATTTGTTCCAGATGTCCAGTGTTCAGCGATTATATAGGAGATATCTAATATCTTCTGGAAATAGCAGCCACGATGTAGTTGTATCATAGAAACATTTATTCTCCCTCCAGGCAAAATAAAAATTACAAACATTTGGCCAGGCAATAATGCTGTACTCTTTTGGAAGGCAGAGGCAGGCACATCTCTGAGTTTGAGTCAACCTGTTCTACAGAGTGAGTGCCAGGACAGCCAGGGCTCCACAGAGAAACCCTGTCTCTTAAAACCAAACCAATCTAAGCAAACAATAAAAAAAAAAAAACCCAAACCTTCATTTGCTTAAGGCTTGGCTAGTTCTACCGAAACTACTCTAGTACAGTGATTTTTTTACATATTAGCTTGCTTTTGAGTTTTGACGTTCAATTTTTCTTAAGGTCACAAAGGAATTGGTCCTTTTCTAAAGTGTGTTCTGTGTGTATGTTGCAGAAGAAGGAGCCAGTGAGTGTGTGGATCGCCCACCCTGCACGACCAAGGACTATTTCCAGATCCATACCCCATGTGACGAAGAAGGCAAGGTATCAGCAGGGTTTAACTCATCCCGTGTTTATCAAACCCGCTTCCCAGTGTGAGAGCGCTCTGATTGTTACCTGTGTGTGCAGATTGTACAGAAGCAATCTAAGATGCTAGGTGTTGCAACCTGCCTCTGCTTTGATCTCCCAGCTTGTTTGTTCTCAGGACATTTTTTTTCTTTCAGTCTTTAAAGCAGCTTTGATATTGCTACTTACTTCATAACGCTTCCATGGGAAGAAATAAGATCCTCTAAGGTTTCCAGCCCAGGGCCTGGCATGGGATGGGTGCTCCACACCTTATCATTGTCTTTCTTAAACAACTATATTCTCAGAGGTCAAAAGACCAAGAAGAGCACAGCTTGAAATATTTGCTACCACTCACAGGATGAAAATGCTGGCCAGCTTTTATTGCACTGGGAGGAACTCAGAATACTTCTCAGAGGAGCTAGGCAGTCACATGCTAATTCAACCATGCCCGGCTACTGTGTAAGCACATTTACAAACCACAAAGTAACTACCGTACGCACAACACTGAGCTGGAGGAAAATGCCCAGATGAGCTTTATGGTTGACCCATAATTCTTTGAGTTAAAAGACCAGCCCATACCAGCCTGTGTCAGTGAGAAGCTGAGGGTGAAGTAGCTCCTGTGACGTGTCCTTCAGATTTATTTACAGCCTGCAGGAGGACATTTAGTTTTGGGGATATCACACAATATTGCTTTCCTTTCCTAATTTTACATCTGTCGATGCTGATTTGTACTTTTCGTAGTTATGTGAATGTGAAGCTTTCTATATGTCTTTAAATACTTTAAAGAAATATTGCTTTGAATGATTTAGAGTAAATGATACTAATTTAAAGTGCTTAGTGGAAATTTTTAATAAGAAATATAGCCATTATTTTTAATAACAATGACACTAATAACGTTTACTGGTTGGCCATGACCCTACAATAATGCCACATGAGGCTATTTCTATTTAGAAAATACATATAGAGGTCCCTAAAATGGAATGAAAAGTGTTGGGTATAATACCTTTAAAGTAAACGTTCCTGAGTTAAACTTGCCTTACTTACTAATAAAATTAAATTTATTTTATTCTATGTAATGATGATTAAGTCAGTATTACTGCAGTGTAGACAAATAAGATTTATTGATGATTCAATTTATCTGAACAACATGAAAATATATTAAAATCATATTTATTACATTACTGACTGCTCTAATATGTTGACAAGTATAATGCCAGTGACCAGTATGACAATACCTGGTTGACCTGGCTTAATTTAATTAAAGCCATGCAAATTTAAGTATTGTTTAGGACACATACACACAGCACAAACTTGCAAGCATGCTATATGTATACATATACATGAACTGTGTTTTTCATATACATCAGGGAATCTATGAACATGCTCTAATATATAAGAAAATAATGCATCCATGTTTTATAAATTCAGTGCATTTTTCTTTCTTTTCTTTTTTCTTCTTTTCTCTTTTCTTCATCCTTTTTTTTGTTTTTTGACAAAATCTCACCATGTAGCTTTTTCTGGCCTAGAACTCTGGGTAGTTCAGGCTGACCTTGAAGTCCCAGAGATCCCCTTATAAAGCTTAACATAGATCTACAAGGACCTTGTGACTCTTTCTGGTCAAACTTATCTGCTGAAAGGGTTTGGGTTTCATAAAAACACTTCATGTTTCCCTCTCACTTTCTGAAGAGGGAGTCGATTGCTGGTGACTCACCTGCACTTTGAGCCATCTGGTCCTAAATATCATTAATATTAATTAGCTTCTCTTCCCCCCAGCTACTCTTGGAAGCATATGTCTCTCTCTCTCTCTCTCTCCTCTCTCTCTCTCTCTCTCTGAGAGATAGAGAAGCAGTTTGTCATGTGTGGCAGGAATGTTTGTAATCAAAACGTGTCATGGAGAATTTGTGATGATTTCTCCATGTTAAAATATTTTTTTTTTTTTTGGTTTTTCGAGACAGGGTTTCTCTGTGGCTTTAGAGCCTGTCCTGGAACTAGCTCTTGTAGACCAGGCTGGTCTCGAACTCACAGAGATCCGCCTGCCTCTGCCTCCCGAGTGCTGGGATTAAAGGCGTGCGCCACCATCGCCCGGCTTCCATGTTAAAATATTTAAGGATAAAGCATATTTTTTTTAACTTCTTAAAATCTTCTTTGGTTACTTTGGAAGCAGCTTGTTATTTGGCTTCCCAAATCTACTTGCATCTTTTATTGTTTCTGTTCTCCTCCAACTCATCCTTCTTCAAAGGTGCTGTGTGCATCTCTTGGGTAAGCTGTTTAATAGCTCGAATCTGGGACTTAGTTAGTGAAGTGCTTGCCTTGAAAACCACACAATGGGCATTCAGTCCCCAACACCCATATGAGAAGCCTAGCCTGGTGACCTGTGTTTATAAGAAAAGATAGACCCAGAAAAGTGATGTCCAAGGTTGTTGTTTGGCCTGAAACACACACACACACACACACACACACACACACACACATTGTGTACATACACACCCCTCTCTAACCTGGAGTGTTTCCTTGTTCATAAACTTGGGCAGAGCTTGTCCTGAAGATGTTGGGAAGATTTTTCAATGCTGCACTTCTTCTTTGTTCTTGTGTAGGAACCAAAGTTTCCCCTAAATGTAGCAGTCATGCATTTTTATTAAAGAGTCAGGAAATTAATAACTTACTAGGATTTTTATACTTGTTAAACTGGAAACTTAAAGTCAGTGTCTCTACTGTGAGTCCTTATTTATTTAGATTCTCTGAATTTTATGCTACCTTTCTTTCGAAAGGAGTTGAGGGCCTTTTATGGATATAGTATCTAATTTGAATCATTTTAGCCACTTAGGAAGACTTAGCTGTAGCAGCCGCTGTTTTACAGATGGTAACAGAGGCAGAGGGATAAAGTAGCACATTAAAGAATATCATGGCATGAGCCATAAAATGAATGTGGAAAAGGGAACTATAAAAAGAGAATGATGCCACTTATCATTCTGTTGAGATATCTATATTTAAAACATTTTTCTTTGCATCCTTCTTCGTACAAGATAATGCATCTTCCATGAGCATAGACAACTTGAGTGGCTCGAAGGCTCAGTATGCACGGTTCCTCTCGACTAGAAGTAGTGGTGGAGCACCCCCTACGGTTTCCATTCTCTGGTTTCAGTAGATTTCCTACTCCAGAAGGTGTTTTAATGGACAAACAATCATTTCAAAAGTTTATTGGATGAAAGGAACGGTTATTGTCTCTTCTACAAACTTCTATTGAGCAACGCTACTGATTTACCATTTGTGATAGAATACTACCTCCTGTCCCTCAATGTTCACATTCCAATTTTGCTTTAGAGCAGCTAACCCATTTGGTATTCCAGTTTCAACGTGAGAATAACTAAGTGTGGACAGTGTTTGGGGCGTGGCTGTTTCCGCTGTTTTTGTATTGTTTTGTGTGGAGGAGGGTAACACAGGGGTTTAACTGACAACGCTCATGGACCACAGAGGGTGCGTTTGTCCTGAAGCTCAGAGCACATGGAAAAGGCCTACCAATTTCTGGAGAGAAGAGTTTAACTATAGCTCTTGTTACTGAAAAAGACCCAGGAACTACTGATATTTATGAACATTATGAATGCCCATGAGGTTTGGTCTATTCTTTTTGAGAAAGTGGCATTTTTCTTTGAGGATTCCTATGTGCAAAGTATGGTAGTAAAGGCTGTGTCTGGAGGAAAGAAGGGAGCAGTAAAGGTCACAGATGAGCCAGAAGGCCTGGAGAGGCGGCTCATCCCTTGAAGGTTAGGCTCACAACTGAAAATACACGTATGCGAGGAGACGTCATTGTACTGAAGCTGCAGGCTACACAACAAGGCAAACAGACACAAGGGCAGCGGTTGTTTACATTTTGACTTTTATTCTTGAAATCATAAAATCTTCCCTTTCTTCTCTCCTAATCCTCCCCCAAACCCCTTCTTGATCTCTTTCATTATGTGTTATTACATGCATACATGTGTGTGTATATACACATGTATCTCTCCATGTGACATGCTCAGTCTGTATAATGTTGCTTGTATGTATGTGCTCAGGAGTAACTGTTTAGTTGTTTACATTTTAAAAAGGGATTCATGATAAGGAACATGTATGCACACACACACACACACACACACACACACACACAGAAGTAATGATTATTTTTCTACCAAATTTTTACATTCTCCTTATTGTGTTAGTGAGTTTTCTCTTTTTCTCTCTGTCACCATTTAGATTCTCTCAACCCCATCTTCTCTCACTGTGATTTTTTTTTGGCTTGTCTATTTGATTTGTTGTGAGAACATTGTATTATTTGTTTTCTGTTTTAATTTTAAGATCTTTTTTTTTTTTTTTTCAGACACAGATAATGTATAAGTGGATCGAGCCGAAAATCTGCAGGGAGGATCTCACGGATGCTATCAGACTGCCCCCTTCTGGAGAGAAGAAGGATTGTCCTCCTTGCAACCCAGGATTCTATAACAATGGATCTTCTTCTTGCCATCCCTGCCCTTCTGGGACATTTTCAGATGGAACAAAGGGTAAGGTGGCTATCATGAACTGCACTTTTAGAAAGATAATATTAATAGACTTGGGATCTTGTTTTCAATTGATTCTCTGGAGAAGCCTTTAGAAGACACATTTCTTATTTCATTGGAAGGACAAAGAGTTGAGAAAATTAATCATGGGACTGTGAGACCATGATTTATTTACCAGCTAATGAGAACTCTCTTACTGGCATTTTGTATATGTGAGATTGTTTCCTTTAAAAGATACTATATTTAATTATTCTTTGAATAATGATCCTATCTTGTTGGCTGTTGGTAATAAGGATAATCATTCATTTGCCCGTGTGTGTGTGTGTGTGTGTGTGTGTGTGTACATAAAATGAAGGACTACACAAAAAAGACCACCAAATGCATACACATGCATTGGCGCTCTATCTAGAACCATTTTACAGATCACGTTGGAAGACATTCCTAAGGGAACTGGTGGCATTGCATCTTTCCCTCTCGTTTCTCTGCTAAGCATGGTGTAGAGGCGCTTGGCACAGGGAAGACTGTCCAGATGCGGCCTCCCGTGATTGTTTACTCCCTTCTTCTGCAGAGTGCAAGCCGTGTCCAGCAGGAACAGAGCCAGCGCTTGGGTTTGAGTACAAATGGTGGAACGTCCTCCCTGCCAACATGAAAACTTCCTGCTTCAATGTTGGGAACTCCAAGTGTGATGGAATGAACGGTGAGTTTGGACTCTGTTGTGGCAGCAAAACACCACTTGTTTTTACACTTCGCTTTTTCAACACACCAGGCTCACATTGTCTGGCTGTGTGTCCACCCCAGCCCTTACATACAAATCAAGCAACCGGACAGATGGATTTTCTACAGTAATAAAACCTACAGTTTTTTTCCCCCTTTCTATGGCGTCACTTTCTTTAGTTTCAGCTTTGTATAGTCAATAACAGTATGTAAATGTCAAGTAGAAAAGTCCGAACCCCAAATTTTAAATGGCAAACTGTTCTATGTCCTTAATGAAACCACCTTCATTTTTTTTCCCCTTTCCAGTCCAGGATGTGAATTATTGCTTTGTTCGGTTACATCTGCTTCCTGACCATTAGTGAGTTAGTAGCATCTTGGTGTATAGCCACAGCTCATGCTTCACAATATCTGTGTTCAAATAGCTTCTAATAATAATCTCAAACCACAAGTAACATGCCAAACAGAACCCTCAAGGTCACTCTCACTCACTCACTCACTCACTCCCTGAGCCCTTTCTCCCTCCCTCCATCCCTCCCATCCTACCATTCTTCCAGACGAAAATGCAAAAGTTCTCAACTTAAGAAAGAGCATAAATTGTTTGATGAAGTTGCTAATAATCTACAAAAAGCGTTTAGCCATTAAACTGTGAAGAAGGGAAAATAACACCCGTGCTAACGTTGCTCTCACACTTTAAATGGCAAGAGTTGAACAGCAGCATGTTGCATGTGCTAAGATAGAAAATATATTAAATAGTAGGGCTTGGTGCATCCACCGTGGGGCCTCAGAGCTTATCTCTGAGGATAGATGTGTGCATGGGAGGTTGACAGTGGACAGCTGCTGTATTCATCTTGTATTTTATGCAGTCACTTTTGAAGTAGGTATTGAAGCTCATGTTTAAAGTCCCAAACATCAGAAGAGATGTAGCAATGAAGGTGACAATATATACATCTTTTACCACTTTAAGGGGTAGCATGTAGTCAGAGTTTTCATCGGTACTGCTGACTCCAAAATAAATGCACTGAGGCTTATGTTATTTACATATGCTTGGCTGATAGCTCATGTTTATTACTAACTAGCTCTTACAACTTAAATTAGCCCATTTTCCTTATTTAGACTCTGCCAGGTGGTGGTACCTTTATTAGCATGGGACATTTTTCTCCTGCTTTGTTTGTGTCTGCCTCGTGACTCTTCTCTTTGCCCGTCTTCCTCCCACCATTCTCCTAGTCTGGCTCTCCTGCCTAATTGAATTCACTTCAGCTATTGGCCAGTCAACCCCTTTATTAAATCAATCACAGTGATATAGATTCACACAGTATGAGGAATATTCCATAGCAGTAGTAGGTTACTTTACTCTGGCTCAGTGCTGTGCCATGGTAAAGGGTTAAAGATTTTAAATTCCCATTTCCCATGAAGCCCATGACTGTGTTCATGAGATGCAGTTAAATCCTACTTACCGAAAACTTGCTAATGTGGCAGAGTTCTTTCACCAGGACTTGGTTGTATTCCCTTTAAAAGATGACACTAGCAGCAGGCATTCTAAGCAGTAAGCCTTGACAGTGGAGTCTATCCTTTGTCACCTCAACATCATGTTATCAGTTTACTTTCTTCGTATTATATTTGATTATTATTCCTAAGTTTACACACACAGTTTGAAAATTGCGTGTTTTGAATCAGTAGCTCCCCCGAACAGACTTAGAACAAAGGAAATGAAGTGTCCATAGAGGTATAGAGATCAACAGAAAAATTAGAGGCTTAAATAATTTTGAGCCAACATGTTAGTGAAAGTCCAAGACCTGACATACTAAATATAAAGTGTTCTTTGTTGACCGATAATACCACCTTTCAGAATTTATCCTCTGAGAGAAGAAACATTAAAATAGTTATCTCTCTATCAGAGTTGATATTCTTAATAAGTGTCCTATGATTGAATTTAAGTCATGAATTTAAGATCAATTAGGTAAACAATACTGGGAAAACAAGAGTATGGAATGAATCCACAGAAGGCAGGTACATGCGTGTGCTCACACACTAGAAGAGATTAGATTATCAGTGACTTCTGTAGAAGACTCCAACTCTCACAACACTACCAATTGACTCACAAACTGAATCTTAAAATTGCCTTATAACAGTAGAGAAAATAAAAGTACAAAGGTCAAATCTGTGTATCTTTGTGACCTGGAGTCCCTGTGTCATTTTTATAATGAACAACACTCAACAGGGTCAAGTGGAATGCATGGGCAGCTTGCCTGAGGAGGGAGTCACCCTCCTGGCTGGGAGAGATAAAGGAGGTGTGTTCAGAACTGAGTAGGATGTGTGGTTTAAATGTTTTCATATTCTTGAAGTCCATATTTGACCAAGTTGCATAATAGGAATGAAGAACAAATGTTTGCATATTGGGTTTTTGACTGTGAGAAATTAAAAGTTGGAGACAAGTTGGTAGTTCATGAATGAATTCGTTGTGCATCATGTTTAAAAAGACAAATGGAAATAATGTAACTTTCTAGCAATAGAATAATGTTTACCAACATAAGGTAGCTCAACTGAATAAAATATTATGTGTGTCATCATTATACTGAAACAATACATAGAAAGACATTTTAAAATATGTTTCCAGAATTTTTAATCTTTGTTTTGTTTTCTGACTTGGTGATGCTATTTCTGAGGATTTATACCAATGAGACAATGTGATATGAAGAAGGAAGTTGCATGCAAAGATGTCAGTTTTTATGTTTTCTATAAGAATGAAAAGCAGGAGAAAAGAAATTTTCAATAATGAGGATATACTTAGATGAAATTAAATGTAGAATGATTTGTAACGGAGAAATGTATGACTATATAAAAAGGTACTGGTAAGAGAAAAAAATCTATATTTCTTGGTCAGGACAGAGAAAAAATGAGGAAAATTGGTGGACTCTTCACTGGGTAATATTGAAATATGCGAGGAATATTCATATGTGTTTCTACTTGAAGCATAGTAACCACTGCACACAATCTACTTGCTACTGTCTCTTTCCTGGTCTTCTCTCACGTTCTGTCCTTTTTTGTGGTACTCACATATTCAAAGACATATTCTTAGAAATATAGTCACAGTCTTTCTTGACATTCACTTGTTCTGCACGGGGTATCTTGATCCTCATTACCATTGTCACAGGGTCATTATCTAAACCTAAACTCTTCTCCTATCACCCGTATGCTCATCTCACTGGGCTACAGGGGTTCATGGTTACTCAACACTTAGAATTAAAAGTTGACAACTGATTTTCTGTGTTTTCAATCATAGGAACATTTAGGCAGCAGAATTGTCAACATTTTTCTAATAGATGAGTACCCATTATTTTTATTATGTTTTATTAGTGTGTAAACAACACACTATTTTTCTATAAATTACTGTATGTGAAAATTATCAAGTTGCCAAGCAAGTACTGAAAGGAATGCCTATATTACATCTCTTGAAGTAGCAGATAACATTTGGAGTTATAGCAATGCTAAGGTATTGCCCTTAAAAAATAAGCTTGCTTGTGTGTGTGGATTTATCACCTTTGCTCACTCTAAAGTGGTTGTCTTGGCTTATGGTATGTTGATTGTTCCTGCGAAGATGACATGCCTAATGTGACTTCTTGTGCACAGACCTCACGGTGTTGGCATTTGTTAGCATGTCTATAACTCACATTTTTTACTTCTCAGGGAGGGAGGTCTATCTACTATTCCATATATACCATACTTCCTGACATTTAGTAAGAGTTAAATTGTAAAACCAAAATATAGTAAGCTGAAAAGAACCCCTAACCCTAAATTTTCAGTACTTTAAAGTTTTGTTTCTTTTTTTGGCCATCAGCAGAGTGGGAATGTGTCTGTTCCCACCCTAAGTGACCAGTAGGTTAGCATGGACAAAGACCACCTGTTTTGGTTTCGAAAGTCATCCTTCATTGAGAAAACTGTCACCCTGTCTCACATTGAATAACTTGTATGTAGAGTGGTACAGTCAGAATGTCTTCATTGGTATCTAGAATTAAACTTTTGCATCTAGTCTACAATTGATATTACAAAATATGGGATTTTCTGGAATATTTTCAACTTTAGCATCAATAAGTATTTGCCTTTTATGGTTACCTTATTTTAACAATTTGTTATTAATGAAATTTTACTACTAAAATATCTTGTATCCTTTTCAGGTTGGGAGGTGGCTGGAGATCACATCCAGAGCGGAGCTGGGGGCTCTGACAATGACTACCTCATCTTAACCTTGCACATCCCAGGATTTAAGTAAGGGAAACTGGTCCTTTCTTTAGGAACCTTCACTTCCTCCATAGGAATATGGGAGTAGGAAGACCCTATGGAGTGTGCTTGTATTATCAAGCAAACAATAGTATGTCAGAGAATGATGTATGCTATTTAGGAATCTATATAACTGGCCACCAAGAACCTATAAATGTTAGTCAGGTATGTTCCTTAGATAAAGCAGAATTGTTTTAACAGCATTTCAACAAACCTGTAGTATCCACGATTGTTGATCCTCAATGTAGAGACTTAGTTTAGGTCATTTAGTCACAGGAATGTATATTTTGTTGTTTAATTGTTTTTCTCAACTCTATCTGTAAGTTAGCATGTTATACATTAATTAATGTCTTTGTTTAGTCCCGCATATTGAGATCTCCCAGTGTGAGTCTCTTCCTTCCTTTCGAAGCAGGAAAGTGAAGCATGTCATCATGGCCTAGAGCAAGGGTGTGGACTCACAGACTGAGAAAGGAAGGGTCTGTGTTTCCCCAAGAAGCACAAGATTAGTTAATGGAGGAGCTAGATTTTTAGTTTAATGAGAACACATGATTTAATTTTATTTCAAACTGCATTCAGCATACATTATTGATATTACAATTTTGTTCTGTCATGTAGACCACCAACATCTATGACAGGAGCCACAGGTTCTGAGCTAGGAAGAATAACCTTTGTCTTTGAGACCCTCTGCTCAGCTGACTGTGTTCTGTACTTCATGGTGGTAAGTGAATAAGGCAGATTTCAAGGTTTATTATTCTCTTTCAAGTTTGAATTTATTTATTTAAGTTGGGATAAGAACCAATTTCCTTGTCTTTCTTAGAACTTTCAAAAAAATATTTTAAATAGCTTTCAAAAATATTTTTAAATAACTAAGAATTGTACAATAAGGCTTGCCAAGTCTTTATTCCTCATGGTATGGGCTCTCAGTATTTAACCTGTGACCCTGACGTCCCATCCTCCCAAGGGTACCAACATGCCAAGCTTACATGTTACAAATGATTGCAAATATGTAGCTAATATCAGAGTTTGATAACTTCCTTTAGTCTTCATGTAATTGGTTTTCTCATAGGAGTTTTGAGTTATCAAATTAAATCACAAATAATATATCAAATAACACTTTATAATATAAATATATAATATAATTATATTATATTATATAATGTATATAATATAATATAAAGTTATATTATTTATAGGAAGGCTTCTTAGTGGTGGAATGGACCTAGAAACTCCACAGAGTTGTGGCAATAATCTGGCTGCCACCAGTACCTCTGCCATGAAGTTACACTCTCGAAAAGCTAATGAATGGAGAGAAGCCAGCCGGCAGAACCACAGCTTTAATCCTAATCATCATGCCACTTAGCAGATTAAAGACTCGTGTGGTCAGAAATATATATGTATATATATATATATATACATATATATTTCAGAAATATATATATATATATAGTATATATGTATATATATTCAGTAAAGATAGATTCAGATGGGAAATAAAACCTCTAAATGGTTTACAGTGTGTTCAAAATAAAGAACTGCTTAGTTTGTACTTTATTTGTAAATATTTCTCTTCTGTTTTAGGATATAAATAGAAAAAGCACCAATGTGGTGGAATCATGGGGAGGAACCAAAGAAAAGCAAGCGTATACCCACATCATCTTCAAGAACGCAACATTTACATTCACATGGGCATTCCAGAGAACGAACCAAGGTCAAGACGTAAGTTCCAGCCTTGTATGGCTCTTCAGCCCTCCGTTGGGTGTGATCTCTGTAGTGAGGAGGCAGTGAAAGCCTTTCTTTTTTGTTTAAACAGAAAGAGGGGAAATTATGGAGGAGTGTCTATGTGTTACTTTTATTGGTTAATAAAGAAACTACCTTGGTCCTTTAATGAGACATAAAATTAGGTAGGCTGAGTAGACAGAACAGAATTCTGGGAGAGAGAAGGCAGATGCTTCAGGCAGTCGCCATAGGCAGTTGCCATGTTTCTCCTCTCCAAGACAGATGCAGGTTAAGATCTCTCCTGGTAAGCGACCACCTCGTGGTGCTATATAGATTACTAAATATGGGTTAAAGCAAGATGTGAGAAGTTAGCCAATAAGGGGCTGAAACTAATGGGCCAGGCAGTGTTTAAAAGAATACAGTTTCCGTGTAATTATTTCTGGGGCAAAGCTCGCTGTGCGGGAGCCGGGTGGCGGGACGCAGCCCGCTGCTCCTCTCTACAGATCTCCATTAGGAGCATATGGAGACGCTAAGGGCTGTAAATGGAGACATCATCTGTTTCATACATGGCATTATAAGCTAAGAAAGCTCATGTGTAGTCTACATAGGTCAGTATGAGTTCCACTGAGATCATCGCAAGCTGGGTGTAGGTGAGCTGCTTTCTCTATGCAGATGCATTCTGACCTGCATACAGGAGACTATAAATCCTTCAAAAAGTATGACACCAGCCCTTTGTAAGTGCATTCTGAGTGGTAAACTTGCACCATGAGCCTCATACAGGGCATTATGATCTCTGTGTAAGGACATAGGACGTCAAAGAATGAAAACATGTATCCATGTGTAGAGCATTGCTACCTGTGTATAGGATACCATGGGTTCTACACACAGAATGGAGAACTTTCAAGGTGCTCTACGGGATGCACACAGTATTATGCTCACATTACAGAACAATATGATCCCATAATTTTTATTCCTTTTGAAACACAAAGATGATGCCCAGTTGTGATACACACACACACACACACACACACACACACACACACACAAAGCTATCATTCAAATTGGAGAGAGCACTTCTTTGAGTCAGTCATCTTGTTGTGAATTGGTATAAGATGAAAATTTTTAATTTTTTGAGAGTAAAAATGCACGAAATGGGTGGAATGACAACAAATCTATGATTTATTCTGAGCTATGAGCAAACACAGTTGTTAACGCTTAAGAGAAAATTCAATATTGTTTTTACTTGGAACTTTTTTAAAAAAAATCTTTTTGAGACCAAGAAAGTTCATAACTTTATTCTTCTTTATCCAACTAGCTAAGATTTTCTTAAGTCTCATTAACTAGTGTGAGTTTATGTTTTTCATTATGGTGATATGTGCTTTTAGAGAGAATGTATTTGTATACAGAATGGTAGAACAGAGACAACTATTGCCTTTTTTTGATTTTCATTGCTAGTATAGATCTAATCCTCTCTCTGAGCATTCCACTGCATATTTCAATACTAGCTGGCTTGTTAGTCATTCATTTATTTATTTTTGGAGTATCAGTGTGTGTGTGTGTATCAGTGTGTAATATATATTATATATATAATATATATATGTGTGTGTGTTTGTGTGTCTTTGTGAGAGAGACAGAGACAGAGAAAGAGAGAGACAGAGAGAGACAGAGACAGAGATAGAGAGAGACAGAGAGAGACAGAGACAGAGAGAGAGAATGTGTGTTCTATCCTTGCCTGTGGTTTTTGTTTGTTTGTTTGTTTTGTCTGAATGTAGATCAGAAGTCAACACTGGAAGCCATCCAATTGTTCTCAGCATTTTTTTTTTTTGAGACAGGGGCTCTCACAGAACCTAGAGCCAGATATTTTGGCTGGACTAGCAGGCCCAGAATATCTATCTCTGCCCCACCTCAATCCCCCAGCACTGGGGTTAGATGCCTTTGGTGCCATGCCTCCTTTTTGTGTGAACACTGGGTCCTCCTGCTTGTGCAGCAAGCACTTTGCCACTGGGTCACCTCCCTAGTCTGGGGTCTATTATTTGTTGTGTATCTGACACACACAGCTATGACTTTATCAAAATGAAAACAGGGTGAGTCTTTGCTCAGCGACTCTTCACTGCTGTGGTGGCATGTGAGTGAGTTTTCTTGGTTCAGAAGCAAAACATTAAGCAGTCAGGTGTGATGTTGTAGGTTATGGTGACAAAAACCAGACCTTAAATAATCCTGTACCATTAGAGGAAAAACGCAGCAGGATTCAGGCTCTTTTAATTCCACTTTATTAAAGACTAGAACGCATTGCTTAGGGGAAGGGCTGGAGAGGGAAAGGAAGGCTCAAGGAAGCGATATGAGCCCCATTGGTATCACAGTAGTTGAGTGAGGAAAAGAGGTCCTTACCTTCCAGGATGTCTCACCCTGCCGGACTTAGGGCACCCACCACATCACTGAGAGTTATGGATGTGTGGGCTAAGGTGAGCTATTAAGCTGCTGTGGTACTCTTCTGTAACCGTGCTAGCAATGACATATGTGATGTCAATCACAGCAACGTATCTGGGATTCTGTGGTTGTACAAAGCGGCTCCTGATCTCAAGATTTAAGGTCTTTTTACTTAGAAGGACAAAACAGGAGCAATGGCATATCAGTTTGGAACATTTTGGTTATTTTGGTAATGCCAACGTAAACGTAGCTTTGTTGTATAGTTGCAGTCCAAGGCAGATGTCATTCTTTCTGCTCTCTTTCTAGAACAGACGTTTCATCAATGATGTGGTGAAGATTTATTCTATCACAGCCACCAATGCAGTCGATGGGGTGGCCTCGTCATGCCGTGCCTGTGCCCTGGGTTCCGAGCAGTCCGGCTCATCGTGCGTGCCCTGCCCCCCAGGCCACTACATCGAGAAGGAAACCAACCAGTGCAAGGAGTGCTCAGCTGACACCTACTTGTCCATCCATCAGGTCTACGGCAAGGAGGCTTGCATTCCCTGTGGGCCTGGGAGTAAAAGCACTCAGGTGAGTCTGCTTTGCAGGCATTCCCAAAGCCATTCTTGGCAGGAAACCTAAAGTCTGTACCAGGCTTTTTCTTTGGGCCACCAACCAGCTCCCAAATCACAACCCAGATACTTGTTGATAGATTTGAATGCCTTAGCTTAGCTTTTATTTTATTCTGTTTCTCTTTATCTTTGCCTTGGGAACTTTTTACCCTTCATCCTTTCTGTATATCTTACGTGCCTTCTGTCTCCGTGGCTGGCTGGTGACTGCATGTCTTCTGCCCCTGGCATGTCCCTCTTTTTCTCCCTTCTTCTCCAACTTGGATTTCTCCTAATTACTCTCTCTGTCTGCCAGCCCTGCCCATCCCTTTTCTGCCTAGCTATTGGCCATTTGGCTTTTTATTAGTTCAATCAGGTGCTTTAGACAGGGCAAGGTAAAACATATGCAGCACATATTTACATACTTAAACACACATCTGTACATTGTTGAACAAGTCCAGCCTAAACAAATGTAGCACACCTTTTACAGTCGAAGTAATGTTCTGCAGCTCATCTTTGCCTAGTCAAAATAGAATTCCATAACCAACTTCCTGTGTGTGTGGTTCTCTGACGGTAAGGTGGGCAGTATGTGGAATTGCTGTTGACCTTGGAGAAGAGCCTTTTGATTTTCTTCCCTATTTTCTCTTAAATTAGGTGAGCACTGAATACATGCTTGTTTTTCGTCTTTAAGGATCACTCCACTTGCTACAGTGACTGCTTTTTCTACTATGAGAAGGAAAATCGGAGCTTGCACTATGACTTTCGCAACCTCAGCGGTGTGGGTTCACTAATGAATGGCCCCAGCTTTACCTCCAAGGGAACGAAATACTTCCATTTCTTCAATATCAGTCTGTGTGGGCATGAGGTGAGTTCTGGGTGTTCAGGTCTGTAGTCCAGTTTTAAGATACTGTTCTGAGTAAAGTGACCAATCAAATCTCCACGACCATCAACAACTAATGCCAGGTATAGAGATTAGTCCTGTTATTTCCTATCATATTGACAGCCTTCTCTACCGGGGCAGTCTCGTGTGGTTCTTAGAGACTGAGCCAATCAGCGGAACTCCAAGCCTTATAGGTGTAGCTTAAATACATTGAGTCCCTTTCTCTCCGCTCTTCCTGAAAGTAGGAAGGGGAAAAAGTGGTTAAGTGTGTTGATCTCATTTTTTAAAAAAATGTAGGTAGGGTATTATGTTTTTGAAAGCTTATTGTATTAGGATTCCCCAGAGACAGAGAAATAACACACACACACACACACATACACACACACACACACACAGAGAGAGAGAGAGAGAGAGAGAGAGAGAGAGAGAGAGAGAGAGAGAGAGAGAGAGAGAGAGAGAGAGAGAGAGAGAGAAGGTTGTGTAGAATTGGTGCATATGATTATGGGGGCTGAAAAGTCCTATGATAGGGCCATCTGGAAATGAGACCCCTTGCTGGGATACTACTCGTATACTAGTAAGGCTAAAAGGCCAGGTCTAAAAGCTTCCGAATAAGAGACAGCTGAAAACTGAGAACCGTGGCTCTGAGTCCTGGGTCCCAAGGCCAGAGAAGCTGAAGTTCTGATTCCCTGGCAGCAGGATGAGAGTCTAGCAGCTCGGGAAGAAGGAATTCTTGCCTCGGCCTTTCTGTTTTATCTGGGTCCGGTCAGCTGGATGGCATCTGCTCACATTCAAGGCAGATCTTCCCCTCCTCAGGCCACCAGTTCACATACCAGTCTCCTGTGAAACATAACACTGCCCCAAATTTGTGTTTTGCTAATTCTCAGCATTTTTTTTTTTTTTTGGTTTTTCGAGACAGGGTTTCTCTGTAGCTTTGGAGCCTGTCCTGGAACTAGCTCTTGTAGACCAGGCTGGCCTCGAACTCACAGAGATCCGCCTGCCTCTGCCTCCCGAGTGCTGGGATTAAAGGCGTGCGCCACCACCGCCCGGCTATTCTCAGCATTTCTTATTCTGACTGTGTGGACATATAACATAAACTCTGGTTATGTTTTTAAAAAGGGGGAAACACTACTAAGAGAATTTTTGTCTTAATTCCAAAGGAGATATACAGGGTCAAATGTTCACTGAAAAAGTAGCCTCTCCTGATGAATACAAGATTTATTTGGTGGGATGGAAGAGGCAAAACTTTGTTACTGTCAAGGGGATTTATGTCGGGGTAGATGCTGTATTTTCACTGCTATGAGAGACTGTAGTGTGGGGGAGGGACAATGCACAGCACATATACCATTAACAAAGGCAAATATGGAATATGTAAAACAACATTTCTCTCATTTCTTTTTTACATTGACTACTGTATATACAGTCATAATCATTATGAGATGCTGTGACAAACTTGTTCGAAATGAAATGAAAAAGATCTGGTTACCATAGAAGTTTTAAGATATATATATATCTTAAGATATATATATTACACAGACACACAGACACAGACACACACATATATATTTAGTGTGTGCTGACTAGCTTTTTGTCAACTTTACAAAAGCTTGAGTCATTTGAGAACAGGGACCTCAACTGAAAAAAAATGCCTTCATAAGACTGGCCTATTGGCAAGTCCATCACGCATTTTCTCGACTCATGATTGGTTGAGGAGGGCTTAGCCCAGAGTGGATAGTGGTCATTGTATAAGGAAACAGACTACACAAACCATGGTGAGCAAACCAGTAAGCAGCTCTCTTCTATGGCCTCTGCTTCAGCTCCTGCCTTCTAGGTAACTGATCTACTTAATTCCTGCCCTGACTTCACTGGATGATGGACAACAAGCTTTAAAATGAAATAAACTCCTCCCCTTTGCTCTTAAGTATGGTGTTTTGCCACAGGAATAGGACCTTAAGACAATGCACTTGTCATGACCCGACTTTATAGGTGGTAATTCAGCACTCAATAGGTTGATTGGGCACTCATTCACTTAATAAAGGAATGCATACTAAATATCTTTGTATGAAGCAGTGAATGAGATTGATTTCATTATCTGTTGTATTTCTCAATCCTATTTTTGTACTACTTCTTCTACCTTTTTAAAAATATCTTCTCTCGTTCTCATTTTGTTTTCTTTTGAGTGAGTTTGCTATGTAGCCCAGGCTGGCCTAGAACTCACTATATAGTCCAGGCTAGCCTCAAACTCATGAAAATGAGCCAGACCCAGCTTTGTGGTTGTTGTTATTCTCCCTTGTTTTCTTTTAGGCTCTGCCATTTTCTCCCCTTTCCCTGACTTCTTTCTCTCAGCTATTTTCTACTATTTTCTAGGTTACAACAATTTAGTAAAAATATATTTTTCCTGTTTGATGATGAGAAAGCCTCGTGGAGAGAGAAAATTTATATGTTAGAATGTTGGAGGGAGGCCACTTGTTGGTTCCCAGCTACTTAGTCCCGAAATAATCACACAGAAACCAAATTATTTAAATTACTGCTTGGCTCATTAGCTCTAGCTTCTTATTAGTAACTCTTACATCTTAATTTAACCCATTTCCATTAATCTGTGTATCACCACGAAGTCATGACCTACCAGCAAAGTTTCAGCACATCTGGTCTATCTCTGGTGGTGGCTCCATGGCTTTGCCTCCTTTCTCCCAGCATTCAGTTTAGTTCATCATGCCTATCTCTGTTACCCTATAGCTCTTCTATAGGCCCAAAGCAGTTCCTTAATTTATCAGTGGCAATCACAGCATACAGAGAGAAGTCCCACATCATTAGGATTGCTAGTTACATTAATAAAGAGAACTATTTATGTTTCATGTCTTTGTATATGTACTCTCAGATCAATAAAATAACTTTCCAATTTTCTTTTTATATTTCTTTGTAGAAATTGTGGAGCAAGCTATAGTTCTTTGCAGTGTCCTGAAGTATATTTAAACATTATACAAACGCAGACAGGATATGACTGGAAAGTTAACTTCTCATAGTCTCTCAAATTATTGTGTAAACAAATACACCACCGTGTCCAAGAGTAGGTTATTAAAACACCTACAGTGACCAAGAGTCTATAATTCAGATGCTCTGGGATGCTGTAGCAGTATGGCTTTTAGGCCTTTTCCAACCACACTTCGCCACTCATGAAGGAGCATCTACATCTTCATCAGCAGTTTGCTGCATCCCTGGAATGCCTTGTTGAGCTATGAAGTAAACATTTCATAGATATTTATTTCTTGGAGTTATACAACTATCATCCAAACAAATGATGCGTGTAGTAGGAGGACCAATAGGTCTGGAACAACCTCATCAACTCCTCGACTGAACACTGAAATCACCTTGAGACTGATGCCCGGGCACCACCCGGAGCAAGTAGATAAGGATCTCTGTGTTGAGGAGAAAGCAACTCCTCTGGTGAGATTCACAGGCTAATTGAGGTTCAGGTTGTAGGCTGACGACTACCGGCAAACCTTCCACTTGTGGCTTTGCTTTCCTAGGGGAGAAAGATGGCTCTCTGTACCAACAACATCTCAGACTTCGCAGCGAAGGAAGTGGTGATGGGGTCAGACGATGACACAAATTTAGTTGGGGCATTTGTATGCCAGTCCACTATCATTCCTTCTGAGAGCAAGGGCTTCCGGGCAGCTCTGTCATCCCAGTCTATTATTCTGGCAGACACGTTTCTAGGTAAGTTTCCTTTGGCTTAGTACAAGCGTGCATATGCTTATTTATAGTAATAACAACTTTTCATCATATTGGTGTTTACCACACAAGACTAAAGCCTGCAGACCAAAGCTGTCATCTTGTAAAATGGTTAAAAAAAAAAAAATCCCACGAGAGTGAGGTCTGTTGGTCAATCTCAGAGTATAAGAAGATTCTGTATTTCTCTATGGAATGTTATTTGTTATGTTTTCTGAGATTATTTAGTTTATTCACATTCTCTAGTTCATTCAGATGTTTAGTTCAAGAGGGAACTAATTTTAAAGATCAAATAGGACCGAAGATGAATCACATGCTTGCTGCACAAGGGTGAACACCTTAGTTTGGATCCCTAATGGCTGTGTAAAATCTGGCTGTGTGGTTCATGCCCGAAACCCTAGTGCTGCTACAGAGAGGTAAAGTCCCTAGGACTTGGTGGTCAGCTAGTTTAGTGGTAATGGTTGCTAATGAGATGCAATGAAAGACTCTATAGCAAATACAAGACAGAGAGTGGTAGAAGATGCCTCAAATCAACTTTGACCTTATTATGTCTACACATGAATGTGTGTATCGACACAAATGCATACACTCCTCCCACATATAACAAAAATTAAAATTCTTTATAAATATATAAAAGAGCAAAGAATAGAAAACGCATATCTAAATCTAAGTCACAATACAGTATGTTTCATTGCCTCATCTCATACCAGAAGGATTTCAGCACCGAGGGTGAAAACCTTGAGTTTTATTCCTTATGTCTGAGGTCTTATAGTATAGGAAAGTTTTATGAGGAGTCCAGCTCCCTAGCGATTATTAGGAGTCAAATTCACTCATAACCGCTGGCAGGGGGCTGGAATTTGGGATGCGAGGTCTGATCTGAGAACATTGCTGAGGACTCCAAGTGTACCAACTTCAAGCCTTAGCACCACCAAGGTCAGCTCCCAGGCTCCAGCCCATTCCCAGAGTTTAATTCTACCAAGGTTTTACCTATGTGAGGGTGAAAGCCTGGCTTTCTGATTGAACAAGTTTGGTATTTGTTCCTGGAAAGCATTAGAGCAAAGTCTTCTCCATTATTTTCCTTTTTTTTTTTTTTTTTTTTTTTTTTTTTTTTTTTTTTTTTTTGGTGGGTGGATGGTTTCACTGTACTGCCCAGCCTGTAAAGTTGCCTGACCACAGGCATGAAAGCAACTGGCTTTGTGAGATACACATGTCTGTGTTGAAGGTGAGCAAAATTATATTAGCAGACTAGCCTGTCTTGACTGACAAAACCCAGTGGAAGTTCGTGATATCGGAATAGATTTTGAAACAGTAGAATTAGAAGGGACCTTAGAAACCGTCTGAATCTTTGTGTATATCCTACAGGTTCTAGAAAATCAACAACAAAACACCCAGTGTGGTGAAATGCGGTAGATTACATGGCTGAGGATTAGAATCTTTTTTTTTTTTTCCTCTGGAGATGTTGGAAAGTTCCTTTTGCTTACCGGGAATGCTTTAATTTAATATATCTGGGACGGTTGTCAAAGTCAGGCTATTTTATGCTCAGACGCACAGATCTAAGTAAACCTAGATCCTCCGGTTGCTTCATTGTTTGTCAATATTGTCTAGGAGTCACCGTTGAAGCTGCCTTGCAAAATGTTAATATCAAGGAAGACATGTTCCCAGTGCCATCGAGTCACATTCCAGATGTGCATTTCTTTTATAAGTAAGTGGAGATATTTTTTTTTTCATGTGACTATTTTTTTAATGAAGATCTCGTACAAGTGAACCTATAGACTTTAGTTGTTATTCCAGGTTATAATTTCCTAGTGGCAAGAAAGAAAATACAGTGTTGCTTCAGAGTGTCTAATATGGCAGGTTGTGTTTAAAATGTGGATGTTAAATGGTTTGGTAAAGGGTGAGAAACACAGACTATTTTGAGAGTCACACACACACACACACACACACACACACACACACACACATGCACGCACACTTTGAAGTTTAGCCATCAGGAGATTGTGGCTCATGGCCTAGGCAGCAATTATTTCTTATCCACTTATCTAAACACTAGCCTGATGTTTTGATATGACTAACCCCTGTTTTCCTCAAAAAAAATTTTTTAATTGTGATTAGACTTATAGGAATCGTAACAAATTCTTTGATGATAGGCCATCATGTTACCTGGGAAAATTGTCTACTTCATGAAGTCAGTGAAAGCCAATACACCGAGTTTGTATTAAGTTACAAATTAGTAACCGTTAATACATTTTTCCCTTTCTGTTTGTTAATGGAGCATGAGAGCCATTTTTGTACATGATGCTTTTGTTCTTGTCGTCTGTATTATATTTGATCTTTAATCAGTGCCTGCTTTATGCTAGGTCTTCCACAGCCACCACCTCTTGTATCAATGGCCGATCGACCGCTGTGAAAATGAGGTGTAATCCCATGAGACCCGGCGCAGGTGTGATTTCAGTCCCCAGGTATTCACTTTTCCTATGTGCTTATTCAATGTGGAGTTTCTTTTTAGAAGCAAAGCTGTCTGGGATATTACTATTAAAACATATTCTTTATGGAAATAAAGCAGAAAGAGATCAAAGGAACCAGTACATTTGTTGTTGGGATATGTCAGGACATGATTTAAATAAATAGGTTCTTGTCAATACCTCTGCCTTCCATCCTCTTTAATGACATCCGCTTGTCCCTTTCACCTTCAAAACAATTTAGGCAATAAACAACTGCTTATATTGTTTGTATTCCTGTATTTATTCTCACTGTTCATCGGTTTTCTTTAATGGGTGAGGACGGGCCCTGGTTCCTAGAACTAGATCACCAATTAACTGCCTGGGCTCAGTAATCTAACCACTCTCTGGGTCCTGATTCTCTGTGAGGGAATGGGGTCTTGAAGACGATATTTAGATCCATTTTCAATCTCAGGTTTCTGAGTAATTGTAGCAGAATCATCAAGGTAAATCTAACCTGTAGAACATAACGCAGAATATTCAACTGATTGCCATTGTGGTACCGGCTCTCTGTGGTCTGTATTTGATATATCCTGTCCATTTGTGTGTGTGTGTGTGTGTGTGTGTGTGTGTGTGTGTGTGTATGGAAGTACTAGAACATAACTTCTAGTTTTCAAAAATGATTAATTTGAATATAGCCTTTCCCTACAAGGACTACTTAGGTGTCTCAGTATTTTCAATATATCGTTCAGCATGTTCAATATTGTTAGAGTTAAAGAATTTTCGATAGTAGCTTGCTTAGTGTCTCTCTATTCAACTCAAATCCATATACTTTAAAAAGAAAGTGAGTTAATCTTTTGTAACTTTACTTGAGAGATTTTTATTTTCTATTTATTTCATTATGTATACAATATCCTGTCTGTGTGTAAGCCTGCAGGCCAGAAGAGGGCACCAGACCCCATTACAGATGGTTGTGAGCCACCATGTGGTTGCTGGGAATTGAACTCAGGACCTTTGGAAGAGCAGGCAATGCTCTTAACCTCTGAGCCATCTCTCCAGCCCCCTACTTGAGAGATTTTAAAGCCCTCCCGTTTCTCTCACACACAGACCAGAGAACATTGTTCTATACCTTAAACTACTTTGTGTTCTAGCAAGAGGACCATCAGTAAGCCAGTGATTCTGGCTTATTTTGGGAAATCCAGGCACGCTGCAGCTTCTCACCAGATGCAGCGCTTGTTTGCGTAGCTCTACCAATGAGTTACTGTTTTCACCTGTTTAAGGTGGGAGAAGACTGTGTTGAGAAAACAGGAATAGGCAGTGGATACAGGAATGGGAAGAGATGGATGCTCTTGGACTTCAGGGCCTCCCACTGCCACCTCTAAGCTGGGGTCACTGTAGCTAGAAACTTTATGGAAAGATTCTAGAAACAGAAGCAAGATGTTTCTTCGCTCTGGTGTTCTGCTGGGCAGTTTTGAGTTCTGGTGCTCTGTATATGGACTGTTGCCGTCCTGGGGTCCCTTTCCAGATTTTGCGGCTAAGCTCTCTGGGGTTTGGTCTGCAGAGTCCATTTGGGTGGCTTCAAAGTTTCCTCTAGGTCTGACTCAAGCAGATGGTATCCTAAAGGCCACGCATGGCCCGCAGATAATAAATCATCTTCTGACTCTGCCGGGATACATTTCGATTCGCCTTACCATAAATAAAACATAGCCTCATGGGGTTAAAGGATAGCACCTCAGGAGGACGGGAAGCTTCTCTTTACCTCCGGCAAGCTTTCCCTCTCAGGGAATTTGATTTCGTGGTTTCCCAGAATCGCCTGCAGCAGAAATCTTAGAATATCTATTGTTAAAATTGATTTCAGAATCTCTGGTGTTGAGCACTGGCGTAGTTCTGAAAATAGAAGCCAACTGCAAAGCCTATTAAATTTGGAGGACTATTTATTTCTGTTGCCGTCCGCGGTGTAGGTTTTCCTTTCTCTGTTTTCCAGAGATAGCTTCTCCATTTCTATTGTTTGCATCTCGGCCTTCTGAAAAGCTGATTTAAAACGTAGCGTTTATGGCTGAGTCCTTCGCACAGATGATCTTGATAAAAATTCATTTGTGCTTGCGATGCACCCCAAGGCGGGCAGGCAGAGGCTCTAGGGAGCTACGGAGTCCCAGATAAATGTGCTGACCTTCAGTTTCCTCTTGAATGAATTTCCCAGCAGGGCACCAGGGGGCGCCCAAGGACCAGAACAGGCAAAACAGCAGCTTGGCCACAATTTAAAGTTTATTTTATTTTATTTGGGTACGGGGCTGAATAAAGATTTTTCGACCAACATGAAAATAATAGACAGTTTCTCAGACTACTTTTGAAGAAGACTTATTTTGCATCTTTTTGGAAGCTTTCAAATCCGCAAGGAAAAGAAGCTAACCAGATACCTACTAGTCTTGAACTGCCTCTTGCTGATCAGGAGATCTCATAGTGAGACCTTGACAGTAGTGTCACGTCAGGAATTACTCTTTTCCAGCCAGGCAAAAGCGACTTCAGCATTAGTAACGTCCTTGAATCTTGGTGGTCAGGAATACTTCCTAAAGACCCTCAACTCCTGTGAGGTGAACTGTCTGCACAGGGAGAATCAGGGAATGTGCATTCTGCTGAGTGTGAACTCCAGAGGAAGCATGCCACCCGGACTTCATCTGCAGTTAGAAACTTCAGCCTGTCTGCTTGATCTGGCAAATTAACGTATGTGGCTCCCAATGGTAGACAGTGTAGTGCCCGTGGCAGATAAAATATGACAGCCTCAGATGACTTCTGAGAGTTTTTTTTTTCTAATAAAGTTTGCTGCTTGGACACAGACTAAAATACTTATACAAAGGACTGCTAATAGCTCAAATAATTCTACATAGATGAAGCCACTCCCTGGCTTCTTAGACCTCAAGTCAAGCCTTTTGTTAGGGATAATGCATACCTAAGCACTGCACCGGAGAACTGCCCTTTTGACATAGTAAAAAGATTACACACATGCCTTCTTAGAAAGCAGGCTCAGAGAGCAGTCTGTTGTGTGTATCTGGGAGGCCTTTGAGTTAACACATTCACTTCACCAGGTAGGAAACGGTGAGCCGGAGGCTGTGGAACTGCTGTGTACAACACTGAGATGGAGCAACCTCCTAAGGACTCTTGTTCTTTCATGACAAAACACCTTTTCAAAATGTCACCCTCCTCCAGTCTCTCATAATGATTGTTAAGAAGCATAGTAAACAAAGAGGCAAATAGCAGATTTATCTGGGCAAACTCAGCAGATGGCCAGGTTACTACTGCTATACTCTTTTATCTGAACTGCCTTCTCTCATCATTAATACTCGTCTGAAAGCATCGCCACCCCCTCTTTCTTTCCTCCCAGTTTAGGAACACACTCAGCTGCTTGAGCTGTTTATCAGTCAGTCTAAAATCGTTTTGTGAAATCCTCTTGCGGAATCCAAATTCATTTCATTATCAGCATGGCCGCGGAAGATATTGCATCTCACCAAAGGAATGTGCCCAGTTCTGTCCCGATAGTGATCGAGAGTTGCAGGCTCCGGGGATTTATTTAGTCTTTGTATCAAAGTCATCAGGTTTATTGGACTTTAATGCAGCATTTGGTTGAGACATCAAGGAAGGCCTATTAATGTCAAAAAATCTATCCATTTGAAATTAAGAGTCAGAGCTAGAGTAAATGAGTTCCTTATCTCTTCCCTCTGAATCTTTACAAGATAATAGATACTAAATTTGAAAAGTAAGATAATGTAGAAGATTAAGGTCAAATATGTTCCAAGAACAGAAATGTACTGATGCACATAAAAGCTTATGAACATTTGAAAATACTCAAAAAACCCTGTGATCAGAAAATGGAAACCCTTTAGTGCAGACTTGCCAGAATTGGGCAATTCGAGTACTAATAAGCCATCTTTAGGAGATGGAGATAATCATGTCACAAAACATTCATGCATTTTAGAACAGTTTTGGAACAGGGATGATAAAACTAATTTTTTTCCCGCTAAGGAAAGCAATCTACAGAGAAAAGAAAATAGGGAGTGACTTAATTATTGTGTCCCTGATCTTGAGCAGATACTAGCTTACGGTAATTAATCCAGGATGAATTCCTCAGAAAGGGGAGTACTTAAAGGCAGGCTTTTGTATCCCTGAATCTAAGAGTCCCAGGTGAAAAATACTTTGCTCAAATTCAGTTGACTTGGTCTAAGAGTTTGTGTTCCCCAAATTCACATGTTAAATGCCAGCCTGAGGCTATTGGAAAGCAGTGGCTTTGAGAGGTGGTTAGGTTGCCCAAGTTCCCAGAGCGTGAATGGAATTGGTGTTCTTATAAGTGTACCCCAAAGAGCTAGCTCGCTCCTTATGCCCTGTGGAGACACACTATAAGGTAGTACCATCTGTGGAACAGAGGGCAAGCCTATACTCAGATGTACGGTACGCTTAGCCTCCCCAGCCTATACAAATCTAAAACATAAATTTATTGTTTTGCAAGCTAGTGTATTTGCTGTAACCGACCAAATAGTGTAAGACCGGGTGGCACAGCTTCAACTTTGAAAAACTACAAAAAATGAGGCAGGAGAAGGAGGAAGTTGCCATTGTTCAGTTTGGATTATAGCTTGCATTATTGTCAGACATTTCTCAAGTTTAATTTTCTCCATTGTTTTGTTTCTGTTTCTTTACAAAGTTTAGCAGACTCACTCTCCTCTCCCTGCCCTCTTCCCTGCCCTCTTCCCTGCCCCAGGGTAAACAGTTGGGTCATCCCCTCTCTCACCCTTCTTAGGAAGAGAAATCAGAAGATAACTTGAGGAGGAGAGATTTGAGATGGACAATTTTTGCTAAATGATCAGAAAATATAATTACTTTAAAATTTAAAATCATGGTTATAGTGGAATACCTTTCTAACTGGGCATTCTAAGTTTTAAAAACTGCTTTTCCTGACCTAGAAGAGAGCAGGTAGGGATGATAATAGGTCTGGTCTTTATCAACTGTATTTATTTTTATTTTAAGCCTCCATTTATTAGTCTGCACTTCTCATTTCTTTGTTTTACAGATAAGTAAATCAAGGCCGCTAATTACTAAGGTTATTTTTCCTAAAAAGAAATTCACTATTATTGTTACTCCTGGCATAAACAAACAAACAAAACAACAACAACAACAGCAAAAAAACCCCAAAGACCTCTATCAGTGCATCACGTAAAGATTGCTCACCTGCTGTCTAGACTGGACCTGTCTCATCACAGAGGCTTTAGAAAGACCAGCTTGTTAAAAATGAAGTCAGATGTTGGATGTGTAGACTTTATGCTCAAATTTTAGTATGTCTTGGAACTTATTTAGTTAATCAAGAATACGAAAAACTTGCTGGCATCTAGAAAAATACAGTTTTGAATTACATATAGTTAAAGCCTTTTCAGTGTAATGGAGACCTTTGTGTCTCTTTGTGAGCTTGACTCAGGGAACTAGGGTGCCACATGAGCAGCGGTTACCAGTGTTACCCTGATCCAGCAGCTTCTTGGTTCCTTGTCTCACACCCAAGAAGAAGATGGGCCCAGGGACAAGGATTGGACAGACTGAAAATGGATTAATAAAGGGAATGTGAGTAAAGCTCGCAAGAGTTGGAGGGTCTCTAAGGAAGAAATACTGCCCAGTGAGCTTTTATGGTTCTTACAGCCAAAACTGTATACACGTGATCTTTACTGGGATTGGTTAGAGGCACCCACAAGCCTTATATGTGCTTTCTTTGCCCCACTGTCCCCGTTTATGGGGAGGAGTCTTTTATGCCAAGTGAGTAGTTCATTTCTTTCTTTCTTTCTTATTTATTTATTTATTTTTTATTAAAAATTTCCACCTCCTCCTCTCCGCCCATTTCCCTCCCCCCTCCCCCTCCCTTTCCAGTCCAAAGAGCAGTCAGGGTTCCCTGCCCTGTGGGAAGTCCAAGGTCCTCATGTGATCAAGCCGGGCTCTCTGAACATGAGTACCTCATACCTACCACAGACTCTGTCTTTGCTGCCTGCTTGAAGGTGATTAAAATATCATTTACAGGTAAAGGGGGGTGGGGGCTGAGGAAGAAGGAAGAGCAAGGACAAACAGTGTTCCTTTACATACCTATCCGTCTCAAGGAAAACAACTCTCCCATGACCACAAACAGGCGAGAAGTCTGGAAAGGATAGGAAGATTACAGCTGACACCAGACTGGGAAATAGTAGATGAAGCACAGAAATATTGATTGTTAGGTTTGTAAAGGAAACAACAGACTCTAGTTGGAGTTCTGGGAAAAAACAGTAAAGAAAGCAGAGAAGCCTTCTCCCACCCCTACTCTGGGTCTATAAACAAAAGGAAAATCTCATGAACAAGGAGCAAAACTGAAAGCTGGGTAACAGGGCCATATGCTGCATGAAGCCAGCAATGAGAAGCCACTTAGTGGCACTGACGGCCGCACTGCATTGTTATGCTGGAACAAGGTAAGAAGGATCCAAAAAGAAATCTGCTCCGCCAGAAAGAGGAGGAAACGCTACAGCTCCATACTCTAAAACCACGCCCCCTCATCCACACTAAGTGCAGGTTCCCCAGAGAACCACAGAACTACACATACAGCCTAGGGGAGCCGACCTGAGCTGAAACTCAGTAGAACATATATACTCAAATTGATTGTAGCAGAAAGGCAGCCCAAGCCTTTGGTTAAGACAAGACTATGCAGCTGTCAAATTAAATACAAGCGTATCAGAGCCTTAGGCGTTGAAACGCATCTGCGGAAAGCGAGGCCATACAGAGCACACAGGCGGGAGATAGACATGACGCATGGGTGGGACTTTACTCTGAAGGAAAGTCTGTCTTTGATGAAAAGGGGGAATTCAGTTATAGGTTGAACTTTACTGGGATGCTGGAGATAGTCATATCTTTAGGGCTTGTCAGTTAGTTAGTCTGTCTAGCCTACATGGAGGGTTCCAAGCCATGGGGCTGCCATATCGTAAGGTAAACTGGGTAGTACCTTAGAAACAATGCTTGAGGATGTCCTCTGTCTCTTGAATGCGTGCACACACACGAGCACACACGTGAACCCACGTGACATGAAGAGTTAATAGGATGAACAAACGATTCATAGAAGATGAAACGCAAATGGCCAATACATATATGAAATAACGTTCAACACCTTTAGCCATGAGGGGGTTGTAGGTTAAAACTTTATTGGAATTATATCTCACCCCAGTTTTAATAGTTATCACTAAGTAAACAATGAATGCTAGTTAGCAAGGATATATGAAGAAAGGAATCCTTATTCATTTTTCTCTGTGACTATCAATTAGTCCAATGACTATGGAAATCAATGTGGAGGTTTCTCAAAAAACTAAAGATAGAACTATCATGTGGCTCAATTATACCACTTCAGGGAATACACCTTAATGGGTTTCAGTGTACCATATAGATATTTACACATGTACATTTACTGGAGTGTTATATACAATATCCAAGATCAAGACATTATGACACATATACACATTGGAGTTTGATTCAGCCATAAAGCAAAGCAGGAAAGAAAAGAACAGAATTAAGTTGTTTGCAGAAAACGGCTACAATTGGACATCACCATCCAAAGGAAAATAAGTCAGATTAAAACAGAAACCCTCCATGTTTTTTTTTTATTTCTAGATTCTAAACTTTATGTAGATAAAGATTATAGAAATGGATGACAAGAAAGGAGAAGTTATACCACCAGGGGAATGAAAAGAATATTTGGGAGTAAGTGAAAATGGAAGATGAGGGAGTATGGTCAAAGTGCATGATTGTATTGAAATGTCTTTATGGAGCCTATCAATATGTACAGTTAATATACCAATAAAGTTTTACGTTAAAGCCTTTAAAATGGATCATGTGTTTTTGCCCTTATTGTTTTGTGTCTATCTTTTAGCTAATGGGTATTCAGGAGACCCTTGCTCAGCATTAGAATGGTCTGAAGGAAGTTGCAGGGAAAACCTCTAGGTACATGGACCGATTTAAAGGGACTAGAAGTTTAATAGACAAATTAGAGAAGAGTCTCTAGATTTGACATGTTCATAAGAAGTAGCTCTTTGTATCAGAATCATTTCAGATAGATTCTGGTTTAGTCAGGGCATATACAGCAATAACAAATTAATTTAGAGCTAACGCTGTTTATGTGTTCCTTAGTCAAAAGAAACAAGATGATGAAGTGGGCTCACACATCAGAAAGCAGGCATTCATAAAGTTTCACTTAGGATCTGTCTGACATTGCTCTGTGCAATCTACCCCAGGTCTACTGTGTCCCTTGTCTGCATCATCACCCTTGTAAGTCATCATAAGGAGACCCAGGGTTGTACTGACCTGATGGTTAGTTTGTTAGCTTAAATAATTTTTGTTCTCCTGCTGTAATATATCCTAGTTTTACCTCCCCAAGGTATGTTGTCTTCCAAAGGAACTATAGTCCACTTGGCATCTGAGGCTTAGGACTTTGTCTCCCGACTGTCCTCATTGCTTTGCCCTGAGTGCTCATACAAGAGTGATTGACAAGTGGTTTTCTATCAGTTTGTCATGCCACGCTATCCCTTTGGTAGGAAGTTCTTTACTTCCTTCTGTCTTACTCCTCCTAAGTGTTCTAGACTCAGTTTAGATGCTCGCACTTCCAAGAAACATTCCCAGAACCTTCTCTGTTGGTCACTGTCTTCTGTCTAAAGTTTCAAAGAAAACAGCTTGGAGCCACTGAGATGGTTCAATGGATAAAGATACCGTTCTGGTGGCCAAGCCTGATAATCTGAGTTTGATTCTTGAAATCAATATGGTAGGAGAGAACACACACACACACACACACACACACACACACACAATTCTTCAGAATCCTGATAGAAGCATATGGTCACGGCCACAACTAATTTTAGATCATTTTCATCATTTCCCAACGACTCTCTGAACCCTTTGATTCTCATCCTCCTGTATACTAACCCTCTTCCAAGGCCTAAGCAAGCAGCAAATCATCTGTCCTCTGTCCCTAGTCTAGATTTTCACGTGGATAGCAACATGTAATTCATATTATTTCTGATTGCTTTTCCACTTAGCATAGGATCTTCAAGGTTCCTCCAAATTGTGGCGTATATCATTACTGCATTCCTTTATACAGCCAGTAGAAGCCCATCAGACAATTACACTTTTCCATTCCTCTACTGCACATTTGGGATGGATGTTGCTGTAGACATTCATTATCAGCCTTTGTGTAGAATACATTTTGCTCCTCTTGGGTTTATACCTATGAGCACACTTGCCTGACGATATGATACATTCACGTTTGGTTGTTTGAAGAAATGCGCGACTTTCTGAAAGTACAGGGTCTATTCACATCCTTGTCATATGAGGGTTCGTTCCCCTTTTCTTCACACCCTCCCTGTACTCGGCATTATTTGTCTGTTGTGTTCCAGCCACTCAGAATGATAGCATGAAAGGTTATCATTGTGGTCTCAGCTCCTTTAGTCATTTTCTGTTTTCTACAAGAGTTTCCTCAGCATTAATGCAATACTCCTCAGTATGCTTTGGGAACCGCGGTGTTGATTGGAGGGACTGAATGCCTTAAAAAAAAAGGTTGCTGTTTCTTTAACATTTCAGCAAGTGTCCAGCTGGCACCTGTGATGGCTGTGCATTCTACTTCCTATGGGAGAGTGCAGAGGCTTGCCCTCTGTGCACAGAACATGACTTCCATGAAATTGAGGGAGCCTGCAAAAGAGGGTTTCAGGTAAGGACTAATTTATACAGGCATCCTAAGCAGATGTCAACCGCTATTTCCATGTCTGTGAACAAACAGATTTCTTTGGATGTTAAAGCTTCACAACTGAACAAAAATGATAATTGCAAAAAATACTTCAGTGTGTATCTTTTAAAATTCTAAGCATTTATTTTTTTTTAAGGACTGTTTTAGTCCCATTTCCTTCCCTACTGTTTCCAGTTTTCCACTTTGTATTACTGGGCATACACTTCTACTGTCCTGTATCTCAAATACAGGTGTGGCTAGCTTACAGAATGTAAGTACTTTAGGCAGAGCTGATAGAAGCAAAAAAAGGCTTTGTGGCTTGTGAGAAAAGGACTCTTATCAAATTGAGATCTTAAAAGTCCATACCGGGTTCTAAGTATATGTTAAGCATCATATCTGACACCGGGCAGTAATACAGATTTGAAGTGATACAGTGTTATCAGTAAGAGAAATACCAAATTTATCACCAAATTTATCTCAGTCCTGTTCCAAATGGCCCTTCCTGCTGGAAGAAGGAGCTGTCAGCTGCTGTGTCAGCCGTCTGTCTGCTCCTGGAGACACCCGATCAGATGCCTGGACCAGACTTTCTAACGAGTAGTTTCAGAGTGACTCGAAACTTTCCCCACTAGCACTTTCATTGCCAGTATCTGAATTGCTGAATTCAGAATAGTTTGGCATTTTGGGTTTGCACATATCATTATACTTTTGAGTTTTTGAGATGCTTGGAATATAGCCACTAGACAATGGATCTTTTTTTTTTTTTTTTTTTTTTTTTTTTTTTTTTTTTTTTTTTGGTTTTTCGAGACAGGGTTTCTCTGCAGCTTTAGAGCCTGTCCTGGAGCTAGCTCTTGTAGACCAGGCTGGTCTCGAACTCACAGAGATCCGCCTGCCTCTGCCTCCCGAGTGCTGGGATTAAAGGCGTGCGCCACCACCGCCCGGCTGACAATGGATCTTTTAAATATATCTTTCATTTCTATACGTTGGATAAAACTGTCCAGCTTCACAGAAACCTTTTGGGTGGTGTTGGTAGAATGTACTTCAGATGAGGTCACATGTGCTAGAGTTTACATTTACTCTGGCTTACATTTAGGTGTTGGTGAACCTAAGTGTGCCCCTGCCTTTCCCATTCCTCATTCTTATAAAAATGTTACCCATTTCAAAAGTAATTTATTGATGTTGAGTTCAATGTTAACAGTTGTCATGGACTAAAACCACAGGGTCACTAAAAACCTTTCTAGGAAAACGTGCTGAAAGAGCTTAGGAAAAGCCTGGACGGAACCTCTCCTCATAGCAAACTCTTCTCCTGTGTGTTAGTTCATAACTGATGGTAGGGTAGGAATGGATCTCCGCACGTAAGCCATAAAGTGAAGCACGACCGGATTTCTTTGTTGGAGTGTAGATAAAGTGACCAGCATATACCAGAAAATTTAGTGGTGAGCCAGGCATAACACATAGTGCCCCATGTCATTGGCTTTAATGAACATGTAAGGAGCTACTGGTCATAAAATGCTAAGATATGGAAGGAAGAGCCCTGAGCTCTGACCTCCACATTTGAGCTTTTACGTCTCGTCACTTTACCCTTTAAAATGTGTGCTAAGACTCGATGTGTCTGCTTTATTGTTCCCTGGCTGATTGTCACTTGCTATTTAGGGCACATGGACGTTGCTTTAAGAATTAAATCACCTACTTTGGGAGGGTAAGAATGGTTGGTATAGGTAGTGATGACCCTCGAATCATAAAAGTTTGAGAAAAAAAAAAGCCCAAACAAAGTGTCAAAAGTGGAATGATTTGTAATCAGCTTCTTCAGCATATAGTGAGCCCTGCAATGTGACAGAGCATGTCTTTGTTTGAGTTTTGCATTTTAATTCATTATTTGCTTATTTTCCCTTTCCTTTCTTCCTAGATGTTCCTTAATATTAACTGGGTAGGATATGCCCTTTATGCTTATGATGAGCATGAGTTAGCGTAACTCTTTCTTCTATGTGATAAGTTGACCCAGTACCAATTCTTGCCTTCACAGTTCAACCCCCATCTCCCTCCTAATCTCATCTGTGGTCTGATTTCTTTGTTTTGAAAGGAAACATTGTATGTATGGAACGAACCTAAGTGGTGCATTAAAGGGATTGCTTTACCTGAGAAAAAGCTGTCAGCCTGTGAAACAGTAGACTTCTGGCTGAAAGTGGGAGCTGGCGCGGGGGCGTTCACAGCCGTTTTATTGGTGGCTTTAACATGCTACTTTTGGAAAAAGAATCAAAAGTAAGTAACATCGTTGGGATGAGCTTATGAGACCTGCAAAGTCTGCTTATGTTATGAAAATTTAGACCTTATTATTGTATGCTGTTCATTCCTTTAGTACCATAAGACATTTTTTTTTCTGGTGAGGAAGGTGCAGACAAGGCATTTGAGAAAGTAGGGAGAATAAATTATTCTTATTTTGATAACTGAAAGTGGATGGGACATTACTGACCACTGAATTGGTCATATGACTAATTCATATAAATTTCATAAAAATGAAAACATCTCTAAGTTACCCAGTTAGGAGCAGGGCTGAGACCGGAAGGTGGGCCTGGTTTTCTCTCTCTGACATAATCTGACTTCTTCCATCTTTCATATTTATTTTCTTGTACAGAGAATTTTCAAAGAAACAGACTGAGCTATGGACAAATATCATCTTTGTTTATTCCAGGTGGAATAAACATCTTTGTTTATTCAGAGATGCTGGTTCTGGATGTCGGGTCCAACCCTTGCATGTGTCCCTTGAATCTTTGGGGATGATGTAGAGCTTAGTGGGCCAAGGGGGATTTGTGTTCTAATTTCTAGGAATAATTGTAATATCTAAAGTCGTGAGTAAAGAGCAAAAGTACAAAGGAAATAGAGATGCAGTAAAAAGCAAATCATCTGCACATTCTCATCCTTATGATCTAAACTTTACAAGCTGTGGTAGCGAATTCGTATTGACATGTTAATACATCAAGGAAATGCATTCTGACCTCAAGGCTTTTCTTGGTTTTACAAATGTACCTTATAACTGGATAGTAAGGTCGATGTGAAATAAGTGGTAAAATTAACTGTATTGAACGGATTCTCTGACATTCCCGGGGAACACTTATGTAGATGGTTTATAAGTGAGAACTTTTAAAGCTATAGTCACACATGAGGGGAATTAGTTGTTGGAGAAACTATATGTTACTATCAGGAGTATTTTAGAAGCCAGTATATGCATGTTTTTAATAAATATTATTTTATTATTATTATAAATGGCTAGCTTGATATTTACATATTTATTTATCACTGCTTAGGCTGGAATACAAATATTCTAAATTAGTAATGACGACTAACTCAAAAGAGTGTGAACTCCCAGCGGCAGACAGCTGCGCTATCATGGAAGGAGAAGATAACGAAGAGGATGTTGTGTATTCCAACAAACAATCGCTGCTAGGAAAACTTAAATCTTTGGCCACGAAGGTGAGAGCCGACGTTTAGTCTGGAGTTACTGAGCACTTGTAAACCAGGGGCCATACTGACCTAACGCCATTCAGTACACTTTTCCTTCACAGTACTCTCTCAACAGCGGCGCTTCTGGATGGTTTTTTTTTTTTGGTTTTTCGAGACAGGGTTTCTCTGTAGCATTGGAGCCTGTCCTGGAACTAGCTCTCGTAGACCAGGCTGGTCTCGAACCCACAGAGATCCGCCTGCCTCTGCCTCCTGAGTGCTGGGATTAAAGGCGTGTGCCACCATCGCCCGGCTGGAAGTTTATTTTATTTGGTTAATAACTGAATGCAGTAGTTATGAGTTTCTACAAAGTAGAAACAACCTGCATAGCCTCCATGACAGTTAGTTGAGAAATTATTCTACATCAAAATGATTCAGTATGATGTGATTCTATAGCTATTAAAAGATGTTTGTGTTTTGACAAAGCACTTGAAGTTAGGTGGGGCGGGGGGGGGGGGAGAGGATTTGGAAAGACGCGGGAAAGAAAGAATATGATCAAAATCTATTTAAATTTAAAATTGTTTTAAATAATAGAAATTATAGTAAAATCATTGAACTATTTTTAATTGACAAAGAACTACAGACAACCAAGAAAAGCGGAGAATGGGAGAAAAAAATCTTTCCTAGGAAAGAGGACACCAACTGGTGATCTGAGACCAAACGGTCAGCCCTGAAACCTTAAATACGAGTAACATTACACAGAATGAATGGGTTATTTTTAGGAATATATGCACATATGTATAACAATGATTAATGAAAAGTAGGAGCCATGATTTTAGAGAGTGAGTAGTTGTGCATGGGTCCATTTTGAGGGAAGAAAGGGGAGGAGTAAATGATATGACTATATTATTATCTCAGTAACGAAAATTAAAATAATTGAGATCTCTTTGTGTGCTGATAGGACAATAAGTATATAATAAATATAATATTTCTTTAAGATAAATATGTATGCCATTATTTGCATAATAAGAAATTAGCAGTTACTGCTCTGGGGAATTGGAATCTAATGAGAATATTTAGGTAAAACATTTTAGTAATTTTCAAGTTTACACAAAGATCATGTATTATTTTATAATCTTAAAAACAAAATTTGGTTAATAAAAGATCTTATATTTACCTATACCTTTGTGTTTCTTTTACGATTGTTCTATAGAAAAATTGCATAATTGGGAAAATGTTTATGGTGTCATGTTGGATGTCATCATGTTATTGGCGTTATAATCACAGCTATATATAAAGAGACTATGAAACCTCGAGTATTCTTTGAAATCACATTCCTGTGACATTCTTCACTATTGAGATAGGAGATAAGAATTTCGGGCTTACCCACTCAAAAAATGAATAATGAAGTTATTATAATGAAAATTATATTAAAAATGAAAAATAAAGACGAAAGTGCTTTTCAAATGATTTACAACCAATAGACACATGATAAATGATGACAGTGACTGGAACGATGGCGCAATGGTTATAGCACTTAGAATGGGGCAGAGAACTAGAGTTTGCATCTCTAGAAGACATGTGAATGCCAGATGGGTGTGGTCCCTCTGTTCTATAACCTCAGGAGGTAGATAGAGATGGATCCCCTGAGCAGACTGCCTAGCAAGGTGAGCTGTGTCTGCGAGCTCTAGGTTTGATAGCAAGACCCTGCCTCATGGAGTAAGATGGAAGAGCCATCAGGATAATTTCTGATATCATCCTTGGTTCTCTATGCGGGTCTGCTACTCATGTGGGCCCACACATATGCAAGCCTACATGGACACAAAAACACATGAAAATAAAAAAAGAAATAAAATGTATTTGTAGGCGTGATTTAGTAACCACTCTCCTAGTTTAGGTATATAAATATAGGAAATCATTTAAAAAGAAAATAAATAAATTACATTTCTATTGCGGGTTTTTTTTTTTCTGTTATTCATTTGGGATTTTACGGAGGCTATGATAGCTGTGGGACAACAAAAATATAGTAATGGTCAAAAATTAAAGTTTTGCCCCATTTGCTAGTGAATAAGTGAGTCTTCCACAGTTTCATGTGTGCTTTAGAGGACAGAAGACCAAAGACAGTCTAGAATTTGCAGAGATACACTGGGCAGAGCAGCAGGACCTATACCAGTTCCCAGTTCCCACAGTCATGTGCAGGGGAAATGATAGCATGTTTATCTTTCTAAGCATACATTTCTAAGTGTCAGTTTCCTTTAGCACTAGCAGGAAGTATGTCTGTCCTTTGTTCTTCTTTGTCCGGAACAAATAAGATGCTGTCACTGGCTTCAGAAGGAGAAGCCATTTCCAAGACAAGTAGGCATGACTGGTATTTGCTGTAGAAGAAAAGGCTTTAACCTTAAAGGCTGCCTTCTATACAAAATACTTCCCTAAATTTTTTTGGTTGTTGTTTGATAGGTTCACACACTGATGGAATGACTTTTCTGTCACTTTCATTTCCATTCTTGAAAAAATTGTATGAAACAAAAATAAGCCAGTGTTTTCTTGGTAGAATGTGCCGAAGTCTAAGAAGACCACAGAGAGTTATCTCATAGTCATATCTGAGCTGCATTTCTTTCATCATGGCTTCTGATGACTTTCCAGTAAGTTCCATCCGTCACTCTGCTAGGGACTGCCTGAGGCAGGGATGAAGCCTTGTCCATTTTTTTTTTACATATATCATTGAAACGAAGCTGTGTCAATAGGGTATTAAGCAGCAAGACGAGGCTACTTTGCATCATTATCCTTAACCATATGCCAATTCCAGACATACTTAGCTAAGCATAAACATGTCATAAGCCATTAGGTCCTACTTAGAGCAGGAAATATCTTTTTTGTCTTTGCGTTGTATTTCTACTCAGTCAGACACCTTTTCATTGACAGAAAGTGTTTATGCCATAAGATTCAAGTAGAATAGGGTCAAGAATTTATCCCTCCCTGCCAAACAACAGCACAGAGACCTAATGTATTTCCCACTGTTTTCTACATGGGCTCTGGGACCAATGTGTGCACCTCCATGGTAATTATCATTTTAATCTCAGATACGGCAGTCCATCAAGATAATCTACTACAGGATGTATTAATGACTGTACAGCTATTTGCCCTCCAGGATGAATTATAGGATAGTTATATTGTTTGTGATAATGTAGAGAGAATTAGTTGCTATTAATTTGAATGTCCTTAGACATGGGTCACCTAGTTGAAAGCAGAGACAAACTTGTAGTGCCTTTACTAACTAAATGACTACACAGGATGAGTGTGAGTGGCAAATAGGTTATTTACTCATTTAGAAAGCTTCTTATAGTTCTCTAGAGCCTGCATGATCTATTTGGAAGGTTTCCATAAATCTGAAGAATTTTTTATGACTATTTCTAAAGGTAAAAGTCACCATGTTTCTAGGAGACAAGCAAGTTAATTTCTGGTTTCTCCACTATAGTTGGTGATGTGCAGGGTGTGTTGGAATTTATTATTAGTCACAGTTCTTGGAGACCCCATGAAAGACCCACATTAGTCAGGAACCACAAGCTCACTGTGCCTTGAAAGGAGCCTTTCTGATGGCCAATAAGATTTAGTGATGTCAACCCATCCCAAATAACTGTATCCCTCCCTTTTCAAGATGGATAGTCAATTCCACCTTTTCATTGGTCTGTACCACAAATGGGGTGGCATTTATGGACCCGTGAGATGGCTGAGTGGTGTCAATGGAAACAGTGGTGTCGGTTAGTATTGGGACAGGAGCTGGGGTCATCCCCCACTTCACACGACAGATTTCTCAGTAAGTCTGAAAGGAATGGCCAGACAATTGTGAGTGGACATTGTAGTGGCTATGACCAGCCAGGAAGTCATATGACGTATTGTGCCATTTTGTGAGAGCCACGCCAGGGTGTTTTGTGACAGAATGGCCCTGAAGGTGCTCAACGGTGTCACTTCTTCACCCCTCAGCATCTAGGAGGTGTCTTTTCTAAGTTTCCGTTAGTTACGTTATGTCTCTTCCTTGCCAGTGCCCTAGTTCTGTACCTATGTCACCGCCTACTTTACTCACCATCAGCTGTTACTCAGACTCATTCTCTAAAATCCAAGTTCAAGAGGGCCAGGGAGACCTAATGTGTGCCCTGTTTTCATCAGTGCGGGCTGTTACAGGGAGATATAGTTAGCAGTGTATACAATAGGGGATTGGATTATTAGCCTCTTGGTGTAGGGTCATGACAATACAACAAGGCATTCTGCTCTCTCCCTGGCTCAAGTCACAGGTCCAGAGTGGTTATTAACTTGGGCTGAGTGCATCCTGCACAGTCATGTTGTAAACTTTGCTACCAGGCTCCGTAACACACTCCAGCGGTGTGCGTGCTCTTCAGTTCCTCCTGGGGGACAGGGAATCTTAGTTTCTCTACTAATCACATCTTCCTTAACAGCCAGTGACTGGGTATACGGAGGTTAAGAGTAAAGAGGAAGAATGCCCGAGAGCAAACAGACTTTGCATCTGTCTTGTTTATAGTCAGCTCGGCTGTTGCTCATTGCCCACTAAACTGGTATTTTTTCATTCATCCAAAGTCATGCTGAATAGCAAGGTCGTCATTACTGACGTCATCTGGTTTAGCATTGGGGTCCTGTGAGTCGCAGGCCATATGATAATTGCTTTCTGTGTGAGGCCACAGATTTTCTGTCATTTGTTGATTAGAACTTAGCTTATGTACTTGGAGTCCCTCCTCCCATTCAAGAATCGACTTTAATCTAGGGTATTTTTTTCTTTCATCTAGTTAATTCTTGGGTTTAACATAAAGGCTAGAGGAAATTTCCATGTTATAGTTGACAATAACAATTATTTTTGGATTCTTATTTGGTCAATTTCTTAGAATACTGTGATCTCTTTGTGCCTTATAAATCTATCTTGGAGCTAAATGAAAGCCTAAATACTAGTCAATTTCTTACAGTAGGTGCTTGTGGGAATTTATATTTGGGGAAACTTCCCAGAGAAAACCAATGTTCTGTATTGTTGGTCAGGAAATGCACAAAATCTTGAGGCTTTTTTTATCAGCTTTTATTTAATAAGTTTGTGTGTGTGCATGCTTATTTATGTGGATGCTTATGCATGTGCAGGTGTGTATGTGTGTGTGCTCGTGTGTGTGTGTAGGGAGGGAAGTGAGCATGTATATATGTATGCATGTGTGTAGAGGCCAGAGGTCATTCCTCAAAGGTCTGGCCTCAATGTCATTCCTCAGGGACAGTGCACATGGTTTTTTAGGACAGGAACTGTCATTGGCCTGAACCTCACCCAGTAGGTTAGGCTAGCTGGCAGCAGGTTCCAGTCTATGTTGTTTTTGTGTTGGCTTTGGGTACTCATTGTAGGTCCATGTACTTTCAAGGCAAGCACTTTATCAACTAAACAGGTATTAATTGGTCTAAAGTTAGCTTGGTTGTCTTGACAAAGGCCTAAGACATTAGTAGAGCATACTTCTTAGTATGCCTTTGAGGATGTTTTAAGAGATGATTGGATTATGAAGACTCTCATTTAATGGGCCAGTCCTTGATCAATCACATAATTAGGAGGTAGGCCTTTGTTAGAGGAAGCAGGTCACTGGTGGGTGTGTTTTGGGGAGGGTCGTTATCTTGCTGTGGCTCCTTCTTATATTTATTTCTTTTGCTTTCCATCAGCTAGAATGTAGGCTCTTCTGCCATGCCTTCCTCATAGGACTGATCAATCCCTCCAAAACTAGGAACAAAAATAATCTTTCCCTTGAATTATTTCTCTCAAGCTGTTGGTCACAGTGGCATAAAATAATTGATACAGCTTGGTAGAGTTCACTGTTTTGAAAATTAAGATGGCCAAGCTGTTGCATTTCCTAACAGACATTGAGTCCTGCAATATCTCCAAAATTAGCCAGAATTCTAATTCACCAGGCTTCAGCCCACTAGTGCTTCTCACACGCCCCCTTTAGTGCTGAGGATAGATACTTGTCTCTGTAATTTTTATCTGAAAGAAAATAAATCCTTCCTTCCTACCAGGATGAAGTTTGGTGTTTGTTCTTCCAGGGACTATATCTGAAGCTAACAGCCTGGCCAGTAAGGAAGACCTTCTGCTCAGAGGAGAATCAATAGCAGAGCACGGTCCAGGAGCCTGCCTGTAAACCCCGTAGTCTACTTCCCACTTCTTCACCTGTTGTTTTTCCTTATCAGACAGCAAAATGCAGACCCCTTATGCTTTGGGAGTTTGGTAAATATGTTTGCTGCAAACTTTATGGAATCTCGGGAATTCATTTTTTTATCAATTTGTGTTCATCAACATTTGAAGCTTGAATCCTGCCTTATTTACCAAACCGTGTCCCCATCGTTTTTATGTCTTTATTAGCAAAGGAGTGAAAAATTCTAATGGTTTTGAAATGTCACTGTACTTGCAAGCCAACATGTGAGTCTACCATGGCTTCATAGTCTTTAGAAGGCTTGAGTCTCCCATGTTGGAGACAAAACACAGTCTATTGTCATCCACATTAGGAATGGCAGCCTGATTTGTTTTGTTTGGTTGATCTTCACCTACTACAGGGGAAAAGGTTAGAAGATGCCTGCATATACGGTATATTGTGTTATGGAAGAGTAATCCCCATCTTGAGAAATTTTATAATAGTGTGTTTCCTGATGATTGCTTTGTTTTGAGCTTTCCGGTCTATAAGCAGGCTTTTCCTTTGTTCTGGAAGAAGGTGCCATCTCTATCATCTAAGGATTCGAGTTTTATTAACATACTTGAGAAGACTGTTTAGAATAAAAGATAATCTATGTCTTTTTCATGAAGCCATGAAACCTTCATTTACCAGGTTTGTCTTGATTGGGCAGTATTGTCCAGGGAAGGAACATTGACATGCCAGGGGCCATTTAAAGGAAAAATAATGTTTAAGCCATATCTTAAAGAGTACCTGGAATTGTTCAGGAGGAGAATAAATTAAGCTATTACAGAGAATTTTAAGTGTTTTCTTATATTGTAGTGTGCCCCCCTGCCCTATTATACTAGAGTCAGAACTTTGAAAGATGGCAGAGGTTCTTAGAAAGAGTCACAGAAAATAAGAGGTCAACAGAGGTACTCCACGAGAGAGTTCAGAATATGCATTTTAATGTAACAATTCCAGTCCATGTGATCTTTTGTCCACTTTTAAAAATTTATTGTTCTCAATAATTAACTCCACATACAAAGTAATGGGATTCATTCTGACATTTCACGAACATATGTTACACATTTTGATTTGTTTCCCTCCCTTGCCACCCTCCCCAATCCCTCTACCCCACTCTTGTTCTTTCTTTCAAGAAACACCCCTCTTTCATAGCACGTGTATTCTATTACTATCCCTACCCCCCCCACCTTTCTAAAGATCTACTCCTCCCATCTTGGGCCCCTTTCTAGTTTCACACCTACCCCCACCCACCCAGATATGCACATAGAAGAGAAACATGCAGTTTTTGTCCTTCCTAAACTGGCTTAAATCACACAGCACAATGATGTAGAGTTTCATCTACTTTTTCTCTCCTGCAAATGCTGTAATTTTACTTTTCCTCTTGGCTTAATAAAGTCCTGTAATGTATATAATCACAATTAATTTATCTTTTCGTATGTTTAAGGACATCTAAGCTGGTTCCATTTTCTTCCTGTCATTAATAATAAATATGGGTTTAGAAGTGTCCCTGTTATCTGAGTAGATAGCCAGGAGAGATAAATTTGGGTCATGTGGTGGTTCTGTTCTTCAGTCTTTGAGAAACCTTTCTATTAATCTCCACGAGGGCTCTACCACTTTATATCCCTACCAGCAATGTCTAAGGGACTCCTTCTTCTCATAGTTTTCGCCAGAATTTGTTACCATTTGTTATCTTGGCAGCAATTCTGATGGGGTGAAATAGAATCTCAGAGCAGTTTTAATTCGGATTTTCCTGCTGGGTGAGAATGTTGAGCACATTTAAAAAAAAAAAAACACAATTGGACATTTGTGTTAGCTTTCAGTCTATTTATTCATCTGATGACTTTGGTGTTTGATTTCTGCAGCGCTTTAAAAGGTTCTAGGTGTTCACAGGGGAAAAGACACTGCACAGCCAAAGCGATTCTAAGCAGAAAGAACACTGGGGAAATATCTGAGCTTAAATTATATAATGAAGGGACGGTAACAAAAACTGCGTGGCACTGGCACAGAGACAAACAAGTAGACCAATGGAATATAGTAGAGGACTTAAAAATAAGCACACAGTGACAGCCGATTAATTTTTGACAGAAGTGACAAGACATGAATTGTAAAGACACCCACTTCAACAACGGATTCGGAAAAATTGAGTGTCCACATCTAGGACGAAGAAACTAGAGTCCTATTCCTCACGCTGCACACACAAAAATCAAAGTGGATCAAAGACTTTAATATAGAAGTTGAAACTTTGAAACTGCAGGATGAAACTATATAAAAATGCTCTTCAGGATGTAGGCGGGGCATAGGCAGAGACAGGACTTTCTGCAAAGACTCTGGTAGCAGAGGAAATAATTTCAAGGATTAACAGGATCACATGAAATTTAAAAAAAAAACCTCATACACAGCACAGGAATTGTTCCCTCACAGTGACGAGACTACCTCATGCAAAATGGGAAAAAAAATATTTGTCAGATATGTCAGAGGATTTGTTTCTGTGTGTTGTGCTTTTTGATTATTTTTACTTTTTTAAAATGAAAATTTGAACTATTGTAGACAATATGAAACAGTTATATAATGATAAGATCATTAACCTACCACCTACATTTTAATTTGTTTACTTTGTTGCATATCTGCCCATCTCTCTATATTTTTATCTGTGTCTTTTTATATTGTGTTTTAACATAAGTTACAGACCTCAACAAGCCTCATCCCTAAACACTTCAGAATATATATTTTAAGGCCATTCTAAGGGAAGGACATGCATTGTGACTATCACACAATTTGATGAATTCTGGGAAAGGTGTATGCTACAAATTTTATTGACAATCTAGCACACTAGTTTCATCCTGAACGTGGCCTCCAGTCCTTTTGCATGGAATCAGCCTCTCATCTCCCAAAGGCAATTGCTATGGTGATCTTTTAAACCATAGATTAGTTTTATGTGTTTCAGAGCCTTGCATAATCACATCATACAGTGTGTCATACTTTATGCAATTTTTTCTTTTACTCCAAAGGCTGTTTGTGAGATTCATACATGCTGTTTCAATCAGGAGTAGAATTCTTTTTATTCACGAGTGGTGCAGTATTATCTGAATACAACTTGCTAGTGGACACTAGAGCTATTCCTAGTCTTTGGAGAGAGCTACTGTGTACATCAAATCTTGTTGTGTTTACCACTTAAAAATGGGTATGCAAGATTTGAACAAGCAAAGCTATATGTTTATATCTCTTTGCTTTGTCTTATATTCTAAAGGTCATAACTTCCTCGGTCCTTTCCTAGTTCTGTTCCGCATCTGGATGCTTGTTAATTTTCCTTGACTTTGCTCAGCAGTTAAAAGAAAGCTGCAGTTACGTTTTTGTGGGTTTTTAGAATCTGTTTATTCTATAGTCATTTATAAGATACTATAAGATACTTTTCCTCTTTGAGGGAATGTGATAACTGTATCGTTATTTCTAACCATAGACATTATGGAGACGTATCATGCATGTGCACATGGTTGGTTATCCAGCGTCAGGAGAATAAGAGTAGGGTCTCTCCGCACAGAGGAGAGGGAACAGAGTAGGAGAGCTGTCTTAGGATGGTGAGGAAAAGCTTCCTAAGCCTTGTGTAGATTCTTGAGTCCAGGGCTTGGAAAAGTTGTCCTGTGTGGCATCCTTATAGGGAGGATCCTGATTTGTCTAATAGGTGCTAGGGCTAAGAAGTCAGTATTTCCCACATTCCAGCCTCCTGTTTTGTCTTCTATACTGCGATATCTCAGTGCATTTATTTTAGAGGCAGAGTCTCACTATGCAGCCTTGATCCTTCTGTGGCTCCCAAGTATTGAGCTACAGCCATGCAGACATACATACCACACTCTACTGTCAATTGATGTTCATACCTGCTGCTTAACAATTCGCCTATGTGATAGGCTTGTCTTGAGTCCTAGATGTGCAGAGAGGAAGACATCTGCTTCCTACTACCAGGAAGTCTCACTTCACTAGTGGCACCATTTAAGTAATTATATAGAGCTCTATGTATTTATAGACTATTTATAGTCTTTAATTATATAGACCTGTATGTATTGCACACACACATAGACATGGATATGCATCTTACTAAATCAGCATTAGAAGCAGAATTCTGTAGGAATGAAAGGAATGTCACATTATGATCCCCATCTAAGCGTTTAAATTTAAATATTACCCTGAGGATAGACAGGTACATGCCTCCATTTCTCTTATGACCATGTTGAATTACATCTTCTCAAGAAAAGACCACAGAATCTCAGGTTTCCTTTTCAGGTCATTTCTGATATTCTAAACGTTTAATATGCCATTGGCTTTCTGGAGGCAGGAAGGCTGTATACGCAGGTGCATCCCTAAAGCGTGGTCCTGTCCTTCAATGCTTAATAAATTCAAACTATTCATAGTTATTCTAAAGATTAGTTTAACCCCGATCAACATGAACTTGCAGACAGGCTATTAAGGAGTTAGCCAGCAAGAATACTGAGGACTTTAGCCCACTCTTTCAGAAAAGCAGGAGAAAGTAGTAGGTTCCAATGTTGCCCGTGATTTAAACATACTGGGTATTATTCAGGTCAAACCAAAGGCAAAGTCCTTTCTGTCAGCTCAGTGTCCACTCCCCATCATTTTCTCATAGAACACTAACTTTGATCACATTTCTATTTTCAGCTGGGACTTGACAGCTGATTGCCTTCCGTTCCCTCTTCCCCCCTCCTTCTTTCCTCTTCTTCCCCCTTCCTCTCACTCTCTCCTTTCTCCTTCCCTTCTTATTTCCCTTCCAACTAGGGGAAGAAATTCAGGGCTCCATATATGCTAGGAGGGAGCCACATCACTGAGTTACACCTCAACCCATATGTTCTTTTGTAAATTTTACTTATTTATGCAGGTGTCATTGTGTGTGTGTGTGTGTGTGTGTGTGTGTGTGTGTGTGTGTGTAGGTCAGAAGACAAATGCCATTCCTTCATTTCCTTTCATGAGTGGTTTCTGGGGATTGAACACAGGCTATTTGGCTTGGTGCCAGTCTTTTTACCCAGTTGAGCCTCACCTGGCTTAGCCTAACCCTGGCTGGCTTTGTTGATGTTGTTTTGTTTTAAAAGAGCTTCTTCCTATTCCACAAGACTTTTTTTTAAAAAAAGCCTTTTTCTATATTTAATGATTAAAATATCCATAAATATTCAACCTCCCATTTCTCTTCCACCACATTAAAGACTAGTCTCCTCTATGACAGTATTATATATACACCAGCAATAGCATGTTTGAATTAGACATTTGGTCTCTTACCTTAGATGACTGCTCTAATACACATTCACAAAAGATTCCCCTAAGACATAGAAATCAACATAACTCATTTTGGCTGTTACTTTTCTTACTATTCAGTCTGTGTTATCACCTATGTCTGCCAGTTCTGCTCTGCCTACAATTAATGTGTCAATGTCATTGATTTCATACCAAGGTCGAGAGTGTCCTCAGGAAGTCTCGGCGGTTTCCTTCTTCAGAGAAGTCACAGCTGCATCTTCTGATATCTGCTCCATCTTGCGTTTGTCCCTATTTTGGAGTTGTGTGTCTTATCACTTGGGCATCAAAATTGTCCTTCAGGGTAGATTTGCTGTTTGTTGTATTTTCTACCTACTTTTAATGTAGACTCCTAATTGTAAGTGGCAGGTTCAAAGGTTAAGGGAGTTTGGGGAACTTTCTTCATGGCAAGGAAAATCCTAATAATCTTATTGGCATTTCAGTGAGCTGATTTTATTTTGTTTTCCCCCTTAGGAAAAAGATGACCACTTTGAATCTGTTCAGCTGAAGTCCTCAAGATGCCCCAATATATGAAGAGACAGGTGCTTCTGCTTTCAGACTGATGAGCAAGGACACCTAATCTATCAGGACCCCTCTTAGGACTTGTCCTGACACCTGTCATGTCTGTGATGTCACAGAAGGGCTGTGCCACAGAGAGGAGGAGGCAGACATGCTGATTGCCTTATAAATCGTCACATACTTTGTCAAACTACAGAAGACATGTTCTGGGTCTCACTGAAGATGAAGCCTAACTCAGGAAGAGATTTAGCTGTATATACACGTGACTGAAATCCAAGTTTAAGCCCACCAATGTACTGCTGATGCATGCCATATAATTACTGGGTAACTTTAATTCTTTATAAATGTCTACATAAAAAAAAATTTGTGTCGGAAGGCAGACATATGCATATGTCTTGTGTTCCCATGTATGTGTTGGTCTTGTAATTTGGGGAAGATTTGGAAAAAAAAACTTTTATGTTATAATTATTTTCCCTTTATTTCTTCAAGACTTGAAAACATCTTTTCTATATTAAAATGATGAACTATGAAAGACAATAAATTTTCATAAGCTATTTTCTCTTGACTTCAAAAGTCTAGGATATCAATAATATTTTGTGAAGATTTTTACCTGGGTTATCAAAGCTGATTGCCGCTTTCAAAATTCCACCTTTGTAGGAACTAGTATGAGGAATTTAACTAATTGCGTGAAGGAATCTTAAGGGAGAGGTAATAAAAATCCAAAGAGAAACCTCAACATGTCATTAATTCAAGCAGTCTGGCATGATCAGGAGTTAGAGGGCTTAAAGCAGTTTGAGTATTGCTGAGTAATAAAGCAGCAGAATACCTTGTTTATCAGAGCCTGCACAGACAGAAGGAAGAGGAGGATGGCGTGTCTCCAGTACAGATAATCGTGCTTGACTGGGCAGCTCAAAGTGTCCGCAAATGTCAATGGGGCTTCTTCTTCACAGAAGGCGGACTCCCAGAACTTTGGAGGTTTTTTTTTTTTTTTTATTTTTCCTCTGCTACAAGACTTTGAAAATTATGAATTTCTTGGAAGATTTTATTTTTAAGCCAATAAGGAAGAAATTCAACATTTTGAAAACTGCCTATCTTTGTATTTATAGTAGGAAACTTCTTAGCAGTTATGAAGTGCATATTGTTCCTGTTCAAGAGCATCCTAGAAAATGGTGGTATTCCTTAGGATGGATTATGAGTATTAGTGTGACTTGGATATTATTTTTGGAAGAAGGTTGAAGGTGAATTTGATCAATTTTGTGTAAACTTTTAGCACTGGGAAGGAGGACAGTATCTTGCCCATTGCTGGTCTAGGATGTTCTACTTTGTTTCCAGTAAGCCATACTCTTTACAGATTTTAATCCAAAAATTTAAAAAGATTTTCGATTGGATGAAGGAGGCAAAGCGTATGGGTAAGGTTTTAACTATGGTTTTGCCCGAGGTGTTTCGGTGACTTGTAATGTTTGATTCCATGGGTGATGTAGTCTTATTTTTGTGAAAAATGAGACAAAAATGAATAAATGAATAATTGTGCTTATTAGTCAATGGGTAAAACACTAGACCTTTTTGCCATCACTAAAAGAATGGTGTGTGTGTGTGTGTGTGTGTGTGTGTACGTGTGTGTCTACTATTAAATATTAAATATGTGTGTCATCTATTAAATAGATGATGCTGTATTGATTGTCTACTATTGAGGAGAATGTTACTTAGCATATTTCTTGTGTTTAATTTCTTGGATATCCTTCTGGATAAGAAATTATTTGACTCTGCTCATTTTCGTCCCACTATCAGAATATTGGCATTTCCCCCTCTCCTAATCGAAATTTAATCCTAAGAGTGGAAATACACTTGAAATGTCTTTCAAAGGAAGCCGGCAAAAAATGTGCACACTGGATGGAGTCCGAGCACTCCGACCCTGTCACCCGCCCCATCTTCCGCTGTGCCAACATGCGTGTTGCACGCCATAGGGATAATAACACGCATGTTCCAAGCCATGGTGATAATTGGGCTTTGCTCCCAGGTAGTTCTTTCTTTGCTCGTCACCGGACTAAACTCGCTGACATGTCGAAATTGCCTTAAATTTTAATGAACTCTCTGAAAGTGCAGTTGATACCGAAGAAGTTATTTTATTTTATTTCTATCTTTAGATATTAAACAGATTTTTGTCAGCTCAGTCCCACCTTTGGATTCTCCTGGCTTGCCGTTTTATTCTAAGAGCTGAAGAACGATGACAGATAGATATTATTGGGGGAATTTATAGACCAATGTTAGCGCTACATCTCTGCATAGTTTTATGTATGGCCTTTGATAAGCCCAGTGAAATGTTGAAAGGTATAAGCAAATTATTGTTTCTATGACTTTCAGTTGGCATTTACTCCCCCCATTACTATCAGTGCTAGAAACATACATGATTTTTTTTTTTCTAAAAGGCATACGTTGGAGCCTTAAATACTTAAGTACTTAAGCATTAAGTCAACTGTTGCCTATAACATCTCTGAGCACTGTGTCAAGACATTTTAAAGTCAATTTCCCACTGGATGAGAACATGTCTCCTATGAATAAGTTATATTATGCCATTTAATAATGTAGAACAATTTGATATAAATTCACTTGCTTTAAAAGACTGAATTTTATTATTATTGACCTTTCACCTCTTTGGTTACTAATAATCATATTCTTCTTAGGATTAAAAACATTTCATAGTACTTTTGTGTAAACTTTTGTCTTTATTATAACCCCCCAAAGGATGGTTTCAGTCAGTACCGTGGAACAATTACTTGAGTCCGGTGATTCGCCATCTGGGTTCTCAGGTGGTGCATAGCAGTCAGTTTGGCTTCTTTATGTCCCTTCTGGCCAGCATCATTTGATGTCTTTCAGTAACAGTGTTTCCTATGGCTCAGGGTCATTCCTAATGAGAGGCTAATGTGTTTCTATTTTCCTCATGAAAGCCAGTTGCTTGGTTAGTGTGGGACGTGTTGCACGTTTTATGTTCTCATATTGATAGGTAGGAGATATCTTCTGAGGATGGGATGTTGACATACAAAATAGCATGGATTCTTGAGACCTGGTGCTGGGGAGGCTTCCCTGGTTTATTTATGGCACGTGTTCAAGTACCTTAATGCTCACCCATTTACTAGATCCTGTTTTAATAGAAAACTAAAAATTGTATTTGGTTTTCCTTTAATGATTGTTGGTTCAGCAAACACCTCCAAATTCTTTGAATGTAATATCCATTAAGACCTTGGTTAGCTGAATTTTTCTTTATTTTAATAAGTTCTTGAAGGAGGCTCCTTTGAAAATAGCTTATGAGTTTTGATGAAATTGGAGTATATTGGGCGCTATTTCCTTTATGTCAATTAACTGATTTTTAAAATTCTATTGGCTGCATTTCAAATAAAGGAGTGAACCAGTAAGAATTATGTAAATTCAAGCCTCCTGTTGTAGCGAGCAGCGTGGGTAATTGCTGCTCACCTATGGGTGCGTACCTTTGCCTCAGGGTTCTATTTCAAATCTGCCTTTGTGGCTTTTTTCAGCCCCTCCCCCACAGCCTGTTTTTGGACAAGCTATGGAATTTAAAATGATCAGGATGGGCCTGTGGATCGAGCAAGGACTAGCTGAGAGAACACGTGGACTCGAGGCTTGTAAAGACAGAGATTACCTGTCTCAGCCATTCTTCACATCTGCCCTCCGAGTTGTCCGGGAGCCAGCTTGCCTAGCAGTTTTAAGATAGGCATGACTTTCCTCCACTGTGCTAAACTTGGGTGGGCAGGACAGTGTATTAATATTTAAGCTAGAGAGGATGCAGGGTGCAGTAACTATTCCGAAACACAAGACAAGCAGATAGCTAGCTTCTAATTTTTTTTTTATGAATAGGACCTATTTTTTAGCTTGGAATTCTTAAATTTTGAGAAGTTTTGCAGAGATGGATCAATCAGCTTTACATTCTGGAAGGATAAAATGTTGTTACTAATATAGAAAAATAAGAGCTTCCAAACCTATTTTTTTTATAAGATGGCTTGCATAGAAAAGATCTTGTAGCATCTGTTTTTCATACATGTTTTGGATGCTTATAAAAATTATTTCTAGGGCTCATATGGTAGACGGTGCCCTTTCTAATTAGAAACAAGCCTTGTAGGAAGGATGGAGAAAATGACAAGAGTTTCCTGTTAATGCATTTTCTGTGTTCTGACAGGGCATACAATATAGTGGGTATGGCTCAAAACCCAGCCCTCAAAACCAGTTTCCTCACGCTTCAGACACCCACTTGATGGTCTCGCTTTAAGATCCACCGTCGGCTTGATTGTTAGAGGCATCAGCTGGGGCTCTGGACAGCCCAGCTGATCTTGCCTTTCTCCGACTGTCACAGTCTATCAGTGGATAGAGCTGGTTCGCTCTCATCAGCCTTGCTCAGCCGTCATCTCCAGCAGATGCGGGTTTTGAGCTTGCTTCTCTGGTTCTCCTGCCAACTGCAGTCAGATTGGAATTTAATTTTGTTATTTAGCGTCTTCAAGTCTGTTACTCACCTACCCAAGGTCACCCCCAGGTTTCAGATGCCCATGTTAGTGAGAATTCAGGGAGTGGTGGGTATCATTATTTTAAGCATCTGGTGGGTTGTAGCTGGATTCCTTAGGTTGTCCATTCAAACGCATGCAGAAGAGAAGATTGTCTAGCATCTTATTTCCTTCAAGGCTGATCCTTTGGGCCTTCATGCCACTGTTCACTATTTGTAGCTAGATTAAAAATAGATTATGTGTTACTATTTCAAATACTGCTTCTCATATATTTAATTCTTCTCATTCTCAGTCATTCTTGACCACAAGTCCTGCTTTTAAAATGTTTTTGCATGCACGCAAAGCAAAAACTTTAGCAGCTGAGTTACATCCCCAGCTCTGGTGTGTGCTTTACGATGACAGGGACTAGACAGACTGGATCTCATTGATCTTTCTGTTGTGGGCTAAATAGTGCTTTCAGAAATACATTTACACCCTGGCCCCTGAACCCTGAGAATGCGGTTTTGTTTTAAAACCAGAAAAACCAAAATGACTACCAGCAGCACCATCACTAACACAACACCAAAACCAAACAAATGGCCTCTGTAGCTATAGTATCCTGGGTTATCTAGGTGGCTCAATAATCTAATGAAACATGACATTTTAAGACAATGGACAAGACAGACACAGTGGTGAGTATGGTATGAAGACCGAACAGAGTTTGAAATGACATGTCCATAAGCCAAGGAAGCATGCAACTGCCAGGTGCTAGAAAGAGAATGGAATGAATTCTTTCTTTAAGTCTATAAGGGAGCCTGGTCTTGTTACTCCTTAATTGTGACAGAATAACTTTTTGTTGTTTTAAGCCACAGAGTTTATATCATTTCATTCCCCATTATCACAAGAAACAAATATACTTTCTGCCCTTGTGACATGACACAGGTTCTACAGATAGATGTGTTCTCAATATTTTTTCCAACATTAGCAAAACATTTGTGAATAAAAGTTTGATAGAAACAGGGCAGTATTTACTAAAGTTTTACCTATACTATTCATGCCTTATTTTAGGTTAGTAAAATATTTAAATTTAATGGTAAGTCCATGTGCTGGACTTGGGAGAGCAATGGGAAGAAAGATCTCCAGGATTCTACTTCTCCATTTACCTATTAAGGGCAAGAGTGATTTCCCAATGGAGTTATGAGAGGTTTTCTGGTTTCTTTTCTAGTCATAATGGTTGGTTTTGAACATCAGATCCACCAGACTTTTCCTGACAGGTCACAGCCCTCTATTCAGGCTGTATGAAAGACTTGGCCTCATTCAGCAGATCTGACCTATTATATATAGTCATAGCTTTAAAAAGACGCTATATATATATATATATATATATATATATATATATATATATATAACCATATTCTTATATTCACAGTGTCACCCTTTGCCAATTTCTGATCACTGTCATCTGTAGGAAAGTAGAATTCCATTCACAGCCCTCTAGCAGGGCCACAGCTCGATTCCAATGTGTGACTGTGGAGAAAGCACAGTTAGACGATTACTTCTAGCATTAACAAGAGAAGGTGACTTGAAATCTACTTATTCAAATTACCTTGAGTGAGCCAAAAGGACAAACCTTTATCCACCATACTTGAAAACCTGGAAGGTTTTTATTCTGGTTATCTTTACATTAATACAGATGCTTTTTATTTTGTACTGAGAAAAACAATCTGTTACACATAATGTAACTTTAATATACAACGTAGAAACTCACCCTAAATTAGTTACAACAAGAACCTACAAAAGACGTCATAGGAAAAAGGTTACCTAATATTGCCACTGTGTAGGGTTTTTTGTTTGTTTTGTTTTAGTAGACTGACCCTGTCAGACCCTTCACCAATGCTCAGCTCTGTAAACAATGGTTATTTCCTTTTCGGGGAGGGGGTGTCATTAGGGGCACTAAAATCAGCCTAGAAAGTCGTAGCACATCATTAGATACTGAACAGTCCTCAAAAATAATTTATTGTACTGTTTCTAAAAAAAAAGGTGCCAGGGTTGTTCTTTTGCTCTGTCCCCGTGTTCTGCGGCAGCCGGTGAGCCCTTGGGCTAACGGCCTAAGAACGTACGAACTGAAGTGCATATCACATTCACAGAGATGAGGTGGTGGAGTCGAGAACTTCCCTTCCGTTGCACACTGTCGGCACATACGTGCTTGCGGAGGCTGCAAAACAAAGTGGCACAGAGGCTGAGTTGAGCAGGACACTCGGTTAAGGGCATCAATACTCCCAGGCACTGAGTTAAGGTTAAATTGAAACCCACTTAACATGGCTTTGGAAAATGCGTACTGACTTATGGTAGAGTAGACAAACTTTCTAAATATCTTCTGCTCATTAGTTTCTATCCTAAAATGTGCCTCCCCATCTCACACGTCTTGGAAAGGGGATCTTTAAGCATAATCTTTGCTGAAAGAAATCTCTCATTGATTGGAAATTAGATTTAATAATCTCTAAAACGGTTAAAATATACTGAATGGACCGAAGGACCCTATAATTTTCTTACAGATGATTAAATTATTTCTTCTATTCAATAACTGTAATTCGTTTTGATCTTTGATCAGGAATGACTATCCTTTGGTCCCAGGGGTCCTGTGTGAACTCTACTGACTTAGAAAGCTGGTGTGATTTCCCTGTTGGTGTTGAACAGACTGTGAGGACACAGGCAAGAGTGAGTGCTGAGAGCTTTGGCTCCTTTACAAGGAAGGCATCAAATGAAGGCCTTCCAAAGAAAGCTGCCCTCACTAATGACAAGGGTGGTCTCAGTGCCATGGTGCCTGTATAACATAGCAGTGTACAGTCGCTCTTTATAACGGTTTTCTCGGACACAATTTCTACCTATTACTATCTCGTTTTTAATGTGAAATTCGTCCACAGAGGATTTATTTATTTTACACCTGATATCTTTTCATGGAATGAGAACATAAGCAGGAAACTCATTCTTCATTGGGTTGAAACCATATGGTCAAGAGAGCAGGTGAAAGTGAACTTCGACCACCTTTTAGGTCTCTCCATCCTACCCTAACACATATTCTTACCTCAGGAACTGGATCACCAGAACGCAGTCTGGTTACAATTGACAAACTGTCTTCCTATTCCTCAAAGACATGAGCTAATTTCATTCCAAAGTGTTCATGTCTGGTAACAGATACTATTGACCCATAAGTTACCTTTTGTATGACCCATAAGTACTTCTCTGCACACAAAGGCGTTAACTAATAGTGAGACTGTAGCCTATGTGGCATTCTAAGGGAGCAATCACCATATTTAGGGCACCGGCATCTTGTCGCAGGCCCACCACTAGCCAACCTGAAGCTTTTCCATTCTGGAATTTGAGTAGGCATCTTGGAAGTCTGTGGACTGAAATGACTGGAGTCACGTGACAAAAAGTCTTTGATAGATTTTTTTTTTTTTACCTTTTAACATAAATGGACCACGTTAAATATTTTTCTTTGTAGCCTCAACTAACTTCAAACTCATGATTCCCCCTGCCTCTCTCTCTTCAGAATTTGTCTACTGGCATATGTTACCACATTGAATTTTCTTTCCCAAATTACTATCATCTTTGCGGGAAGGGATGAATTTCCTAAAATTTCTGCTTTTATTTTATTTTATTACTATCTGTAATAACCTGGCAAAATTGGATGGAAAGTAGTTGTGATGATGATTCCAAATGTGAGACCTTTCATAGTTTAATTATTCTCTATTTTCATATGCTTTATGAAATTCTAGAATCAGTAAAAGTTGGTAAAGTAAGCTAACAAGGTAAATGAAGCCATCAACACAGAGCACTGGAAGCAGAGGGGCCACTCTGAGCCACTCAGTCTGTCCTCTTTCTCAGAGCCCCGCACCCCACTGCTTGCTTGATGTCATCATGGGAATATGTGGTAGCCATTTCAAACTGGTGTCCAGAGAACTCTTCATTTTGTGTAGCCTTTCCCTACTTAGTCTTCCTTTCCTCAGTAAACGGTTTTGCCTTCTGACCTAAACTAGAAGTCTAAAATTCTTGCTTGATTTTTTCCCCCTGTTTTCCCCATGGCAACCCTCTCATCAGCAGCAATTAGCTTTAGCTGTATATCCAGCTATGGCCCCCTGGGCATGTCTGACCCTGGGCAAGCCACTCTGCAGGCAGAGATTCACAGGCGAGGTAGATGCTATTTACATCTCTTCTGGTCGTATGTTTCCTATACAGCAGCAAGACTACAATCAACTCTCCAAATCCATGCTTCCGCATTCCCAGACTCAACCAACCAAAGATCGAAAACATTCAGGAAAAAAAAAAATACATACTGGTGTAGGAGAATTGTCTGTATTCTGTCAATCATGTTTTAAATAAACGCTGATTGGCCAGGCAGGAAGTATAGGTGGGAAAACCAAACAGGAAGTAGAAATGATGCAAGGAGAACAGGGGGATTCTGGGAAGGAGGAAGCTGATTCCTCCCACTCCTGCCCAGATCACCAAAGCAGCAGGATGTGATCTGCCCCACTGAAAAAGGTACTGAGCCACATGGCTAAAATAGATCAGTAAAATGGGTTAATCAAGATGTGAGAGCCAGTAAGAGGCTAGAGCTAATGGGCCAATCAGCCTAATAACTTATAGATATCTCTGTGTTATTTCTTTGGGGCATGCCAGCTGTGGGGTACTGGGCGGGACAGAAACCCCAACAAGTAGGCCCCTTCATGTTACAACATACTAGTCATATTCAGAAGTTTTCTTCCAGCCCACAAATAATGTAATATAATGACTATAGCAGTCATACTGTGTTAGCCATGATAAGAAACATAGACATGATCGGAAGCTTATTGGAGATGTACATAGGTTATTTGAAAGTTTGACCACTCATGGAGGAGGATGTTCTGAAGCCGGTCCCTGGATACTGAGGGACAGCTGCATTTTGAGATATGAGCCACCTACTTAGACACTAACAGTGGTATGCCTTTTGTGTTTTAACTTGGGTTTAGAAATCTCAGTTAATTGGACTATGCCTTTTGATCTGTTTTTTACACCTCCTGCATATTCCCCCTCCCCATTTGCTTTGTTCTCCAAATAGTAATGATGTTTCTCAACTTTGTGCCTTTGGCATAGCTGTGGCTTCTACCAGGTGCATTCTCTCTGCTCACCACATGCCTCATTCATGTCACCCACAGCTGGAATGTGACCCCTTAAAAAGGTGGTCCTCAATCAACCCAACCTCAGTAACTCTCTGTCATATCACCCAGTTTAAAAATTCTGGCCTAGACAGTTGATGCTTGCAGACTCCTCCTCCTCTCCCTCTTCTTCACTATTGATCAGAAAATAAGCAGCTTTGCTTATTTGTTTCGTTATGAATCTCCAGCGTATTTCATGAACAGACTTCCTGTAAATGGTTCCCAGGAGAGTTAATGAACGTTTACGTTTCTAAGAGAGAGATCAGTGCAAGTCTTAAGGAGGAAGACCTTACACCTACGAGGTCTGTAATAGCCTCATTTAGGACAGGTGGACTTTTCTGCTCCTCAGTCACACCGGGGCAACAACTACCCTTGCACAGAGAACAGGCTCAAGGTGAGAGCTTCTAACAACAGGAGTACTGCCTTTGGCATTTGGACTAATTCCTTTATCTTTTCTAGGCTCAGGTTTTATTATTTCTTTGCAGGCTTTTCCTTCTCAGAGACTGAAGAGGAATGATGTTATATAGTGGGAATAAGTAGGGATAACAAAGTCTGACAGGCAGATACCTCTGTCTACCGAGGACTAGTCTCAGGCCCTCTCTATTCTCTCCTTGAGGCCAATTCTTTTTTTTTTTTTTTTTTTTTTTTTTTTGGTTTTTTTGAGACAGGCTTTCCCTGTAGTTTCTAGAGCCTGTCCTGGAGCTAGCTCTTGTAGACCAGGCTGGCCTCAAACTCTGAGATCCGCCTGCCTCTGCCTCCCGAGTGCTGGGATTAAAGGCGTGCGCCACCACCGCCCAGCTTTTGAGGCCAATTCTTACAGCTGTTCTGATGTTCCCAGTCTGCTGTGGAATGGGATGCACCTCTGTTCTTTGAAGTACGTTCTCATGTCAGCTTTGCTCCCTGCTTTCCAACTTCTTATCACTTGGGTGCATTTGACCAAGTAGGAGATACAATGCCTGCATGGAGAGCTGGCTGCATGGTTTCACTACTCTTGATCCCATGACCATCATGCTCCCAGAGAACTCTGAGTCATGTCTCTGCTCCATAAGGATATTAAAGGAGGCACCCTTTGCCGGAATACAAATTCTAGATCTCCTAGTAACGGCAACTCGGCGGCCCATGAGACTCCTTCTACAGGAACGTCCCCCACACCCTTTGTAGTGTGTTGAAGGGATCTCCACTTTGTAAACTTCTGCTTTCCTTTTACTGTTTCTCTGCGGCTTTGGCCATTACATTTTATTATGTAAAAAAAAAAAAATTCTCCCTTGTTTGCATATGCTGCTGAATATAGTAGGAGAAATTATTGCTTGATGAGTTTATCATTTCAATTACTTTGCATTTCATAAATATTTTACATGTACTTCCCATATTAACCCATCTGTTATTCCTCCAAGATAGTAAAATATGTAGATAAGCAAAATGCTGTCGTTGTGTGTATGTGTGTGCACATATATGCGTGTGTGTGTGCATATGCATATGTGTGTGTGCACACGTACTTGTGTTCTTGTGATGAGTTTTTGCTGTTATTCTGATGAACTTCTCATGAGGTTTTTAATGCTGTAAGATTGGCCCATTTTCTTCAGTGAGCCTAAGCAGATTTCTGTAATCATTCTGTCTGCAAGAAACAATAATCATGCAGGCTTCTTTTAGGTTTTCTGGGGACGTGGGACAAACAGCAGCTGCTGTCTGCTCTAGGCTAAAATGGTACTTTTTGCAACTCAAAGTGAAAACTGAAAATAGTTGGAAGAGACCTTGTAGGTTTCATTATTGATCACAAAAGGACAATTTGCACCCAAGGAGAGACACATTTTACTTCACAGACACGATTAAACATCGATCAGTGCATCCACGCGACTGCTATGGCTCCCTGTGTGGAATTCAGTTCTTCCCACTGCTTACACACGGGCTGCCCAGGCTTGGGAGGAAATTATGACTTTTTTCACGTAATGTAACTGGGCTCTTGATCAATTAAACATACTTATTGAATAGATTTTTCTGCATGCCAAGCCTGTTAGTCAACTGAGAATTAATGCCTTACCAAGCTCTGTAGCACATCAGACTTGGAGAAAAATAAACATCTCAGTAGAGCAAACATTTCTGTTTGCTCCCATCCATTCGGTTGTCTTGTTGGTGGTGACCTCAACTAATTTTTCCCAGGATATCTGCTTATTTATGTATTTTTAAAAATAGTCATGGGATCTAGTTTCTACTGGCTGTATGCCTCTTTGTACTCTTTTGTCATTAAATCTGTATTCACCCTTATTCTCTCAATTTTGCTCACCCTCTTTCAGAAGGAGTTCCTTTGGTGACCAAGCTGTGCTGCTGAACGCTAGTGCTGCAGTCTCGCTATCAGTGAAGTTTCAAGAGGAAGGCAGAATATTCATTGCTAAGACACTGGGGTAATTCTAGACTGAATTCTCTGGAAGTATTTACTTTTACTAATTCGAATAGTGATATAAAATCTATTAATATAGAACAGGGTGAAAATTAAAGATATTATTTTCCAGGTGAGGTTTATAATCCAGCAAACGCTAAGACGTCTTCATTCTGAGAGATGAGTCATGGAGAGCAGATAGATCAGATGTGACTTTTGTTGCTCGTGATACAATTTAAGCTCCCGTCTGAGCAGAGATCTCACTTGCGGTTCAACTACCTTACTCCGCTGTTACCTCATGATGTTGTTTCCAGTCACATCCCTCTACTGTTTCCCCTTCAGAATGATGAGAGCAGATGTTTAGTAAACATCAGGCAAACAAAAGGCTTCTTGCCTCTGTACTTACTTTCTCCCCTCATTAATTCTGCATTCTTCTTATTCACCTCTGAGCCACCCAGCACTGTTCTCTTCTTTCCTATCAAAGTGTGCATTAACACTCATTCAAGGACCAGAGGTTCACTCACCGTGGGAGTCTATTAGCGTGGGGTGTGTGCTACTTTCACTCACCTTGGAGTCTATTAGCGTGGGGTGTGTGCTACTATGCCGAGGGATCAGAATCTGAAGCTGCAACTATCAGACTCGAAAAAACTATGCCAGACTCATGTTCTTTTCTCGGGCAGAGCTAGTCTTGTTAACATCGCATTCAGATTCCTTTGTTTTCTTCAAGCCTTTGTGCAGAATGCTGCCTGGGCGGAGGTCGCCCCCAGTCACGCTATAAACACAGTCTCCTCTGGGTCCGATACTCCGGGTAGAATTTGTCCCATCACCCCGTGAAAGTTTCCTTACATTTCTCCCCAATACCTGTTTCATTCTGTCTTATTGGTCTGTTTGTGTTCCTTCTCTGGCCCTTTAGCATGGCGAGACCATGAATATAGAATTTATGTTTTTATCACGACCACATTTCTATTGCCCAGAGGCGAGCTCTTGGCTCAAAAATGTTTCTTCAGTGAATACATTAAAGATTGTTTATATCATTTACACATTTCCCTGGTGTGAGGACCCTCTCCAAGAGTTTCTGCAGTCATACCAGGTGAGGCAGAAGTTAACACACCTCATTGTTTGCCATGTGGAGAGATATTTCATGCTATATGGAAACACAGTATCCCTACTTAGGAATACACCCGATAGTTTCATTTAGGGTGAATTAGACGTAGGGAAGATAAGTTAGTAAAAAAAAATGGTTTTTTGCTTGCTTTAAGGTACTGAGCATCTAAAACAAATCATAGACAATGGTCTATGACAAACATAGTTTTAAAGTTAGCATATTCACATAATTCTGAACATGTCCGTGTTCCTAAAGACGTCCGATACCTCTGGGGTCACATGAACTTGTTTGCCTGGAGACAACTCTAATAAACTACTGAACGCTTTGGTTCAGAGACTTTTTCTGTGCTGCTTCCTGTCCAAAGTTACAACAGAGAAAGGAGGGGGATGCAGGGTCATTTAATTAAAAATACCTGCTATTTAAGGACCACTTACTGAGAGAAAGCGTGCCTTTGACATAAACATCTAGGCACTCTAATAATATCCCTTTATTTGTCCCCATCAAATTATATTTTCTGGAATATCATGCCTTGGCTGTGTGTACTGTGGTACTGTGGACACCTAGTCTATAATGAACATGACATAAGGTGTTGGACCTCTCTCTATACATGGGTGTTGGAGAGGGGATCTGTGACCAGGGCGCCACAGTAAGATGCTGCTGAGTGTGGAGCTGAAAGGAAAGCTTTTAAGTCGTTCATTTTTCAGGTGCTAAGGTTCTCATTATCAAATAGGGTTTCCCCTCTTAACTGAGCCAAGGTAGAAAACCCAGAGAGGCCAGGGGAGTCATCAGACATCTTTAGAGAGTTTCGATTCCTGATGTTATTCGCCCAGTTGCTTTAAAGCATCTATGAGATGGGGAGGGCCCTGGCTTTCTCATCTGGAAATGTTTTTAGAAGAAATGATCCTTAGCAACCTTTGCAGTTCCAGTCTCTGTGGTCGTTTTTCTTCTAGGATGTTGTAAAGAGATCAGGGGTTAGAAAAGAACAGTTCCAAGCCTAGTAAGGTAGCATCATTAAACAGGAGGAAGAAGCGCTACAAGTCTCTAGCATGTGTAGGTTTGCTTATGACCACAGCAGACCGTCCTTCCATCCTCACTGAAGGAGGGTGTGCCAAGCTGGAATGAACGTCTCAGAGTGCTGTGGACGTTTCAAGGGGGAAAATAGATTGGCATCCATTTGAATTGATTTGAATTGGATGAATTTTGTGTATTTTGCCTGCAAGCAGATGGCTTCACTTTCTGACTGCTCTAGGCTCCTCATGCATTCTCCACTGATTCATATTTACAAGATGCTTCTGCCTGTGGTGAGGACACTATCAGTCAGTTCAGTGTTTGTTACCAGTAACTTGCTGATTTGTCTGGTCAGGCTGTTGCATCGCATCAACGAGACTTTTTGAATCTACAGTGTAGGCCCACGCTACCATTATTTTTCTAGAGTTGCAATGTAGACAAGCGATGTGGGCATTATATGATTATATTTAAACTTCTAGCATTGCATTCAAATCTAAACAATGGATTGTACTCGGTTCACTAGGGTATTGTCAAAGATTTAACCATTAATAAACACAAAGTTTTGTTCTCATATGCTTGCTTTTTCTTGTGGCAGCTCTGTAGAAATTTAGGCAATGCCTCTAGAAGACTGTTCACTTGATCTTTTTGTATTATTTATTTTGCTTTGTAACGTAAAAATACTTTGCATTAAAGGCTAATTTCTGTTAAGGGAGCAGTTCACACATTATCACAAAGACAGGTGACTTTCTGAGTAAAATTTGGACAGAGAAAATTACATCTACATCTGGTTAGAGTTCCTCTAAGGCCCAGATCTGGGCATCATTATTTAGTAGATGTCTCTTGACTGAGTGTAACAATAATGACATTCATATATGTAAATCATCACTTTGAGAAAGACAAATATACATCCCTAGGGGACCAAGTCTGAGTACTTAATAGCTGTGTAAGACCATAGGGCACACTTCATTTCTCACATCTATGCTGATGTATTCTGATCCTAAACCATTTTAATGCTTGCAGTTGGGCCTCTATAGCTCCCGAGGGCTTTGAGCTGCATCAACTCCCAAATGCGTCTAGCATGTCTCCTTTAACCTTATGCAGAGCCTCTTACATCCCCAGCATAATGTCTCCATTTTCTGTCTTTGGGAACTAGCTCTAAGTATCCCCTTTGCTTCTAAGCAGAGCAAAATAAAGAAGGATGTCTTTTCTTTCTGATCAGGATGTTTGTTTATGTGACTGGGTAGACAAGTTTATGTGGGAGCCGCATTGCAAGGATGAGTTTAGGATGTCGAGATCTCTAAGTTATACTTCCCTTGGGAGGGGCAGTCTTTATGAGTGGCCAGCTGATTCTGTTCTCAAAATGACTTCCTTGGAGAGTTCCAGAGGGAGTCAGGGAAACAGCTGTGTAAGCTTGTGGCCAGTGGTATCCTAGGAAACAACCGCACAGGGATGTGGCCAATGGCATCATGAAGCAAAGCATGGGGGATTGCCACTCTCTGAACCCAGGGTCTCCCTCCCCTTTGAAGGTCATGAAGTGAGCGTGCTCTGCACAGCCTAATATGAAATGAAGCCAGCAAGTTTGCTTACTGTTGCATTCTCAGAAGCTTCCCCCTGGATTACCTCCACTGAAAAACTACGTTTTCTGTCTCAAACCAGATTTTGCCTTTGCCCCAGATCATAGAAATCAGAGTATCTGTGGGTGGAGCCAGGAAATCTCTACTTCAAATTGGTTATTTATATACAAACAATTGGGAGTCATTAACCAGTTGGTATAATTAATGGAGAAGAGTTAAACTTATTTTTATTCTGATTTCCACTCTATATAATTAAGCAGAGACAAAGTATTCTTTCACACAACAATATCCAGAATATGCTGGGCGGTGGTGGCCGCACCCTTTAATCCCAGCACTGGTAGGCAGAGAGGTAGGCGGGTCTCTGTGAGTTTAAGGCCTGTCTGCTCTACAAGAGCTAGTTCCAGGACAGACTCCAAAATCACAGATAAACCCTGTCTCGAAAAACAAAACAAAACAAAACAGGACAAAACAATATCTAAAGTATTTCATGGTGATCAGATTCCCCAAATCTCTTTCGCCATGCCCCTTCTTCATACTGACTTCTGAATTTAGTCATACGTTTCTACCTGTTAATAGCAGCTTCGTATAAACTCAGTTTCCTGTTATTAATGGCCTTAGCTTCTGCAAAGAGGCTGACCAAAGCTTCCAAGCGACATGCTGCATCTGCCACTGTCTCGCCAAAGAACAAGGTAGGAAATAAGGCGGCTGCACCATGAAGTCGCACGAATCCCTGGAAAGAGTGCAGCCCCGAGTTCATCTAGGATTTGGAGAGTCCAACATGGTTGAAGAGACCACGTGAGAGTCCCTGAGAGCTGGTTTAGGCCCTTCCCCTGAATAATGGGCAGGCCGCGTCCTGTCCTTGAGTAGATTTAGTACAGGACACCCTGTGCGGGTTTCCCAGCTGGCAGGTTTTGTTGGAACTTTTACCCAGAATGCTCTCTGGAAGCCCACATGGGGAGGCTTCCCACCAGGGTGCTAAGCATAGGTGTGAGACTAGGATGCTTCCTCCAGATCAGCTTGGCCTCAGCAGGAACATCACAGGAGGATGCCAAGTAAAGCCATATGAAGCAGATGAACTGCCCACCCAAGGTCTGGCTGAATTCCTGATTCACAAAACCATAGGAGGTGATAAAGAGAGTTGCTTTAAATCGCTTGGGCTGTGAAGCTTCTCATGTAGAAATAAATAACTAAACACTGAAGAGAGAGGTAGCTCTGCTTCTTCCATAGCTCACTCTCATTTACGTGTGGTGTTTTTCTTTCTCTCATGGAGAAAGTTCAAAATCAGCAGTAGCGTCAATAGCAACCAGTCAATATTCCAATACATCACCAGGACAGTGTTCCTGGGATGACGAAAGTTACACTTGTCCCTTGATGTCTGTAAAGTATTGGTCACAGGATCCTCCCCCTTCTGCTTCCCTACCCGTAAAACGGTGTTTGTCTGTAGCACACTCACCTCCCATACAGTCTGTATCATCCCCAGATTACTCATCCTTAATACACTGTGTTTAGCTGGTGTACTGCATCGTATAGAGGATAACGGCTTGAAAATTAGTTCGCATATACTTAGGCCTTTTCTGCACTTTTCTCCTAAGTGTTTCTGATGTACAGTTGGTTGAATTTGAAGATTTTAATTCAGTGACTATGCTTGCACTCTAAGTAAAACAACAGAGCCCAAGAGGTTTATTGGGGATAGAGCATGAAAGAGAGAAAAGCCATGTTGAAGTGGCTACATGTGAGAAGAAGACAGATAGACAGATATTTTGTTAGAAAATACTGCTTCATTAATTGGGATAAATTAATTGGGGCAATACTGTTGAGGTCTGGGAATACTCCAAAAATGTTACATTGGGTAGACATCTACCTTAAAGCACGAATTTGGCCATTTTCAGATTAGTTTACAGAGTCACAGTGGCTCTGGTATAGCCCAAGCAGAATACTTTGGGTGAACAGGTATTTTACCATTTCTGAGAAGAGGATTTGGTCAGATAGAGTCCAGTATTTTTTTCCAGATATTTAATAATGCCCACCATGTGTATTAGAACATGCTACTATGTTTTGAGTTACTGAGGTCTGGTTTTTAAAATGTCTGTTACAACTTAAAGACTATGTTATTGTAGGAGCCAGCCATGATAAGCTAAATATGAACGGATCACCCAAAGGAAGTTCTTTACTTCCAACCATTATCACCTGCCAGAGTAGGACTCAGCTATCAATAAATTTAATAGATGCCTGAGTCTCAGTAGTTTACCCTGGTTGCAGGAAGAATCACAAACATATTACCTAAGCACCACCCAGGAACAGACCATCCAAAGGAAATGCCTTACATTCCAATTGTTGTAGATAGGATCACCTGCCAGCACACTCACCAGGACACCCCTAGACAAATGTCAACCAATCAGGGGCCCTAAGACCTCACCCCCACCTTTACTACTATAAAAACCCAGCTCTTACCGAGTTGGGGGCTCTCCGTTTATTCCAATACACTGGACATGAAGAGAGACTGAGCTTGCCAAAGTGCATAAAATAAAGGCTCTTTGCTTTTACATATGGGACTCGATCATCTTGTTGGCTTTTGGGGGACTTCATGGATTTGGGCGTAACAGTTACATGTTACAGCCATGCCCACCAGCTTTGAGCTATGGACTCAAGAGAAACCTGTCCTATTTAGTCTGGTGCAGCTACTTCTTCCTTATGGCAGTTATTAACCATCCCATATCATGCACCAGGTGCTTACCAGCCCCAACCTGCTTTCTGGGAGGGCAGCACAGTACTCTAGTTATATATACCAGCTTGACAATCAGAGGTACTGATGTTAAATTCTGATTCAGATGTTTTAAAAATACCGCTTCATTGACTGGGGTAATCACGAACCTGTGATGTCAGATTCCCCTCTGTATGCTGCGAATATGTTTTATTACTACTGGTTAATAAAGAAGCTGCTTGCCGGGCAGTGGTGGCGCACACCTTTAATCCCAGCACTCGGGAGGCAGAGGCAGGCGGATCTCTGTGAGTTCGAGGCCAGCCTGGTCTACAAGAGCTAGGTCCAGGACAGGCTCCAAACAAGCTGCAGAGAAACCCTGTCTCGAAAAACCCAATAAATAAATAAATAAATAAATAAATAAATAAAGAAGCTGCTTCAGCCTATGGCAGGGCAGAATGTAGCCAGGCTAGAAGAGGTATAGAGAGAGAGTAGATGGAGTCAGAGAGATGCCATGGGAGGCAGATGCTGGATCCTTACCAGTAAGCCCCAGTCTCGTGCTGATACACAGATTAGTAGCAATGGACTAATTTAAGATGTAAGAGTTAGTTAATAAGAAGCCTGAGCTAATAGGCCAAGCAGGGTTGTAACTAATATAGTTTCTGTGTGGTTATTGTCTGAGCAGTTGGGAAATGAGTGAGCAGTCTCCCTTTACAGCCCTGTTCAGGTTCTTTATCTCAAAAGTTGTGAACATTAAATAAGATGTAAATTGCACAGACACACGAAGTATTTAGCACAATGCCTATCATGTAGAAAATATAGGAAAGTGATAGTTTCTGTGCATCGCATTATTTTTTATTGCTAGTTTTTTATTGTCTGAACTAGCTGGCTATAACAATTTTGTTTAGTCAAGAAATGAACAGATTTGTTTGGTTTGGAAATAAGCATGCTTCTCTATTTTTATGGGCTTTACTTCACCAATGGGAAACCTCAGTTTTTGGTAGGAAGTGTGTGGATCCCTGGGGCCCAGCAGCTCAGGGCTAAGGAGATAAGGGTAGAGGTGCACCCCAGAACACATGTGTGCTCCCACTCTATAACTCTTCCTCTGGTGGAGAAAAGGCAGCCCCGTTACATTCTATTCTTGTTGGAGAAACTGAGGCACTAATGGAATAGCTCCCCCTATGATGCTGAGCTATTTTGAAGTCTCCTTTCTAATGGGCAAGAGGCAAATTTGTGAGGAGTCATTTGTCTCTATCATTCCTGGACTTCCCTCCACCTGTGGCTTCATCCCCTTCTCTCTTACCCAGTGAATTTCCCCTATTTTGAACGACAGATTAACTGGAAATAATTTAAAAAGCTGTCTGTTTCAGATACATTTGTGCTTTAGGAACCTTGAATTACGTGTTTCAGAGTGACTGTTTCAGTCACCATCTTAGCTACAAAATTCCCAGTAGAGCAAAGAATGGTGATTCCTGGGAGCCATCCTAGAACCCTGCTTACACAGTTGCTTTCAGGGAGAAATCACTGTGCCAAGGAGTCAGGAAGATCTTTTCTAGCACTTTCCATAGTCTGGTCATGGAACGTTAGTTGTACTTTACTGTGCTTAGACACAAAGGGAACAAACAAGTGTCCTCATTGAGAAGATTCTCCAAATCTTAGTTCCAAGCTCTCTCCAATTCTTACCTTCCCATGTTAAATAAAAGTGTTTGGACTTCTGGAAAGGGTGGTATCTGCTGGTAGCATCTCCCTCTGGTGAGCATCTCCCCCTGGTAGCATCTCCTCCTGGTGAGCATCTCCTCCTGGTGAGTATCTCCCTCTGGTGAGCATCTCCCCCTGGTGAGCATCTCCCCCTGGTGAGCATCTCCCCCTGGTGAGTATCCCCCCCCCCCCCCGTAACATCTCCTCCTGGTGAGCGTCTCCCCGTGTTAGCATCTCCTCCTGGTAGCATCCCCCCCACCCCCCGTAGCATCTCCCTCTGGTGAGCATCTCCCCCTGGTGAGCATCCCGCCTTGCACTTTTCATGAAGCATTCTCAATGTGTCTGTGACTCTGAATATTCTTTATAGACCACTGCTCTCTAGTCATTGAGTAAAGTGAGGCCAGAGTAACTCATTGACTCTCCCATGGCAACCCAGAGGACTATTGCAAAAAGATTAGAAGGCTGGGCCTATGGCTACACAATCTGATCAATTACAGTTAATTGAATAGGTTGCATGTCTTTCTTCCCTGACCGACACTACCTAGCACCCAAACAGAATGCTGAGTCTTCTGCTTCTTACTGTATCCTTAGCACATAGTTCAGTCTGATACGCACCTTAATTAATATTCATTTTAGAACTTATTAACACTGATCTGAGATTCATTATAGGGACAGGCATGCTTTGTTGGGCCCTGCTGTCCTGGCTCCCCATGTGAAGCCATTTGCGGTGAATTAGTGTGTAGTTCCATACTTACACTGAGAATACGTGGTGGCAGTTCCACTGACACTGAACCTGTTGAGGTGAAGCCTGTGTGTGACCACATTCTTCTGGGGCTGGAACAGGACAATGTGTACCTTGGGGGCAAACAAACAGCCCAAGACCACGAAACCGCTCAAGCTAACCGAGATGCACATCGTTGTCGTCTGCACCTATGAGAAAGGTTGGCTCAATGAATGTCCAGCTACAAATCCCATCCTGAAGTCAGCTAAAGAGAACACCGAGACAAGGCCAAGTTAGCAAACGAGACTCATTCATTAACTCTGTTCTTGTCATAGCTAAGTTTCTGTGCTAATTATATAGGCTCTTCTGTGTTTGGGATATTCATGAAAACATTGTTTAGGATTTCAAAGCAAGCATCATTTGTGTGGGTTGCTTCTGACTGCTTGCCAAGACTTCACATAGATTTTCTGATTTTTCCGTAACATTTGTATAATGATATTTATGCAGAGCCGGTGAAGTCAGAATGATAAATAGCAAAACATACTCAGTGATGAGAGAACTAGATTGCAGACGGTTATCATCAATGGACAAGGCTCATTCAAAGTTCACTTGTCCAGTTCCTTCAATAAGTCACGTGATTAAAAGCTGGTGTTTAATATACAGCTCTCTGTTCTATTTGACACCGCCATTTCCTATGGCCCTGACTTTATCTTCAAACTTACAGCAGCATTTGACATTAGTTATCATTTCCTCATTTTGATTTCCTAGACATATTCCTCCCTCGAACGGGTGTTTGTTCCTGGTTTTAATGACCTCGTCTATCTGAACTTTAAGGTCTGGAGTGTCTTAGACCTCAGGGTTTTGGTATCTCCCCTTCATCATTAAGATCTCATGACTTAGATACCCGCTATATTGTTTATATCCAGATGTTTACTAGTGCAGACCTATTCTATATGATGCTTTTGTATTTACACACTCAACTGCCACGATCACACATTATGCTGAGTGTTTAGTAGGAATGAAGGGAGCTCGTATCACACTCTGTGCTCGGTATTTAGTAGAAATGAAGGAAGCTCAGATCACACACCGTGTTTAGTATTTAATAGAAATGAAGGAAGTTCGTATCACCCAAGCTTGACCTCCTTTTCTCAATGTTTCAGTCGGAGCAACAGCAGATGTTTAAAAAAAAACGTGGGAGTCATCTTTGCTTTTTCCACTGTCCTTAAGCTCACTCTTCCAATCCATGAACACGTTCTGTCGGAGATAATCCTGTGTAGATCTCGTGTTTCTACTTAGCTTGTAAGCAAAGGCTCTAACTACCTCTGTTCTGAGCTTGCTGTTCATGGGTATTCACATAAAGAGCGGTAGTCGATGGAATCTACGCCTAGGGCAGCGGCCATTGTTCCTCTGTGAGAGAAGTGAGACTCGGAAACTGGGGTGAATTTTCAGTCTGGCTATGGCTGTTATCTGTTATTGCTGCTGGCACCAATCACAGTCTTTTCTGGAGGTTTTGTTTCATTTTGTTTTTGTCAGCAGCAGTAACCCTGGTGTGATAACCGGGTATGTAATATGCAGAATAAAACCTCAGACACGGCGGTCTTTGACAGTTTGGGAAGCAAGGATGCAGTTCTAACTCAGATAGGCTTTTTAAAGGAAGGAAGTATAAGGGTCTCAAGGGCCGTAGAAAATTCATAAAAAACCAACAGCACATATGTTGGCACAATTGTATGGTCAGGCTGACATACTCAAACGGGACTCTACTCATTCATTGCCTGTTAGGTGGAGGATCTGTAGGGAGATGAAATGTTGGGTTATAGAGAAAGGATTGAAAGAGAGCTGCTAGTCTGGTGCTCTGATTATTTCTGGATCTTTCTGGAATGGGACAGGGTGCATTTCTTCAATGACTTCGCAGGAGTCAAGTCCATGTGATACTGACAATATTGAATTTGTTCTGATTGGGCAGAAAGTTCTACTTCTGTGAACACAGAAGTTGTGAAGGTTTGAACCTCACTAATCAGGAGAGGAGAGACCTTCAGGAACGGCAAGAGTGGATGGGTTGTCCTGTGTCCTCGAGAAGCTGAGCATACAAGACATATGGTTCAATGTGTACAGGGCACGTGGCACTTGTGGGCATAGGGCCCTTGGTACTTGTGGGTACAGGGCACGTGGTACTTGTTACAGAAGAAAGATCACAGTGGGCTCTCTCAAGGCACATCCCTTTCAAGGTAACTTTTCAAATGGATAAAAGTTTCAGTTTTGCAGTGGAATTTGGATGTGTAAAGAAGCTTTGGTCTACTTGAGTGCATTTCCCCAGGAGGGAAAACCTCTAGGATATCCATAGATGAGGCACTTATTTGCATTTGTACTCTTACTTGGGTTGGACTTATTCTTTTTTCTTTTGTCTTTCAATTTTATTTTTAAAAATTATCTATTTATTATCTTTGCCAGTTTAATCCACGTGCATAGTAAGTATTTGGTTTTCCTCTGGTGTGCTCCTTGTCTCGTTTGCCCTTGCTCTCCTACTGAACCTTTAAACAAGTGTCCTCCTAGTTTCAGGTCCTTTTTGTGTGTGAGCCACTTTGTTTAGACAGAGTAGCCTGCTTAGACTATTTACTAGAATAGGAACAACTTTGCAGTGGTTGCACCATTGAAGAAAGCAACAAGTCGTCTTCCAACAGCCATTAGCTGTCAGTAGTCCCTCGGGGTTGGGTGGAGCCCCATGAGGTTCTCTCCCACACAGGAAGAAAGGGTGATAAGCTCATCCCGGTGCAGGTCAGCTGTGCAGACAACCCCAGCTGCAGTGAGTTTGTGGGTGCACTTGTTGGGTCATGTCCACAAGACAGTGCTTTCTAGCTGTATTCCTCACAGTCTGACTCTTAAATATATTCTTTTCTCCCACAATGTTTGCTGAGCCGTGTGTGTATGTTTGTATGTATGTATGTATGTATGTATGTATGTATGTAAAAATTTAAAAATATGGCATTATAATGCAATTTCTCTTAATTACTGAGTTGTCAGCGTCTCCTCCAATTTGCATCTAAAATATGTGTCTTACCTTTGGCCCAGCCCTACCTCCCCAGTGAAAACGCTAGGTAAGAGGATGATTTTGGTCAGCATGACGTACAAATTAGATATATATGGTATGAGTGTTGTGTCTACACGTATGCCTCCATGCCCAAAGAGGGCATCAGAGCCCATTACAGATGGTTGTGAGCTACCATGTGGCTGCGGGGAATTGAACTCAGGACCTCTGGAAGAGCAGTCAGTGCTCTTAACCACTGAACAATCTCTCTGGTCCTTAATGCTTTATTATTAAAATCAGAAATAATGCTAACATTTGTGATGAGCACAATAATTAAACTAGGAATGGGCTCATGAAAGTGCTGGTGTTGGCGGTTTCTTCTGGCTGGCTCATAGAATTTGGGAGCTTGGCTGCTGCTACAGTAGACATTGTGCAATGAGCACCAACAAAATTGGCTGACAGTTCTTTAAAAGTAATTAATGATTTGATATATACGTTTAAATTTCGAGGTTATCAACCTGGGAATATTTGGATTTTATCGGAATTCCAGGGTCACATCTGCAGTCCCCACCTTGTCTTTTCGCAGTTACTCTGTTCATATTTACTGTTGACTTCCGCAGCGCAGTGAAATTTCTGGTATCTCCAGTGATTCTGTCTAGTTAGTACTCTACTGTATTATTATCACACCAGGGGCAAGCTCAAGTGTTGGTGCGTGAGAAACAAGTGCTAACTTCTCTAATAAGATCAAAATTGTATGTTATTTATAAATGTTTGCTTTTGGTAACATTTTCTGCTTTACTCTGAAGCGGCTTTTTTTGAGGATGAGAAGTTGAAACTCAACATGGTTATCATCCCACTGGTTCCTGATACTCTAAACCAGGTTCACTAATGCCAATACAGTAACAACATTAAAAAGTCAGTTGCCCAACCGGGTGGTGGTGGTGCACACCTTTAATCCCAGCATTCAGGAGGCAGAGGTGGGTAGAACTCTGTGAGTTGTGAGTTCAAGGCCAGCCTGGTCTACAAGAGTTAGTTCCAGGACAGACTCCAAAGATACAAGGAAACCCTGTCTTAAAAAGCCAAAAAAAAAAAAAAAAAAAAAAATCAGTTGTCCATACTGATCTATGGGGTGAGTGTATATATAAGGAAAACAGCTAGGGATAGGGGCTTTAAAAATATTAGTACTACTTCTCTGTTTTATTCTGAAATTCTGAATCTTCAAAACTCTTTTGTGGCTCACATATTTTGCCTTTGATTTTGCTTATCAAATTGCAATACTACCTCTCTTAAAGATTTTTAAAATTTTAAAATGAATAAATAAATGATTAAATATCTTAGCATTAAAAAAACCTGACAATTACTCTAACATTGAACTTGTTCCCTTTTGTACTGATTATTACTGTATGCAGTCCATAAGTTTCATGCATATAGTTGAGAATAATTTGAACTAGAGACAGCAGCCTTTGTAAGGCTCTTGGTTTTTTTCTTCCTTTAAAAATCATTTTAATTGGTAGAAATTACATATATATATGTATATATATCTTAAAGCATATGATATATGTATTTTAAAACTTAGCGAATTAATTTTCACATATCATATTAAGATTAATAATGGTATGTATATGTACAAACAAGTGTTGAAATATGAAAGCATTATAGAATAATAAATTAATAAGCACATGTTGCCGCTTACCTGCTTGTGTGAAGAACAAATAAAATATACCTTTTTATACCCACAAAAATGTAATCTATTTCTATTAATAATACATACCACCATGTGCCTTAAAACACCTTGAAGGTGTTTGTTTGCTTGTTTGTTTTTTCCCTGTCTGAGGTTTGGGATTTGCTGTGCCTTCCTTCTGACACGCGGTTTCCTAGATTTGGGGTGATGTTGTAATTACTGGTAAACAGAAGATTCGGGAATGCTCTTTTACTACTTCATTTTGTAAAATCATGGTACAACAAGGAAACAGGCCTGTGAAAAACTAATTTATGATGACTTAGAAAACTGAGATAATAAAAACCAACTGTGGGAAGAGGGAGTAAATCTTATGACTCACCGAAGACCCTAGAGTTAGAATTACTAAAGCAAAATTAACTTATGAATGGCTCAACAACTTGTGAAATTATGATGGGATGATGACATCTGCCCCACAAGAGATGGTAATTATATGGCAGTCCATAAATTTGAACTCTATAAATAACAACTTAATTAGGTTACACATACACGTGTAATAAAGGTTTTAGCAGTTCAACGGTACAGACACTCACAGTTCTACACGATATATTTTATACATAACTAAAGGCTTAGAAAGTTAAAAAACAGACTGTATTTTAATCAATCACAGGGAAGTTCTAAAGCATGAACACAAGTTTTAGATCTTTGTTCTGATCTTCACTTAATGTTACAGTGATACTTTAGTTTATACATGCACCTATTATAGCCATCCTCTTGCGTCTAATTTCAAGTATTCTCATTAGGGTTTTAGTGATTAAGTATCATTCTCTTGTCAATTGCCTTTTAAATTTAATTAAGACGCTTTTATGTGTATGTGTTGTGTTTTATTCCTCGCTAGATTATAAACTACTTGAATGACCCTCCAGTTGTATCTGTCTTCCCCCTCTGTGCCTGGCACGGTGCTCTGAGCAAATTAAGCACTAATTAAGTGTCTTACAGCATAGAGAATTAATTTTCTCATATCATATTGAAGTTAATCATGGCATTTGTAATTATTTGATTCTTTCTTGAGATGAAGTAAAAGGAATCTACCCTAACTCCTACCCAGCAAAGCATTGCTAAGTTAAAAGAACGAAGGAAAGAAGAGAGTCAAATTAAGGAAAAGATAGAAGCAGTTAAGGACTTACTCTGTAGTCGCTCGATGTCACATAAAATATAGGGAGGAAGGCCAACCAGATGATGCAGGTGGTGTACATGGTGAAGCCTATGAACTTGGCTTCATTGAAGTTTTCAGGACACTTCCTTGTTTTGAAAGCATAGACAGTGCATAGGATCACCAGGACCACATCGTAGGTCAGAGAGATCAACATGCTGGAATCTTTGACATTGCATTTTAGGATGACTGTTTCCCGCTTCTCTGGAAGGGTATATCTTCTGGTGCCTGGAGTCTCCAGGATAAGCCAGACAGACACCATCACAATCTGCACCAGTATCAAACCCAGGCAGATAAAAACCTGAGAGCTGGGACTGATGAATTTTGGCCTCTGGGCGCCATTCTTGACACCGTCGAAGATGCGAGCAATGCAGTTTGTTTTGGTCAGCAGAGCCGAGTAACAGATGGCAAAGGAGGTCCCAAGCCCAAGCCGGCGCAAGGCGCAGATAACGGGTGACGGCTTAGCAATGAAGAAGAATGTCATGCCGTAGGACAGGCTCACTCCAAACAACAAGATATAGCAGAGTTCGCGGCCCGATGCTTTGACCAAGGGTGTGTTGTTGTGCTTGATAAAGACAGTTATAACTATGCAAGTGCACATGAAACCCAGGCAGGCGATGGTGACTGGGCCTATTGCCCAGGCGTCTTCCCACTTGATGTAATCCTCTGGAAGATTGTAGCATCCAGAGAGGTCAGCCGTTGGCCACTGGCCAGGCCCACAATCCATACAGGTGAACTCATCGATTAGGTATTCGTAGGGCTCGCAAGGGATGCAGATCCAGCAACAGACGTCCCCTGGCTGCATATTCTTCATTTCGTTGGGGGCACAGGGATCGCTGCACTGAGAAGTGGGGACTGAGTTTCGGGACCAGTGGATAGAGTCCACGTCTAGCGATAAAGTTTCTGCCCAGTGGCCAACCTTCAAGTAGGAATACTTTCCACCTACATGCTGGAAGTTGAACACGTTGTATCTTCCCATCCCGTCTCCGAAAGTGTCAAACTTCACAATGCTGTCTGCTCCTTTATTCGGGTTGAACGGAGCTTTGATACATAGAATGAAGACAAGAAAAGAACACTTGTTTAGGTGTCTCATATGTCATTAGTCAATTCCTTTTGCCATACACTCAGCAGAACGGAAGGAGCAGGGACTAGCGATACCCAGGCTGACACACTTTATTACTTACCGTTGAAAGCCACACATCAAAAGCTTCCAGAGTGCTTATGCATTCATAAGGTTACTCACTTAGGATTGCCGCGTGTCTAACGGGTGCCAAGTGCCAGTGATAATGAATATCACACAGTGCCACTTCACAGGAACATGCAACGTAACAGAGAAGCATCGGCAAACACATAGTTGTACTCTGTGATGGGAAATGCTATTTGCTTGAAATCTTTGTAACAAGAATCGGGCAGAACTTCATGTCTCATTTCATACTTGAATATACAACCACTAAAATTTTTACCATCTTATTCATATTCATGACAATATAAAATTAATAGCAAAAATTCTCTCCTTGAAATGAGATCGCAATATAAATATATAATACATGCATTTAAACATTTCTGATGGTTAGTATAGGAAAAAATTGAAATGTATTTGTAGTCATTCTGAAGTTCTTGGCGTACAGTCTTGCTGCGTAGCCCAGGCTAGCTTTAAATTCACAGCAGTTCTCTTACCTCAGTATCTTGAAGGCTGGGGTTACAAAGATGTGCTGTCCACTTGGTTAGCTATCTTACGCACACAACACTATGCAGGACATTTGCAAGTGAGCTTTACTGTCAGTGTAGAGGGCAGGACGCTCTCAAACACTGAGATATTCTCCATCCTGTCCCTTTGCTACATCTTTGGGAAGTCCTGGAGAGCAGCTGGTCTGAACACCCAAACTTCTTCCTTCTCAACTGTCCTTGGTCATGTGTCTAAACTCCTAAAATAAGTTTCTATACAATTTATTCTTCTTACATCTTGTCTTGCATTTATTAAATGTCTCAGAAATATTATACTAAAGAGCTCCACGGGGACTATGAACTGAGAGGGGAAGCTTTTTCTCCTTAAGAGTTTTTAATTTTAATTAAAATATAGTTACATTGTTTCCTCTTTCCCTTTCCTCTCTCTAACCCCTCCCATGTCTTCTCCCTCCAGCTTTTCCATGCCCCTCTCCTACTTGCTATGAAATCATGGGCCCCCACTTCTTTCACTATTGTTATATTCTCTCTCTCTCTCTCTCCCTCTCTCTCTCTCTCTTTTTCTCTCTCTCTCCACACACACACACACACACACACACACACACACACACACACGCATGCACACACACACAGACAAATATATACCTACAACCTGCATTGCTTGTATGTATGGGATTCAGGGCTGACCACTTTGCACTGAATACCTGATTCGGGGACTCATCCCTGAGAAGATTAATTCCATCTTTCTCAGCAGTCAGTCACTAGTGGCCCGTGGCTCTTTGTCTATGGGTGGGACCCAGGAACACCTCCTCGTTTCATATGAGTTTGTCTCATTGCTGCCGTTGTTTTAGGTCTTGTTAACGACATGGGTGCGGTATCATGGATGTAGTTTCTATGTCATCTGTAGGAGACATGCATGACCTCGGCTTCTTCTGGCTCTTATGGGCTTTCTGCTCACTCTTCTGTAACAGTCCCTGAGCCTTAGGTGTGCATACATTGTGCTGAAGAGGGAGTTTTTACTCAGCTTACAGCTTCTCATCTATCCTGCTTACCTCTCCTACGTATGCTTGCTCTCTTGCAGTAATGACTTTGCAATTGTCTTCAAGATGCGGCTGAAGATTGAATTTTCGTTCGGGACCAGACTCAGTAAGTGACTATGTGCTATTTATTTTTATTCCACACTGGCTGGTCTGTTGTGTATTTTCCATTTCATACCATTAGTCTCTCTACTTTTACCTTAGAAGAAGATTATGACTGTCTGAGTGATTCACAGATACACATCATTATGGCCGAATTACTATTCACACTTATGTAGAGAAACCAAGAGAGTAGAATAAGATACCCATAAATAGGCCTACTACATCCTAATAAATGCTAACAGTGGCATCTGAGACAAGTGAAGGTCTTACATACACATTGTTAGGTAAATGTTTAATCAGCTGAAAAAAAATGAAATTTCTGTACCTCATTACTTATGCCCAGATAAATTTTGAAAGAATCAAAGTTTTGTGTGGAAAAAAACAAAGGCATAGAAATTCTAGAAATCAAAAGAGCATATTAATATCAGAGTGGAAAAAGTCCTTTTTAAAGGCTATTGAAAATGAAGCACAAACAAACACACAAAAACCAAAACCACAGTAATGCAAAAAAAAAAAAAAAAAAAAAACTGGCATCCTGGTGGAGTTCAGAATCTCAGTGTTGGGGAGTGGGAGACAGGATGATCCCTGGGGTTCACTGACTAACCAGCCCAGATTAATGGGTGATTGCCAGGTCCCAGTGAGAATATCTGCCTTAAATAACAAGATGGGGGGCTGGAGAGATGGCTCAGAGGTTAAGAGCACTGGCTGCTCTTCCAGAGGTCCTGAGTTCAATTCCCAGTAACCCCATGGTGGCTCACAACCATCTGTAATGAGATCTGGTGCCCTCTTCTGGCGGGCAGAAATACATGCAGACAGGACACTGTATACATCACTAATAAATAAATCTTTAAAAAAAAATAACAAGATGGATGTATCTTGATGAACCCTGGTCGATCTTTGCTTCCACACACATACATGTGAACCCTCATATGCACATGTACCCCACACATGTGCACACATACAAAGTTCCCAAACCAATACATATGAACATTGAAGCATAAGTGAGAAATGATAATGCAAACTTCAAATGGTATTGAGATAATGTACAAATTTCCAATATAAAACGGAACTTAATCACCGTTAGAAAATGTCCAAAGAATTTGAGCAGCTATTTTATCATGGAAAATCTAATTTTCTTAAACATAAAAATATGTACAACATTAGTCAAACCTCAGAAAAAAAAGCAAACTTCCAAAGGTCAAATAACAGTCCTTCAAAGACTTTTACATGCCAAATGCCAAGACCCTGATACTGCTATGCCACACAACATAGATGAATTAAAGTTGGGATTCAGATTGCTTTTAACTGACATGAAGACATCTTCCTTTATATGGTTGAGCCCAGCTTTACTGACCCAGCTCAGAAATTCTGCAGAAGGATCAGGGGTGATCGCTTCTGGGTTTTGGGTGACAGGTACAGAAGATGGAGCTCACCGCTACTGGCTCTAAAGGAGGCGCCTGGGTGATAGATACAGAAGATGGAGCTCACCGTTATTGGCTCTAAAGGAGCTGCCAACCTGGGTGGGCAATAAAAACTGGAAAGAAAATAAAACAGGCCTTCAAGAGGTAATGCAGCCCGGCCAACACATTGCTTTTATGTCAGTGAAATCCATTTAGACATCTAGCCTCCAGAAGCATTAGAAATAAAGTTAGGTAGCTTTAAATTGATGCAGTGTGGAGTCTTGATCAGGTCCTGATTCATTTTCTCCACCAGTTAAAGAATTAAAAGGCAGGAGAAGTCTTGAGCACAATGGACAACAACGGAGAAACCTCAGACAGTGCGGAGGGCAGCAAACCGAACCAGCAGGATACCTCCAAAGGAGGGCAACTGGTCCGAATGTTTCCAAAATTACAGTTGCACCCACGTTTTGGCTTAGCAGTTTCCATTGGTGGAGTGTATTCTCCAGATCAGTTAGGCTGCATGTTTACTGAAGGATCATTTACAACAGAAAGACTTGAAAACGACTCAGTCATTCATAAGTTGGGTTCATTAATAAAAAAAATGAAATGTTACACAGCTGTGAGAAGAATGAGGACATATTAGAAAAAGAAAAGAAACCCAAAGTTACAATGCTTTGTATGAAAACCAAACTGTTTGATCAAGCTATATTTTAATGGGGTAGGGAACATAAAGGGCCCCGCTCCTTTTCCTTTTCTCTGCACAGAGGAGCTCAAGAATGAGAATTACTGAGAGTGGCTCTACTGGCTAGGAACGGAAAGCAAAGAGACTGGTGGCGAAGCGGGCAACTATAGTTTTACAGTTTAAATTTTGAATAATGTAGATGCATTATTAGTATTCATATATGCTCTGCAATCACAAATCCGTCATCTATGAGACAGATGAGAAAGTCTTCCAAAGGGATGTTCAGAGAACAAGAATCCACTCTGCTAGTGAGAGACCCTGCCTCCCAACCACACGGTGGATAGCTCCTAAGGGATGACACCTGAAGTTATTCTCTGGACTTCACACATGTGCACCCCCATAAACGTGTGCCTGAATACATACAAACACACAAAGAATCAGCTTTGTCAAATGACATAGCAAAAACAGACTTTCAGGTAAGTATTGCAAGATGAATATAAAACAAGTCTCAGAGTTTGTTCAAAATGTCAGGAGGCAAGAAGGGGATATCATAAAAAGTAGATCACGTTGTTTTCCAGCAAAGAGGACAAGTGGAGAAGTGAGCATGTGTAGGTGGTGGACTGTGCGTGGGGGAAGCGAGGGAAGAGATTTTTATTCTTCTCTTAACTGTGCTATATTCACATACATATGTACATATTTAATTTTGATAAGAAGTTATACAATTAAAATGGAATAGTCAAGCGAGATCAGGCAAAAGCAAGTATAAGGTAAATAATTATGAAAATAATAGAAGCGCTTTATCAAGTCTTAAAATGTGTGCAACCAAACAAATTATACTTTTGATAGATTTTTCTGTGTGCATGCATGTACGTGTATGTGTGTGTGTGTAAATGTATGTTTGTGTGTACATAGTTGTGCATGTATGGATGCCAGAAGTAGAGAGCAGTGATCTTCCTTAATTCCTCTCCATCTTATATTCTGAGATAGGATATCTCTCTGACCCTGGAGCTAGGTAGGTCGTCCTGAGGATGCTTCTGTTTCTGCCTTCCCAACACTGGGATTATAGCTTTGGGATTACAAGTGCGCTGAATTCTGGGTGGTTGAATTCTGGTTATTTTGCTCTCACTGTTAATACTTTTCTGACCAAACCATCTCCCTAGTAAAAATTGTTCCTTAATGAAAACTCACCTCTTACTAAATTTGTTAAACTATAAAACATATAACAAAATGCGGTATAATGTCTAAATCCTGTAACTCGAAAACTCACCTTGGGGTTCTTCAAATGAATACTTTATAAATCCTACCACAATTTATTGTCAGAATCACGCCGGCTCTTTAGTGTCAAATGCAGAGTGCTGCATTTGTACCAGCATGAAGAGGAACAAAGGAGATTCATAAAGAGAAAGGTGAGCCACATCTGAGATGTACTCCACACGTGAGGGAAGTCCTCTGGGAACAATGGTTTCCAAGACAACAATGGCCTTGATAGTGAGACAAAGTGAGCTTTCCCGTCCTGACTTGACTTGGAGCGGCAGGACAGCCGAAGCCCCTGTGAATTCTTTCTGTCACCTTCCGGAAACAGTCAGTTAGCGTTGCCTCGGGGGTCAAATGACTCTCTAGGGAGATAGTTAAGACCCAGTGAACCGGAACCTGGATTCTTGAGCAATCAATTGCGTAGCTCTTTAGTGTGGGAAACCTGGGGGATTTGCTGTTTCTCAAGTGGGATCTCACAGCAGGAGCAAGCACATTTGATATGGAAAATAAATCACTTCACCCTTCATTGTATTGCAACAGCGTGAAAGAATCCAGACTAAAAGCAGGGAAAGAATAACAAACAGGAAGGTGGAATCCTTTTTTTTAAAAAAAAAAAAAAAAAAAAAAAAAAAAGAAGAAAGAAAAACCACTACCTTTTTCTAAACCCAATTTCTAGCCCCGTCTTCCTCTAAGACTGCAAAGCCAGTTCTTCATTTTCAGCCACTGAATGGCCTCAGGTCAAGACAGTGGTTTTTGGAGTAACTCATTAGCCAACTAGTACTGACCCCTGTTCCAAGTGGACTTGTTTGTAAGTCTTAGTACCAAGGCAACCAGCCCCCTTAGGACCCATTTGATAGAGATAAGTCAAGACTATTTCTTAGAAACACCACAGGGCAATGGTAAGAGAAAATTAAATTGGTTCATTTTTTTTTCTCTCTCTCTCTCAGTACTCCAATTAAAGTAAAACAATAATACGTCTCCTAGGAGGAAAGTGGCATCACCTCTACTGCCCAGGTTCACTTTCCCAAACACTAATTAAGATTGCAAAGCTACTGATGGCAACATGGCTCTAATTGTAAAACTGGAGCCTCACTATGTGGCTGTGAACCTATCTGATGAATTGCAGTAACGTCAATGTTAAGAAAACACCATCTCCCTCACACAGACTATGGCAGAGGTCAAAGGTGAATAAGCCAAGCTCCTTCGGCTAGAGCGGACCAACTCTTTTATAAATATCATGCAGCAAGAAGACTAGAAACAATGAATGAAACTCTGGCTGTCAGGAATTCACCTTTGGATGCTTCCGGCGATTCTTGTAGTTATCAACTGAGAAGAGCAGCTGGGGTCCAGCGTCACTTAGTCCCTGGACTCAGTCTACCATATAGGGACTGTTCAACTAGACCCTAACATGGACAGTGAACGTGTCGGAGAAAAGACTCTGAGGAGCAGGGGCTTTTGAGAGGGACTCCCGAGGAGTCAAAATGTCAAGGCTTCGAGGACGGGTTTCAGAGCCTTCCTCTCTAGATTCCACAGCACTGCCAAGACTGAATGAGCTCGATGTGGGGAAGGTAATCTAGTTCTAGACTAAGGATGAGAATGAAGAGACAAGGTGTGAGAAAAGCAGGAGCAGGTGCAAAGAGGTGGGACCTCAACCCCAGTGGGTTTTGCTCATTTTAGCTATCAGAGTGCTCACTGGCTGGTTAGAAGCCTCCTTCAGGTGAGCTGAATCTACCAGCACCCTTTTCCTGCCCTTTACTCCAGACTCTGGCCCTTTTCATTTTGTAGATAGTGACTCTTCTGTGTGTGATTTAATGGGTGCTTAGCTCTAAAACCCTTTCACTGAAATGTAATAATGTTATTATAAAGTATAAAGAAGTTCACTACAAGTGAACACACAAATATTCCATCATGACTATTAAGATATTTATTTCCTCTTCCTCTGTTCCTGTTCCTATCACTCGACTCTTCTTTTCCTCAAAGGCAGCCCCCATCCTAATCTCTGATGTGAGCATACCGGCATGCTAGTGTTGCTGTAGCCAAACCGGCACAAAGGGTGGCTTGAAATGACAGGTTCAGTTTCACAGTTGCCCGAAGTCAAGGGTTAGCAGCTGGCTTCCTCCTGCCGGGGAATCTGTTTCAGTCCTTCCTTCTTTATGGTGTAGCTTCCCTGAAATCTCGTGTCTCTTTGCCTACAGATCCGTCACTCAGTTTTGAACAAACGCAGTGTACTCTTCCTGTATCTTGCATTTGTGATCAAGCCTTCCTTTCTATTAGCATCCACACTAATGGACTCATTTTAACTTGGTTATAACCTGAAAACTCTGTTTCCAAATAAGGTTATATTCTGAGGAAGTAGGGCTATGAATTTAACATAGCTTTTGGGAGGGGAAATGTAATTCATCTTCAACTACATGCTATTTTTGCCTGATATTGAAGCTCATTTAAATGATGATATCGTCAAGTATTAGTTGATACTGTCTATCTTTTGGTTAAAATTTTGTGAGTTTTTTTTTTCACACATTGATGAGAAGATATAGTTAGTTCCTGCTATTTTATTCGTCTGAGACTGGGTCTGATTACATAGCCCAAATTGGTCTTCAACTCACAATTCTGCTGGCTTAGCTGTCTGGGTGCTGGGCTTTTGGATATTCACCACTGTGCATGCCTGGCTGCTTGTTCACTTTAGACATTAACAAGTATTTTACCATATGATGTGCTATGAATACAATCAAAGTACATTGTTTGCTTGTCTGAAATTCTTAGGTTTGAGTAGATGAGCAGCTGATCTGTGAGACAAGAAAGGAGTAGAAAACTAAGGGGAAAAAAGGGAGAATTCCAAACAGGATGCACTGATGAGGAAGTTATTACTGATGACAAGTAGGTCACAGTTTCAGTGGGTCCTTTAGGACACAGTGGAGAATGGGGAACTGGGGCACGATACCACAGCTCATGCGTCAGCTTGGATGGTACAACTTCATTTGTTCTCAGTTGATGGTTGCTACAGACGTGGTAGTTCCAGGGCATTTTTAACATGATATATTTATAAACAGAGGATGCTGTTATGAACCTACAAAGTTCCTATAGAAAATATCTGCAGGAAGACAACCAGAGAAGCCTTTATTAACAAACTACTAAGGGTTACTGAGATGACTCAGCAGTTAACAGCACTAAGGGTTCTTCCATAAGACCTGGTTTGATGCTCAGCACCCATGTGGCAGAGAACAACCACCTGTACTTACAGTTCCAGGGCAAACACTTGGGAATATTATGTTAGGAAGTCCCGCTTATATGATCTCACCTAGGTTAGATTTTCTTTCTTTTGAATTTAATTTGCAGTAACCTATCTTCTATCTCTATATATCTACACACACACACACACACACACACACACACACACACACATATATATATATCATCTACCTACCTACCTACCTATTTATATGTCCATGTTATTCTAGACATGAGTAATTTTCAAATGAAGTTTTGGTAAATACCTTTGGCCACTCTGTGGCCTACCTTTGTACCTAACAGTTATCTAATGGGCATAAATTCTTAGTTTTAAATACAACTAAATTTTAAAAATTATGTCTCAATGTCTAATTTTCAAATCCGGATGACTAGTGATTTCATCCTTCTATCTAATGTCTTTTATGATTACAATGATCTAGTTCTAAAATGTGAGACCTTCAGGTGCTGAACGCATTTCAGGAGAATGTATATCATTATGCTGCTAAACCGTCTTTTGTGCTGACAATGTGCTCTGAATTGTGCTTTAAAGAAACCTATCATAGTGCAGGGTAAGAGTGTCACTGGGTGCTCATGTCTTCATGGGATCCTGAACTTCTATAGAACAAAGGAAATGATTCATTCATCTTTGTACTTTCATTAGGCAATGCTGAGCACTTAATAGGTTTTCAGTAATTGTTTCCCAAACTGATCATTAAACTCATTAAAAATAACTTCAGGGTCTTTAAAATCATACTAATTATTGAATAATAACACAGGCCAATTAATTATGAATCAGAGAAAAATTCTTGACGCCTTTTTATATTTCAAGTCTTTTTATTTATCTATTTGTGTATTTATTTATTTCTCTCTGTGTGTGTGTGTGTGTATGTGTGGGGGGGTTGCACGTATATACATGTGTGGAGATCAGATAACTTGTGGGAGTGGGTTCTCTCCTTTCAAATGTGGGTGCTGGGGATTCAGGATTGTCAGTAAGCAGCTTTATGAGATGAGCCCCTTGATGCTTGCATTTTGACATACTATTTTGCCGTCCATGTAAGGGCACAGGAGTGTTCTTGCTACTGGCACCTAGTCAGAGGCTGCGGATGCTCCTGAGTGTCTCACAAAGTCCAATACACACCCTCATTAAAAACAAATATCAGAACCACAATACCAGAGATGTTTACTCATGGCAAGACATGTCTGGATTTCTAGATAGATTTTGGAAATTTTAATTCCTAAATTGTAGGTGGAAAATGGCCTTGCCAAGAATATTATTATGGTCTCAGCATCTCGGCCTGACGGTTACATTGTGGCATCACTTCTTCCTGAGCCATCTTCAGCTTGCTCATTTCCCCAAATCTCCTTTCCCTACTCACCAACAACCTCAGATAAGTGAGTTCATGACACCTTCTTCCTGCCACAACCCAACAGATGACTCATGGCTCCTCCTTTCCAAGCATTGGAAAGTCATCCCCAGAAGAACATCTCCAGTCAGATCCAGGAGAAGACGCACACTCTTGTGTGAGGCAGGCATGGGAGGCATCCAGCCTTCCCGAGCTGACACGCAGCATATCTGATCCTCAAGGAACCCTAGTGTCGTCTCTGCCAGGACTTCCCTCTGTGTGACTTCCAGCTCCAGAACAACACTGCATATCTGAAGTTGCAACACTCGTCAATCATGTTCAGTTTTCAAAGAGAAATTGAAATTTGAAGGCAAATGTAATTGGTACTTAGGATTTTTAGCTTGGCTAGGTCATCATGAGAACAGGTATAGGAAACAGAGAAAAGGGAAACAACTTTCTTTAAAGCAAACATATATAAATACATATCTGAGACTTTTCCAAGTAAAGGCTTAAGCTTCCATTGTTCTGTCATAGATCGCTTCCTCGTGTTCCAGAAGACTGACCTAAGCATGCCAATGAATGAAACTGGCAAGGGACAAAGGGTGTAAGTTGCCGGGAAAATCCCACTCAGAGATGCCCCGGTAAGTCTGCACTGCAAAGCCTAGGAAAATTGGCAGCAAAGCCCGTGTTCTGAAGAATGCACTGACAGTAACAAGAATGTACTTAATAAAATGAGCCTTTCTCCCTTTAAAGGCACACAAAACTTCTTTATATGAAAAGCAGAGCAGCAGAAATTTTATTCAGTCTCTGAGAGTGAATGTGTCAAAGATAAGTACAGCAGCTTACTGTGCAGGGACGTGCATTTCAACGGGTAAAACAAATTCATTTCTATTCCGTTGGATGCATGCGTTTGACTCTCTGTAGCACCTTGGAAGGAGAATACAAAGGGAATAACCAACTTCTGCCAGAAACGCTGGCCCAGCATCAAGTTGCCATGCGCTTCTAAGCCACTGCCGCATAGCTTAGTGTCTACACAGAGGGGACAGCGTTGTTGAACGGTGGGATTGCAAGGAGCTCTGTCAGGTCATCAAGCATATATACCCACTGCTAAGAAATTCCAAGCCTATACCACCCTGAAAAGGGTTTCCATGTCCCTGGAAATAATCAAGTGAAAAATAGAAAACCAACACATTATCCTTTATAAAACTTCCTCCTCTCTGTGTGCCAGAATTTCTATTTTGAGCCTTCAATGAATATGGGAAACCAAACTCTGGCCCTGTATAAGATCTGCAGGTGCTCCTCACGGCTGAGCTAATTCTTCTGCTGCTCGTAATGTTTGTAAGGTAAGCTAGCATCGCATTGTCCCAGTTTTGCACAGCCGAAATGTCTTTCCTGTTGCACTAAGTGATAGCGGTCCTCTGTGTTCTTAGAGAAAAAGACACATATGGAAGAAAAAGCTCTGTCATCCATCAAGCTGAATGGACGGTGGCACATAGTATTCATTACTGGGTATAGGGGTTAGTTTTTAACACCTAATTTGCTTTGAAAAAGATTTAAAAGTTATCATGACGTGCATGCATACATGCATATAATACCTGCCCATTTTTGGATAATCTCATTTTATTTCAATTTATTTACTTTATTTAAGGATGCTTTATGTCTAGTGAGCTGATATGTCCCTGAGCTATGCTGTACATACTTGCATATCATCTTGAGTTTCACGGACCTATGTAATATGGTTCATGCTGCTCTTATCATTCTAACAATGTCATGATCCCTGATGGTATCTAAATGCCCCCTTCTCCCAACACATGAAGCTACACCTTTTCATTGTACAATTTTATTCAACATTCCCTGTGCTTCAATATGAAAAAACATCCTTCAAGACCAGCACATACATTCCTTGCACAGCTCCTGGTCTTCAACTGGAAGTACCAATCCTTCTCTTCGATTTCATATATGTTGTGAAATATTACTTTAACTATATAAAGCTGTGTGTATTTGTTTATGCTGCGTTTGCTTAACTATGTAAAGATGTGTTACATTTGTTTCACCCTGCCTGCCTAAGGCACCTGATTGGCCTAATAAAAAGCTGAAGGTCCAATAGCTAGGCAGTCGAGGGATGGGTAGAGCTGGTAGGCACAGAGAATAAGTAGGAGGAGGAATCTAGGCTTGAGGGAGAGAGAACAAGGAATAAAGAGAGGGAGACGCCCAGGGTTAGTCAGCCAGGCAGCCGCCAGGCAGCCAGACACAGAGAAAGCAGGAAAGTAGGACATACAGAATGAAAGAAAGGAAAAAAAAACTGAGGCAAAATGTAGATGAAGAGAAAGAGGTTAAAATAAGTAACAAGAGCTAATGGGACAAGCCTAGACTGAGTCTGAGCATTCATAACTAATACTATATCTCCCTGTCCTTATTAGGGAGCTGGTTGGTGGCCCACGTAAAGCTTGTCACACTCATATGCTGCTTCTTTCCTTGACACTGATTATCTTTCTCACTTGCACTTTGTCCTGCAAGAATTTTATTATTACTCTTCCATAATCAAGTATATCGTAAGCTTTTTAAGAGCGCAAGCTTACCTCCCTTATGTTTCAGATGGAACTGTGAGCCAGGAGGCTGTGGAGATGGCTCAGTGGGTAAAGCACATATCGAGCCGACATGGGGGCCAGCGTTCACTCTGCTTCCTTATTTACAGCCCGAGCACGTGAGAGGCAGAGACTGGGGATTCCCAGAGAAATCGGGCTTGCTAGACTGGTCAGATCAGAGTGTTCTGGTTCAATGAGTGACCTTGCTTCAACACACAAACTAGAGAATGAGGCTCAAGAAAGACAACAGATGTCCACTCTGCCTTAGGCATACACATATGTGCACACACACACACACACACACACACACACACACACACACACACACATGTGCCCCAACACAGAGCACAAATGCATGCATGCGTACCATGCACATACACATACAAATACGAAGGAATAAGTACACCACAAAGGCAATGGGTTAAACATGAGAAATGTTTGACTTGTAACATGCTACAGCTTCAAAATGCCTGCACTGGTTTCCTTTTATTTAGAGAAGATGCTACCTCCCTTCTCCACCGGAACAACTGGACACAGCCAGAGCTGGAAAGTGGCGCTCTTGCCTGCTCCCCACCTGGAGAACAGTTTTCTTGGTAGCATATTTGAATTTCTACCTCTTTAAATGATGTCTTAGGAAGAACACATTCTAAAACCGAGATGTCATTCCCCCCCCCCCCAAAAAAAAATGTCAAGACAGAAAGAAAATGCTTCTAGTTAGAAAAAAAAAATTATAGAGAGAAATTTTTAAATTTGCTTTTCTTGTATAACTGAGAGAGAAAATTTGTCAAGGAGGCATGATGATGGAGAGCACACCTAAACATGCCACATGTGACCATAACAGCCTCTACTACGGATTCGGGGCCCTGAATGTAGATCTCCACTGTGATTTACCTCCATATGATCTTTATTTGCTCTGGGTCTCCAGTCCACTCGAGTCTGGCGCTGTGGACATCCTACTTTCCCCATAGCCCGGTTCCTTCACTGAGATCTCAGCCTCACTGCTGAGTGGTCACTTCACAGTTTCGGTGTGTGTTTTATGTGCACATACTGTGAACTTTAGAGTTCTTACTTCAGTGCCTAACATACAGAGATTGTTTGGTAGCTGTTGAGTAGACTGAGAGTGGCTGTCATCACCAGATAGTAAATACTTGTTGAAAGAATGAGTGAATGAGTAAGTGAGGGAGGGGGCTGTGTCTGTGGGTGAGCAACCACTGTGTTGCCATGAGCTAGATGTCTGCGCTCCAGCTAAATGGCGTAAGTCCGTACATATGACTGCTATATGAATCATAACAGTTCTTGAGAGTGTAGACTTCATTTACCTAAATTACACTAAACCATTTACAATTTTTTTCCGACTGAACTTATTTCTTTCCAGTGAATAGAAATATTTGCTCAGCCTCTGATCACGGGGCATAATATTTGCAGGATTGTGCTCTCCCACAGTTTGTGGAGATCATTTTTAATAGAACAATGCTTTAAGAAGAGATCTTGCCTAGTTACCTCTTCCACATCTGGGTAATGTGTGCGCGTGCACACACACACACACACACACACACACACACACACACACACACACATTTAAAAGGCTAGAGGAAGTGAAGATATGCTAGAATTTGTTTTCAGCGCATAGTCTCAGCTATAGATACGAAGAGGAAAGAATACATGACTTTGTGTGTTTGCACTTTCAGGGACATCCTGGCTGAAAAATAGACATAAGGGAAAGAGCCTTAAAGGCTGAAAATGCTTAAATTGCAGTGGTCTGGTTTATAAGATACACTGTCTTATTTTCTTTGTCGTGTTTGTGTGTGTGTGTGTGTGTGTGTGAGTGTGCATGTCTCTCTCTCTCTCTCTCTCTCTCTCTCTCTCTCTCTCTCTCTCTGTGTGTGTATGTGTGTGTGCAATAGGGATTCGGAGTAAGATTTTTCTTACTGTTGCAAACCATGTGACTGGCAAAAAATTAATGTGTCCTCAAAAATGAACAAGAAAACGTAATAAGGTGAACCCCAAGAAAAATATATATAGATGCATCTGGAAAGTGGAAACGTATAAGATCGCCTGACAAAATTGGGAGCATGGGGGTGAGGGGAGAAAAGAGATGGAAGGGAAAGAGGAAGGGAGAAGGGCAGGGGTGAGGAGAACTTGAGGGAATGGGATAGTTGAGAAGGAGAAAGAGATGAGAGCAAGGAAAGAGATATCTTGGTTGAGGGAAAACCATTATAGGGTTAGCAAGAAACCTGGCTCTAGAGAAATTTCCAGAAATCTATAAGGATGATCCCAGCTAAGACCCTAAGCAATAGAAGAGAGGGGGCCTGATCTTAACCTGCCCTGTAGTCAAACTGATGTAGTAAGACTGATGAATATCTTAAATATCACCATAGAACCTTCATCCAGAAACTGATGGAAACGGAGGCAGAGACCTGCATCGGAGCACTAGACTAAACTCCCAAAGTCCAGGTGAAGAGTGGGATGAATGAGAATATGAGCAAAGAGGTCAAGACCATGATGGGTTCACCCACTGAAACAGTTTACCTGAGCTAATGGGAGCTCACCAACTCCAGCCGAACTGGGAAGGAACAAGCATAGAACCAAACTAGTCCCTCTGAATGTGGTTGACAGTTACTTGTCTGGGGAAGACTGCAGGGCCTCTGGCAGTGGCACTGCATTTATCCCTACTGCATGTACTGGCTTTTTGGGAACCTATTCTCTTTGGATGATATCTTGCTCAGCCCAGATATAGTAAGGAGGGCCTTGGACCTTCCCCAAAGCAATGTGCCTTAGCTTCTCTGATGATTGGATGGGGGTGGGGTGGAAGGCTATGTGGAGGGAATGGGAGGAGGGAAGGGAGTGGGAACTAGGATTGGTATATATAAAATGAAAAAAGATAGTTCGTTTTCTTTTTTAAAAATAAATAAATAAAAAGGAAAAATGTGAACAAGAAAAATAAAGAATAATGACCAATATGAGACCTAAAGCAAGAGACCTCCTTAAATGTCAACTAATACTTAAAGTTGTTACAATTTGCACACACACACACACACACACACACACACACATATACACACACACTGTATTCTGTTATTATATTGCTATAACCCTCTGTAGTAATCTGGTATATTTGAGGCTAATATTTAAGTCTTTTATGTTAATACTGAAAAACATTTGGGAGTCTTGCATAAGGTACTCAAAACATGCTATCCTCTTAATTTGTATGGAAAACCTGAACTTAAGGCACTCATTTCTATAGTCAGTTTAAAACAGTGGTCCAGAGAGAACACAAATGCCTTTTCACCTCTCTTCCCCCACCCAAGCATCAGAGCTGAGCTCCTGATGCCGTACCATGTTTGCACTACCCCAGTCACAGCAGGCATTTTCAAACAAAAAGTTGACATGCTTGAGCTTTGAGTGCCTAGTCTCTCTTTCCCCACATCTGTACACTTTCTATATGTTATGAGCTAGATACCGTCTCTACATTAAACAAGCAAACAGAAAGCAAAACTCCCCCCCCCCCCCCGCAAGGAGTGGTTGCTGTTTAGAGTTGGCATTTAAAAAAGCATTGTAAGAACCTGGACATAGTAGGTTCATCTTATGAAAGTCTGAATTTATGTTGCAAAAGCCAAACCTTTCTCTTGTCATTACCGTTCCTATGGTAATCTTGGAAAGGGTTAAGTTTTGGAATGGTGGAAGAAAGATCTCGGAGGGATTTAGGAAATCTCCCACAGGTTCACCTAGAATCTGTCACGTGTCATCTTTATATAGCTACCTCCTGTTCTTACTTTTATAATCTGTTGTCTATAGAGCAGGAAGGATATTTTTTTTTGGCTTGGTTCTTTTTTCATTATTGTTTCTATTGAGTTATATATTTTTCTCCACTCCCCTTCCCTTCCTCTCCACTCCCCTTCCACCCTCTCTCAAGGTCCCCATGCTCCCAGTTTCCTCAGGAAAGCTTATCTTTTTCTACTTCCCATGTAGATTAGATCCATGTATGTCTCTCTTAGGGTTCTCATTGTTGTCTAGGTTCTCTGGGATTGTGAACTGTAGGCTGGTTTTTCTTTGCTTTATGTCTAAAAACCACTTATGAGTGAGTACATATGATATTTGTCTTTCTGAGTCTGGGTTACTTTACTCAATATGATGCTTTCTAGATCCATCCATTTGCCCCAAAATTTCAAGATGTCATATTATTATTATTATTTATTATTATTATTATTTTGCTGAGTAGTACTCCATCCATTGTGTAAATGTACCACATTTTCCTTATCCATTCTTTGGCTGAGGAGAATTTTTTAAAAAACTATTTTTAAAATAACAAGTCTTTTTCACGTTAGACCTAAACTTTTAAAAACCTTTACAAAAATTAAAAATAAATTGATTTATGTGTTCTTGTTTGTGCCTGGTGTCTGTATGAACATCATGTGCACGTAGGTAGCCTCAGAAGCCAGAAGCGGCTGTCAGATCTTCTGAAACTGGAGTTCAGGTGGTTGTGAGCTGTTCAGCATGGATGCTGGCAACGGAACCTGGATCCTTGGTAACAGCAGCTAGTACTCTTAAGCACTGAATCATGTCTCTACCCATCCTCTTTAGAGCTAATAATGGGCATCTTGGGAAGAGATGAAGATGGTCTGTGATTTAACATTTAAGGGTTTAAACGTTATGCATCTTGGATCAAGCATCCCTGAGTGATTGCACTACAAAAACCTCAGTTTTTAGGCTAGTCCGTTTTGTGGCTGCCAATCACAGACCTTTGGAGGTGATTTTGCCCCTGATCCTGCGGAGCAGAACAGCATTAGGCTAGGTCTCCCCATCTCTAACTGTAGCTGCTAGAACGGTCAGTTTTCAATGCTGTTCCTGCAACAGTTTCAAAATTATGCCTGGATTACCGCTTCTTTTGTCAGCTTTAGCATTTATGATTGTCTTTCTTGAATGCCCTGTATAGCAACTCATTGAAAGCACAAGGAATAACATTTCTAAGGTAGCAATTGGAATGAATGGAAAGTCCCTTTCAAAGCTTTGCCTAATAATGTGTGGTTTTAGAAGGAAGAAATTTACAAAAATCGTTGCAGAAGAAAGGGGAAAGGTGAAAAATTAAGTTTTCTTAGATCCACTGCTTCCCACATGTGCACAGAGACATAGAAATAATGACAGCTATTTCTTTCCTTTCTGTTTTCACCCCGCGAATTCAGCAAATGGCATCGAGCCTCTCCAGCTGTGATAATTGCAGGGTAAAGTGAAGTGCTCTTTCAAGTGGAGAAACTGGAGCTGCTTGAGGCAGCTCATGGGGATACATTTCATAAGCAGATGCATCTTCCAGGAAAGGCGCCTGGCGACAGATGCTGAAGGGTCATCCCGCATGCAGACTGTGTGAGATCAAAACTTTTTGCCCAGTTTTGATCAGAGATCTGAACTGTGATTTAGGAGCGTGGGATCCAGAAGAGAAGCTATGATCAACAGAGTACACCTGAGTACCCAGAGAGCTAATTCACCTCTTTGTGATGTCAGACTTTCATCTTTTGTTGCTAATTGATGTGCTACATTTCTGGGATTTCCGTGCTACTGGGAATTGACTGAGATTTTGGGTATCTGCTAGATACCGACACCTTTCTCATAAGCCCTCACTATATCCACTCTGCATATTTTCCCCACAGTTCTTTCTGTCCGTCATACATGGAAGAAACAAGAAGTCATATGCACGCCTTTTGCTCCATATATGTTTTTCTGAGTACCCACCCCTTCCAGTATCCACTATTGTGTTTTACACCATGCTGCTGAATTTAACTTAATAATGTGGATCCTTTTTAACAATTGAGAAATGAGGGGACTTAGTAGGAATGAATTTGAGTTATGTGGGTACTAGAAAGTGAAAAATCTCAGTACCCAGACTGAAGTCTCCATGAATCTAGCCCCTGTCTTTCTAACGACATCATGCTCTGTCATAATCCTAGTCTTGATTTTAGCTTGTCTAACCTAATTTATATTTACTTTTAGTACTTTCTTTGGTGATTTCTGAGTTCATCTCCGAGATTTATTATCCCACGATGATTTAGTGGTCCCAGCGACATATAATGAGTATGGTATTAAGTGTGTAGTGAATGAACAGTTAAGACTTATTGGAGTTGGAGAGATGGTGAAGTGGTCAGGAGCACTTGCTGCTTTTGCAGAGGATGTGGGTTTGGTTCTAACACCCGCATAGTGATAGCCAGCTGTCTATAACTCCAGTTCTGGGGGGATCTGATACTGCCTTCTGGCCTCCTCACAAACCAAGCATGCATACACACAGGTAAGCATTCTAATATATACAATAAAACATCTAAGTCTTTGTAATAAAAAAAAGAATGGAAAACAGTGCCTTTCTCTTGGGCCAAGTCATTCCCAGGTTGTAATTTGAAGGTTTCTATATGGAGTTCGTTGAGAAAGAATTCATTTTTTTTTTTCTGTTGTTTTCATGGAACGTGCTATTCACATTAAAGATCACTATCTGGTCTGTGATATGAAACAGCATCAGGCATGTCACATCCTCTTTCTGGGTCTAGACTACACGGGATCGTTGCTTTTGTGCTGTTAATTAGCTGCTGGATAAATTTAAGACTGTTTCATTTATTGTCAGGGACTTTGGAGAGCATATCTATGGATTATTTTTGAAATCATATTTAGCATTTTAATTCTGAAATTAAAAATAGTTGTCTTTTTATCAAGAATTCCACAAATCTGTGAGCATCACGAGGCAAAATAACACACTGTCAATCAGGGTGTGTCCATTGGTACAACAGTAGCAAAATTACCGTGCATATATACAATGTATTCTTACTGGATTTGAGCCCCATTTCCCAAGAGGCAACTCATACCAGCTACTGTAAATCTGATTAAGAACTTGTGCCTGAGGAGGTCATAGGCTATCAATGGAAAATCTTCTACTCATTCATACCCATAAAACCATTTTGGTGTATAGATAGTGGGGAATAGTTACTGATAAGACTCATAAATGGCCAAAGAGCTGAGAATAAGAGACAACTGAACACTCATCTCTAAATGGAGCATCTGCATCATGCCTTCTGAGGCTCAGATGGTGTGTGTGCATGTGTGTGTGTGTGTGTGTGTGTGTGTGTGATTTTCTTTGATAATCTAGACACTGTTAAATTTCCATGATCTGTTAAACAAATAATCCCAACACCTATAATTTTGCTCACAGGCTTCTCTCTCTCTCTCTCTCTCTCTCTCTCTCTCTCTCTCTCTCTCTCTCAAAAGAACAGAAGGAAGGAGTGGGGCTTGTTGGAAGAAAAGCTTCGGTGCGGGAGGAGAACGAGGGCAATGAGGGATGAGATAGTCAGATTCTTCATATGTGAAAATTTCAAATAGAAACAGTAGAAATATATTTTAAAAATCAGGTTAAAGGAGGTGTCTGGAAAAGCTAGAAGACCCTTGTCTTTAATTCAAGTCTTAGTAGAAGTTTCATAACGTTAATGTCACCGCTCTTCCATTTACGAAACCACCCTAGAAAACTTCGATTTATGTACTTCCAGAGAAAGACATTCTTTTCAGCCTGGTCACTGGATCCCCCGCCCCACCCCTTTGACTAAGATCCCTGGCTTCCCTACTTGTCACCATCCTCCATGCTGCAGGCAGAACTATTTCCCCAGAACTCTACTTGCTATGGGACTCTAGTTATCAAAACTCCTCCGTGAGGATGGAGGTGTATCTCAGGGGACAGCACTTGCTTGTAGGTAAACCCAGGTTAGGATCCCTGCACCAAACGTTGAACAAAATCCTTATGTGCGTTTTTGTTATCATGAAAACTACTGCTCACTAAACTTGGTGCTTTGATAATAATTATGCTCCTCTAACAAAGGCTTAATCATCATTCCCGTTTCTACTTCCGCTCATGAGTACCCTCCACCCCACTCCGAGGCCATTCTTCTCAAGCTCTTCGCTCCAGGAGTAATGGCAAATATTTCTTCCTGGAGAGCTTTTCATGTTGTTTTGCTTCTGCTTGCACATGTACTTTTCTCTGCCTGGGTCTCTGCGCCTTGTATAATTCTGATTTATGTCTCAAGGTGCGTCTTGTTTTTGCTGACCCTTCAATATTGTGACACATGGCATCCCTTTGGATGCACATCATTCTTGATCTTATCTCGGATCAATGATTTATTTATCAAACGCCTGCTTGATGTTAGCACTGGAAGAGTGAACAATATATCTGTGGTCCTTGCCCAAGACCAAATATTCTGGTGAGTTTTAAACAAACCAGCAGTTCTATAGATCATATATAAAAATTAAAACGATATATGATGTAATGATTCTGAGACTGACAAGCAGAGGCAGTGGGGAGGATTCTTCAGTGGTGTGAGCAAACATTGCTTCTTTAGGAAAATAATTTGCTCAAGATGAGAAGGAGTCGTCTCTCTCAATGTTCTTGAGGAGAAATATTGTAGTTGGAGAGAACAAGAAAGATAAATTTTAAAGTAGGTTCACACTTGCTATGGTTGATGAACGAAAGAAGGCCAGTGTGGTCGATGCATACATAGAGAGGGAAGGGAAAGAAATGAAAACAAAGGCTTGGAGTTTCAAGGACACCGAACCGTAGATTCGTAGCTTTATGGATCCCGGTAATATGGTTATATGTTGTTCTCTTAGCACTGAGAAGTACTCAGTGTTGTAATCTGCGGGCCTGACTTGTCACCTGTGTACCCTGTCCCTTTAAGAGACAAACTCTGCCCACTCCCAATCTCCCCCATTCTGCTGTGACACAGGGATCTCCTCCACCCCTCTGTCTTTTTTTTCCAGCCTTCCAGAGCTTGCTCTGTCTGCCCTTCTTCTGGAGAGGCTGTGCTCTCTCTTCTACCCCCTCCCATTCTCCCCTTCTCTTCCCTTTCCATAATCCACTAAATAAACTCTATATCCCAGCTCTCTCCGCATGGTATATCTGTCTCTCTCCTGCTGCTGTCTCCCACCAGCAAGGGGACCCACCGAGGCCTTGGATCTTGCCATTTTCTAACCGATGACACTCAGAGTTTATGATGAGATTTCAGTTTTTACTAGCCTTCTCTTAGTTCTTTGTGAAGAATGAACTCTAGGAATATAAGAATGGAGATGGAGATTATTGAATACCTAGGGTGAGGGACGAAGATGTTAGAAAGTGGGCACATTTGGGTGGTTTGTTTTTTGTCATTTCTTAATACAGGATCTCACCATACATCCCAGGCTGCCCTTAAACTGACTATGCCCTTCCCCAAGCTCTAGGATTAGAGTTGTCCACTTACAATGCTGAGCTAGAATTTAACTTTTGAAGTAGCACTAAGAGAGAAGAATCAATGATGATTATGGGTTTTCATTTAAAAATACTGATGATAATGAAATAAAAATATTGGGTAGAAGGAAAACTAGGATTTTAGTTATTTTTAATTTCTGTTATTTTTTTTTAACTATATAAGAGAAAAGAGCCAACAAGAAAGACGGCATGGAATCATAGGTATCTGGGAAGATTGCAGAGAACAGCATCATGGGAGCCCAAAGCAGAACAATCAGAGTTCAAAGTTCAACCCATGGCAGTTAGCAGTATCACGCTATTATAGTCACCAATATATTTGCATATTCTTTAGTAGACTCTAACTTCCCTGATAGTGGAGAGTATCAGTTTTCTTCCTTCAATATGTAGGTGCAAAGCCTAATAATCTACAGTAAGGTCTTTACTAATTATTAACTGAATTGATTAATGAACACATGAATTCTGGGGCTTCAGAAGACACGACTGATTCCTGACAGATAGGAGAAACGCTAAGAAATGTTTCTTGGTCCTTTCATTGACCTCCAGCCAAGCTGTGCTTTAAATTTCTCCAATGTTACCGTGGGAAACTATAAAAAGCAAGCCCAGACAGCTCATTGGATGACGTTCAGTAAAGAATGATGGGCAGCAAGGCAGAGGGCTCCATACAGAAGGGAACTGGGAAGAATGGCTGGGCTATCTTTTCAGTGAATTATATATTCACCAATAAGCTGGGAATTGTGGCTCCGCTTTGATTCACCTCACTGAAAGTAAAATGGAGAACTGAGTGTTTCCCCCAAGGGAAATCTAAAACGGAATATATCATAGCTACTCAATGGTGTTTGTGCTTAACTTCCAATAGTGTATCACTTTATGATTTAATATAAATTCTAGGGAGATACATTAGAAGAGACACATAAAGCATTTAGGGGTCCTTGGAGAAAACTATTCATAATTTTAAAATTATAGTGATAATTACTGAATAATGAAGATGCTTTAAGTCACATCGGACCTACACATTGAGAAGCTTCTAAATCTGCTTATATTTCAAAATTTCAAAAGGAAGATTTTCATTTTTATTTTACTCTCTTCTATTACCGTGTTTTCAATGTGTTTAACTCATGGATTCTTACTCTTACTTCACATGTAAGAATGTTTCAAATCCATGTGCCCCATTTGTTTTTAAAGGTCTAACTATGTAGCCCACGTTGGGATTACAGGTGTGTGGAATTGTTTCCATTCTTTGGAACTATTTCCTCTTTCCTGAATTGATTTTTCCTGAAGTGACTATTTTCCCCCTGTCAGCTTAAAGATGGCAATGATTTCCACACATATATCTAATCCAGCAACGACCTCTGCAGCAGAAACTCAAATACTAATTATAAATAAACTGTTTTGATTTTCTTCTCCTGTTTTCATGTGTGTGGTGTGCAGGTGCTTGTGTGTGTGAGTGTACATATATACATATATGTATACATGTATATACATATATGCATATATACACACATGTATATGATATACATACACAGGCGTACACACACATATACAAGCATGGTAGGTACATGTTGAGGCCCCAGCTGATGTTGGGATATCCTCCATTAGTCCTTCAACGTATTCACTGAAACAGGGTCTATCAGTGAAATTCATGTATCACAAACATGACTAGTCTTTCTGGCCTTCTTGCTCTGGGAATCCTATCTGTGCATTTGGAGGCTGGGAACAGAGGGGAGCTATCATTCCTCCTACCATTTGACACGGTTTCTGGGGATATGAACTCCAGTACTCAAGCTTATAGAGTATATTCACCAAGCCATCTCCTGAGCATCACCAGGATGTGAGTTCTCCAGGGTCTGACTTCATATCTGCTTTATCCATGACTGTACCAACAGAGTTACTTGATACCTAGCGAGTTTCGAGACATGTTTGCTGACTGGTGATAATAATGTAGGTGGACGGTGTGACATTTTTTTCTTGGTTTGGGGCTCATTTAATCAGTGTTTTTCCCTTTGCTGTGCTGTGCCCAATTCTGAAATCCTACATTCTTTCAAACGTAACTTTCTCCATCAACCAATGTATTCTTCCAGATAAAAGCTTTGTCTCTTCTAGAGAACTGCAAAGCTTTCTCTGGTCTTTTCAAGGTCCTTTGTGACCCAACACATATACAGATATATATACATACATACATATATATATATATATATACAGAATACAGAGTAATAGAATAAAACAGTCCCAATTTGCAATGAAAAGCCGTCTCTCTCTTTGTTACTCCAGTCTCCAGTTTGGCATTTTTTCACCATGCTGGATCATCTCATTCCTTTATGTCTGTCATTCTGAAACATGCGTTAGCAGTAGATGCAGGCAAAGAGATGGTTACTGTTCGGGAGGGGATCTGATTTCCTCTAAGTTGTTTACCCAGGCTTGTTTAGGCCAGCCCTAGTTCTTGTGTGGCCTGGCACAATAAGCACAGGGCTCAGAAGGACCTGAGCCAGATGATAAAGTTCGCCTATTGTGTAAGGTCAATCCATATGACTTAACCATTGATGGATTTTAAAATGCTTTGTGTACAGAAAAAAAAAAATGGTAATATGAAAGTGCCCATTATGTAAACATTTTTGTTTTAGAATTTATCTTTTCTTACCATAGTAGAAACTTGGCCAACTTTATTTCCTTTTACATAATGGGAGGGGTTATTTATTTGTTTAATAATAAGGTGACATTTTGACGGGGTATAGCTCAAAATCAAATATACCAAGCAGAGATTTGTCCCTCTTGAGGAGTTATCATCAAAAAGCTTCAAGTCATCAGGGCCCCCAGTCCTTGGGATGTGATGTAAGGGTCTAGGGAGCCTAGTGTGCACATAGCTCCCTGCCACACCTGTTCCTGGGAAGCTTTTAACGGATTTTCGAGGGTGAAATCCCTACTGTGAATGCACACTTTGAGCAGCAGGTGGCGCTTTGGTCACAAATTGGTCCTTCTCTGTTCCCACCCCCTCCTTGGAAATTAACTACCAGGGTTCTGCCAGAAACTGTCACATTCAGGGAGACACAGGATGCTGTTCAAATAAAATATAAAGGTTAGGGTAAGATCAGTGATGGCTCCTAAATTGAACATCGGTTTCAAGAAACCACCTCGATAAGTGTCTAGAGATGCAGAGTCCATAGTATGGTGAAAAACGCAAGCTGACATCAAAGGAACCTCTTGCTTTCTTTTTAAAGAATTCTGTGTAATGCATAATTCAAAGAGTCTGTGAAGCATTCTGGGAAACTTTTGGATGGCTATCAGCCTCTCAATTCAAAATTATGCACTCTGGGAAATGGTTGGTGCTGAAGGTGGCAAGCCTACTATGGAATTTACACCAGCAATCAAATTGCAATTACAAAGGAGATTAAAACATGACTTTAAAGAGCCTAACGCCACCCTCAGGGCTACTAGCTGTTTGGTAAACAGAGCAAAGGAACCTGTAATTAAAGGAAAGCTATAATTAAAAATTTCGACCCTCTTCAGCTTTGTTAAGAGACACTCTGAAGGCTTAAAGGGGTAGGAAAGGAAGAAAGCTTCATCTCCAGTAGTCTTGGGAAGGTATTTTATGGCTTCAAGAGGGTTGTTTCTTCTTCTGTCAGTCCCATCTTGTGTTAGTTGTTTTTCTCTTAAGTCTATATTACTCCCACTGTTCAGGAATATAGCTTGAAGGATTTGCAAACCCTCAAAAGTGAGTAAATTCAGTCTGTGACAGCAACATAGCTATGAAATTTAGAGCAGAGACCTCAAGGCATAGACTTCATAAACAGTACTGGTTTGAGCATGCTCAGCAGGTTTACGGTCAAGCTTTCTGAGGAATTTTAAAAAGTTATCTATGCTCACAAATTGGGAAAGGATAAAACCCAGCGCAGGGCGTTAAACAGAACGGTGCAATGAGGATTATCTTCATCTTTCCCTTTCAGGATCCTGCCTTCAGTGAGTCAAGGGCCTTTAGGGTTAACCAGAAAAACATCACAGAGCTTGGGTGGGTTTGAACCGCCCTGGTAATTTTTTTTTCTTTTTTTTCTTTTTTTGGTTTTTTTTGAGACAGGGTTTCCCTGTAGTTTCTAGAGCCTGTCCTGGAACTAGCTCTTGTAGACCAGGCTGGCCTCGAACTCAGAGATCCACCTGCCTCTGCCTCCCGAGTGCTGGGATTAAAGGCTTGCGCCACCACCACCTGGCTCTGGTAATTTCTTTAATGGAAAAATGACATGAACATGTCCATGTGGTGGATGCTACTGCCCAGACTCCTGGCAGTTGCAACACGCTCATAGGTACCCTACTTTATGTCCTGCGAGCCAATAGGAGCCATATACCTAAGTAGCAACACACGTTCAGGGTTTAACTTAGGCTTCACTTACGCAAAGTTGCCCCCAACGAATGGTCACTTCAGTGTTAACAATGCTTAAAAAGCGAGGCTGAGTAGAAATTCAATCAATGTTATCTGGACTCTGAAGTAAATAGGTGATTAAATGGTAAGACTACCCAGGCCTAATTTTAAAGACATTTAGTTCTGCATCCTTTTAAGAACTTGCCTCACTGCTAAGTAGATTGAAAGATTAAGATGTTTTGCAGGATGCCCAAGATGTTTCATTTCTAAAGACCCATGAATCTGGAAAAGTGTTTTTAGAGACTCTGAGAAACATAATTAATTCCCGAGTTAGGCCCTTTGAGACAGAAACTGCTTAAAGCCTGATACAGACCTTTTATCTAGTTAATTAGCTTTATAGAGAGAAATTTGCACATTTAACAGATGAGTACAGGTTTTATTACTTGAAGCACAATACAATTTATTTTTATATTGTACTTTTAAATTAGAGAAAAAAAGAGAAAAATGATTTTGAACTCTGAAATAACTCTAGATGCCCTGATAACAGGGAAGGACAAGGTGATTAAATAGCATTTTTCAGTCACAATGAATAATGAAAATTTAAATATAATGTCCCACCCATGACCCTCAATGGACCAGTTTCTTCAAGATAAGGGGCTGTGGGGTGCCACAGAAGTCTATTGTTTGTTATATAGAGTGACTGACTCCCTTTCCAGGAATGAACTAGAGTCTGAAACACACAAATCCCTTTTCTCTTTGGTCTGACATGGTTGAGAACAATTTGTGCTGAGCGTCCTCTCATTTCCTCAAAGCATATGAAATACTAAAATGAGTATAATATTCTCATCTTGATAAGACTTTCTTCCTCGTCGAATATCTGCTAAGTAAGAACCCCCCCCCCCCCCCCTCGATGTTCCTTGCAAACACTGTGAGCCATTTCTCAGAGGCTGTGTCTTCACAACCTTGATGCTCACTTTGATTCTGGTTGCATTCTAATGGGCTCTTGTGCTATTGAACCATCTGTGGCTTGAGACCAAAGTTTCAGCAGTAACATTTTTTTTCTGAATACAGATTTTTCCATTCTTGCACTTGTGGGTAAGACCGTAATGCATGGCTAACGGGTACCATCGGTAAACTTGGCATCAGTCACTTACACCAAAGCGTCTCAGTTCTCAGCCGCGCTTTCTTGTTTCTTGGTGCACAACTGCTTTCGCGATTGCCTCCCACTGGACTGTGATGGGTGAGGCCACCTATGCACTGAGAGCCAACTGACTCTCCAAGTGTCATCTCCCATAAGCGCCACAAAATCAGTTATGGGGCACTCGAAAATATTAGCTCAGAACTCATGCCTTTCCAAATTACATAGATCCTGTTACTCATCCTAACAACACTAGCATTACGTTTACCTTTCAAAAAACGGGACAAATAATTCTCTTAAGAGTATTTCAAGCTAAAATGCTTCAATGGTTATGAACATCACTCCCATGCTCATTGAATTCAATCGAAATCGTCATGTCCAAAGGAAATTCCATTTCCCTAAATTCTGTGTGTGTGTGTGGGGGGGGGGGTAGATAAAAGTCAGCATTCCTCAGGAACTTGTGGACCAGGTTCCCCTCTACCAAAAGGAGCCATTTTCTTCACCACTGCAAAAGAGGCCAATGGCTCTCTATGGTTCCTATTAGCATGCCAAAGTGCATACTGGCTTCCTGGCTCCCTTAATATCACAAGTACCTGTTACACACATTTCAGAGTCCCTGATGGTATCCTGGCTCTTCTCACTCCCTCCCCTCCTCTAAACTTCTTCAGCTCATGGGCTTCCCTCCCCAGTTCCTCAAGCTCCTAATTGCCCTGCTATATGCTCCTCTCTTCCACCTGTACCTGTCTTCATCTCTCCTCTCCCCATTTTTCTCTCTCCTCCGATCTCTCTGCTCTGCCCCTACTTCTTTCATGGCCAGATCCAGTCTGCTGGCTCTGTCCAGTCTGCTACTTTCTCTCTCTGCTCTGGACTCTTACAGAAGCTTCTGGCTGTTCTTGCTCTCATATCTACAATAAAATCCTCCCCCTCAACCACACCTCAGTTTATAAAAAACAACAAAAAACCCCCAACCAATCAAACAAACAAACAAACAAAAAAAAAAACAAGCTTGAAATTGGTGAATAATTGTCAATTTTGCCATTAGGGTGTTCCTTGGAGGCCTGACGTACAGGGGTTAGATGGATGTGAAGGGGCATCAAGGGCCTGGCTTACGGTTGGGGGGGATATTCCTCACGAGTATATGCTGTAGGAAAGAGTACCACTCAGACTGTTGAGTCCCTGGGTCTCTCTTCATCTGCCTTGAATGGCGCTTGACTGACACTTGAAATGAGTGTAGACCCTGCAGCAAGCAGGAAATCCTGCACACAGGAGGCAAGAGCACAAACGGTTCATGGGGCGATATAGTTGCTTTTATTGCTTTTTTTTTTTTTAGGGCCAGGCTAAAAATGACTTAAAGTTCAAACGTTGATCCTTTATACTAGCAGTCTGAAACAAAATTGAAAAGACATAAAGCTGAATGTGTCTTACAACTCTTCAGCAAACCTTTCTTCTTGTGGCTTATCATGAACTTTTACTCTGATAACGGCTTCTGAAGCAAATGGATGGCACCTGTGCAAGGTAAACAACCATTTAGGGTGCAAACGAGTTGGCGTCAGCTTCCGCTCTCCCTTCCAGACTTTTGACCTGCTGTCTCTCTTATGGTAAAATTCATAGCAAAACATGTTCTGAAAAGTTTTATCATAAGCTCCAAACAAATAGGAAAAGTGACAGTCTGGCCTCTGTCAATCAAAGATGATCCCACAAGTAGCAGTATTGTCTGATGAAGCTGAGATGCAGAGCATAAAAGAAGCTAGTGGTTTAGTGATACCAAAAAAGAAGAAGAAACTACTCCACGGTGATTTTGTAAACAAAATAAAAAAAAAATGGCAATTTATTTCCATGAGTGTATTTTTATGTGATATGATGTGTGTGTGTGTGTGTGTGTAGATATCTTTCACATTGAATATATTTATTAAAGACCTCAAGAAAAATTAAGGCTGCTATCGAATACTAATTGATGTATGACATTAGCGAAGGCTAAGTAAGTGAAAGAATATGTTCAAGGCTGTAGTTAAACTCGTATCTCTTGAGTCTCTGGGCAATGTATTATATGTAACGCTTGGTTCTATGAAAATATCTAGAATTAGAGTTACCTCGTGTGACAAACTCAATAGGCAAAGATGAGCTTTAAAAAGGAGACAGCTTCAAACCCATGGAGAGGATGTTTTCAGTCAATACATTATGTGAAATGACTTCCAAATTTGAAATGCCAAGGAAGATTATCTTGTTGTTTTTGATGAGGTGGAACCAAAGTAGGAAATTCATGATAATATGCAATATGTTAGCTCTGTTTCCTTTCATAGTAAAAGCAGTAACTATTAATGAATTTCTACCTATACCAACTTTTCATTTCAGATTTTATTTATGTTGCTTTTGAGGGAAAATTATACATTCTTGCTAAGTTTTATTGCTAGTGATGTTCAGTACCTTCTTACACCTCTTTGTCCTACCTTAGTTTTCTTTTTTTTTCTGCCACATGTTAGTGCACACAGTATATGTGCATGTGTGTATATGTATGGGTGTGTATGTGAGTATCAGCATATGGGCACGTGTGTATAGGTGTTAGCATGTATGTGGGCATTCTGAGCCATTGCCTCTGTTCTCATTCTCTCTTTCTCTCTCTTTGCACCCCCCCAATCCTTTCTCTGCCCTCTTCTCTTTCCGTAGTGCTGAAGATAGTATTCAAGTCTTCAATTGTCTGATGCTGAATTAAATCCGTTTCCCAAATTTTTTAAACAATGCTGAGGAATTTGTAATTTTTTGCCTCTTTGATAAGGAATAAATTGTCTTAGTAAAGAATCATGGTTTTCTTTATAAATCAAAAAAGTCTAAGGCTGTTATAAATCAAAGAGGAGATGATTTCACTGTAATGTAGAAGACAAAGATGTTGGCTTTGGTAATGTGTCCTGTATGGTATGTTATCCTTGCACAAATACGCATATGAGTTTCAAATGGGTTGTCCCTCAGTTCCTCTCAAGGGGCCTTGACTCCTGCACTCCTTCCTAGTCCCTCTGTTAGGATTTGCATTTATTCTAACTATGTTTAAGATGTGTAATTTGTTCAAAATTGTTCCAAAAATCAAAAGAGAGGCCAGACAGGGAGCAATATTTCCAACTCTACAGCAGCAAACAAGGGACTTAATTGTTCCAATATTCTTGTCACAGCCCTCACTGTGGCTGCCTCATGTTGGGCTCGTTGTATGGCCCTGCAGGAGAGGCTGTTGTTTGAGAGTGGGTCCCTCAACAACATTTTCTGTCTCTTTTCCGGTGCCTGGCATAAGAAAATACTTCAAGGTTCTGCCATTTCTGGATTACACAGCTTCTCTGACCTCACTTCCTCCATCCTTTGAATCCTAAGCCGTTCTAGCCACAGTCATCCTTCCAAGTACTTTTGAGCAGGCCGGCACCTCAGGCTTTGTCTAACTTGCCAGAAATGTTCCTCCCAGAGTCTCATATGGCTTGCTCCCCCATATCCTTCAGATTTCTGTTCATACATCAAGCAGTTGGTGAGACAGATCCTGAATATCTTATATAAGATAGTAATTACATTACTATCAACAACTAGGCATTTGGCACGCAGCCTATGTGTTATATTTGTGAACTATGAACAGTTGAATCTGTTATCATCCACAGACCCAGGCAGTATAGATCTGAAGTGATAGGACTTTGATGGTTCGTTATCTCCTCTCTTTATTCTTGTCAATATTTTCTCAAGATTCTCCAAAGGCAAACATCACCCAGTTACTTCTGGTTGCCAGTCATGCTTTTCTGCATTTTAAACAGGAGCTGCTCTACTGCCGGTTACTTTGGATGTTTCTACACAGTGTTGAAAGGAAGTGATTTCGAGTCCCTGAGTTCTTTCTTTTTTGACCTTGGGTGAGTGACTTTATTATCTCCCTTCCCTATGTCCTTAAGCAGAGAATGATTAATACGACTGACCTGCCCTCACACACGGAGCTTTAGCAGGGATGAAATGCAGCGTGTTGCAATGTGCTTTATAAAATAGCTCAGCGATCAAGCAACCGTGGTGACAGATGCCTACAATCTCAGCACCCGGGAGACTGGAGCAGGGGGATCATCGGTTCCCAGTCAGCCTGGGCACGTAGTGGCTTCAAGTGCTAAAGGGAGCTCTTATTGTTAGAACCAAGGCTATCGTCTGAGAGCTTTGAACTTTCAGCGTCAGCGTCGCACCGCTTTAGTATCTCACCGGGGTGAGTCTCGTCTGAGAGGCACGAAAGTAACTCTTTTGCTGCACAGTCGACGGAGGGCGCAAGCTGGAGGGAGGAACTTGCAGACTTAGAGTAATTAATTAATTAAATCTCTCCGGTCTAGTAGACAGAAATGCAAAGAAACTCCGAGCTCCGTAACTTTTTGTTTTCTCATCATTTCCATTAATTAATCTTGCTTTACTTTTAAAAATTCATAACAAAACTTTTACCACTGCCACAGTATTTAAGATGAAATTATGAACATAATTTCCCCTAACTCAAGAACGTAAAACATACTGTTTTTCCTATTCTGTTTAGTGACTAACTCAGAGTCAAAGACTTGTGAGATACAGTTGTCCAACACCTAGGATACCCTAGGTTCTTTCTGCCCCCATCTCTGAAAACAACCAAACAACAACAACAACAACAACAACAACAACAACAACAACACACACACACACACACACACACACACACACACACACACACATATGCATGTGGGTGCACGTGCAAAAAAATAAACCCAGGAAACAAACAAAGACCCTTTCAAGACAAAGGAATGTAATATACTTCTCCACTGAAAAAGAAGAGATTAAGCTAATGAGCCATCACTCACATGTTAAGTTTTTAGGGAGGCCTAGTTTAGGCAAAGTCTACAAAGGAACATATGGAAATAGATATTATTTTCAGAACGATTTTACTTGTATTTTTACTATTTAGAATATTATTGAAGGCATCATAGAATTCTTACTAAACATCAACGTAGTTACAAATATCTATATATAAATTATTTTCTACTTTTATTAAAATAGCAATTATCAAGATTTAAGGGTTTATTATTTTTATTTCTTTTGGGCCCAGAGATATCTTTGTAAATTCTTCACAGACCTGGCACAGTAATGCTGCCATGAACCTGATGGTGACCAAGTAGGCTATAAATAAAAGTTCCACCAGGCATGGTAGTGCACACCTTTAATTCCAGAACTTGGGAGGTAGAAGCAGGTGCATCTTAATGAGTCTGAGGTCAGCCTGGTCTACATAGTAAATTTCAGTCCAACCAAGGCTATATGGTGAGGTTCTGTTGCAAAATCACCCCAAAACTTTCAAAGTAGAAGTTCCTTACAAACTTATTTTTTGGGGGGGGGGGTTTGAGATAGGGTTTCTCTGTGTAACAGTCCCGGCTGTTCTGGAATTCTCTTTGTAGACCAGGATGGCCTCGAACTCACTGAGATCTGCCTGCCTCTGTCTCCCAAGTGCTGGTATTAAAGGTGTGCACCACCACCACCCAGTGATAACTATTTATTTAGTAGACTTGAATTGTGTCATGTCCTCAAGAACAAATCACCACCATTTGCCACCAACAACCGTGAGAGAAACCTGAAAACTTATTAAATGAACCCACGAAAGTTTCAGTCTTGGTTGGAAATTGTAGTTCTCCTATCAATTTACTTTTAATTGTGCATGGAAGCGTCTTGTGATAGAGTGAGAGAATGGGGTGCGGGAAAGAAAAATATAGTCTTAAGTAGCGTGTAACACATGGCGATTATTTGTTCTGGCAGTTCACTATTGATTCTTGGAAATAATGGCATGATATTACAGCTATTGATCCCGTGTACTTTGACGCTCTTGAGGAAGCAGTAAAGTATGTCAACGGAAGTCAATGCAATGAGTCATTCCTTATTGAAGACACCATTATGGCGGTTAACGATAGAGTTAACAAATGTCTTTTTGGATGATGATGAATATTGCAGCCATCGTTTGCTCATACATCAGCTACTCTCAGTAAGCTGAGGCAATGACAGCAGGGCTGGACCTAGATTTCCTTTCCAGGTACAAACCCATTTTTATTTTTTTTCCCCTTAGTAGTGGAAAAAGGAATTGAGTTGACTTTGGCAGCTACTCAGTTGTGTAAGCTTGAGGAAGTCATGTAACTACCTTGAACCTTAAGCTCACGAAGAAGAAAAAAAATAATGTTCACTTATCCATCAGGCCTATTGTGAAAAATAACACGAAATACACATGATGGCTCTTGTCAGGCTGCTAGAAAGCAGTAAGGGCTAGGCTTTTCTCCCCTTTCAGATTAGAGGTGTAAGTGAAAGTCAATAATCACCATGATTGGGGGACAAGAGCATGGCTTTATTCAAGTTGACTGAAACGTATTTCAGATTTAGTACATAAGGCCACACTAACACATGAGTTTTGAAAAGTTATAGATATATCTGTGTTGAATGGTCTCTCCACCAGAAAAGTCTTTTTCCTTTTCGGGAAACCTCAGTCATGTTCAGCCTTTTGTCTTTTAGGAAGTCTTTTCTGATGCCCCATGCACTGTGACTTCTTTTTTGTATTTACATACTATACAACTTACCCTTCCTTTCTATTTACCAAGGGAAGGGAAAATGCTATGGAATATTTGTACACAGTGTGAAAATACATTGCTGTGATTGGTTTAGGAAAGAGCTGAGCAGACAATAGCTAGGCGGGAAGTATAGGCAGGACTTCCAGGCAGAAAGGAAGGAAGAAGAAGATGGGACAATAAGATGTGAAGGAAGTCAGACATACAGAATAAAAGAAAGGTAAAAAAAAAGTCATGAGGAAAAATATAGATTAATATAAATGGATTAATTTAACTTACAATAGCTTGTAAGATAAACCTAAGCTAAGGCCACACTTTCATAATTAATAAGTGGCTGTGTCATTATTTGAGAGCTGGCTGGCAGGACAGAGAAAAACTCATTATGGCAGAGTCTCTCACTGAATGGAAGAACACTATTTTAACTAGAATAGCTGGTCAACAAGCCTCCAGGAATTCCTGTCGCTGCCTTTCCAGCATAAGGTACATGCTGCTGTGCCTGGCTTTTACAAAGTTTCTGGAGAATTGAACTCATGTCCTCGTGTATTTGCATTGAGAATGTTATCCACTGAGCTCTCTCTTCAGCCCAAAGCTTTTTTCTTTTATTTTTGAGATTATAATATAATTACAAACTTTCTCTCCCTCCTTTAAAACCCTCCCATATACCTCTCTTTATTGTCTTTCATATTCAGGTCATTTGTCCACATTAGTTATTGTTACATGCATATATGTACGTATATATGTTTCCAGATATAACCTTGATTTTCATTTTGCACAGCACTGATTTCATTTAAATTAAATTAAATTCTAAAAGTTCCCTAAAATTTCAAAATAATTAAGATGTCTTAATGATGTATATGTCATCCCTTGTCTACAAATTCCCTCCATCTTTTAAAAAATATTATAAAAGGGCTAGCTTTATACCACTCAGGTTCCTGTGGTAATATTTTGTGATCTAACAAATAAACCTTGCCTGAAAATACAGAGTGTGGAGCTAGTTACTATAGAGGCCAGGCAATGGTGGCACACACCTTTAGTTCCAGCACTCGGGAAGCAGGGGCAGATGGATCACTATGAGTTCAAGGCCACCTTGGGCTACCCAGGATAGATTCAGTCTAAATGAGAAACAGAGCCAGGTGGTGGTGGCTCACACATTTAATCCCAGCACTAGGGAGGTGGAGACAGGAAGGGATACAGCAGGCGGAGAGAGGAATGAATATTAGGTGGGAGTAGACAGGAGCTCAGGAATCAGTCTGAGGACTAGTAGAAACAGGATACCCATTTTGATTTGAGGATTTCATAGAGGTAAGAAATAATGGCTGGCTGTTTTGCTTCTCTGATCTTCAGGCAAGCTTTATTTGTTAGGTCACAAAAAATATCACCACAGGTTCCAATCTTGATTTTGTTTCATCAAGAACCTGTTTGTGTTCTGCAATAATGCATGTGATCTGTAATAACCAGCAGGTTTACTATAGGTAAAGAGTATATAATCCTGCCTAGAGAAAAAATAAAACTAATCCAGACCAAAGATTCTCAAGCCATTATATACTTGGATTCATTATGGGATGCAGTTTACAATTAAATTGAAAAAGAATTATCTTTTCTGAATTATCTAACTAATTATCTAACTAATTAGGTTGATAGAATGCCTAGGTTGATGGAGTCTCTAGGTTGATGGAGTGTCTAGGTTGATGGGGTGCCTAGGTTGATGGAGTCCCTAGGTTAATGGAGTCTCTAGGCTGACGGTGTGTCTAGGTTGATGGGGTGCCTAGGTTGATGGAGTCTCTAGGTTGATGGAGTGCCTAGGTTGATGCTGTGCTTAGGTTTATGGAGTGTCTAGGTTGGTGGAGTGTCTAGGTTGGTGGAGTGTCTAGGTTGATGGAGTGTCTAGGTTGGTGGAGTCTCTAGGTTGGTGGAGTGTCTAGGTTGATGGAGTGTCTAGGTTGATGCTGTGCTTAGGTTGATGGAGTGTCTAGGTTGGTGGAGTGCCTAGGTTGCTCTGGTCTCAGTGTCAGGACTTGGAGAAACTGGAGAACGACAATGTAACGTTTTCTGCAGATGTTCTACAAAGTGAGTAAGAGCATTATGGGTGCTTATTATATCTCTAAAGTCAATGGAAGAAGGGTGAAGTCATCCTGGTATTGTCATCCTTGAGGCACATTCTTCAAGGTATCATGGAAGCATCCTGTCTCTTCAGAAGCTGTGCCCACTATGCGGGCATTAGCACCCTACTTTGTTCTTAAGAAGCCTTGCTAAGTTTGGGAAGTACTTCCCAATTGTCTGGATCCATCATGTGACAATCTAACCCCTTTAAATTCTTAGGGAAAAATCCTCCTATTTAACATGTGATTGCTGCCTTGGTAAGAACGTTTTGAATTCTTCTCTACATTGGTTTTCCAATACCATTTTGAAGTAGTATAGCTTAGAGAAATATACATGGAAGGGGTCACAATATATATTTTACTTTATTGTGATAATATTTCCAAACGAGAGTCTTTTAGAAGACAGGTTGTTGTGGCATAATTATGAAGGTGTCCAAAGTGCTAAGGATGTAAATGTTAGTTGCACTGACACATGCTCAAGATATTTTCCAACCTTTAAGGTTCTTTTGTATTGTTTCTGTTAATAAATAATGGTGTTTGTTGAATGGGAGGTGGAAGGAGCTATTCCTTGGGGGAGGGTGGGGTACATTACAAAGTAGTAGAATTTATTTCTCACATATTCCATAGGGGAGGACTACATCACATTTTCTTGTTTCACAGGTAAGCAGGTTATGTGCATAAATCAGGATAATTAAGGATTCTGAAACAGTAATAATAATAACAATTACAATGGGGATATTAATAAGATGCCACAGTGCAGAATATAGGCCCCAGTCAGGAACTACATTTCCTGCATGCTTCTGTTCCCTGCCACACAATCCGAGAATGGAAATCATGCCTACAGTTTCTAGGACAGACAGCAGAGCACAGATTCTCAGTGCACAAACAAACAAGTGCGCACATTTGTGGTGCCCCCTGAGAACTTGAAATCTTATTCTCGTGGCTCCAGGCAGCTGGCCAAGAAGAAAGGAGAGGAAAGGCACGCAGGATATTTGTCTTTTCATTTGGAAATGCTTCTGCTCAGAGGAGCTGGGGCAGTGTCCGTGCTTTTGTGGGAACTAGGCGTGCGCCAGTGGAGGAAGCAAGATCAAGAGCAGTTTGCTCTTTCAGGACTTCAAAGCCCATTCATTTGAAGATGTGGCCATTACCATTTTGGCTTCCTCACTGGGCCTTGGATAGCCCTGTACTTTCCAAGAGGAAAGCCTTACTGGGTTGGGGCCCTTTAAAATGTATTCCTTCAAGTGCAATGTCCCAGAAAATGTGCCCTTCCTGGCTGTGCTCTGTGATTATAGTCCTGACTGTGATCTTTGTTCCTATTGGATGAGTCAGATGGAGAGGTGAACAGGGCAGGGAGTCTGGGCTACCATTTTCCTAGTGCGCTCTTCTTCCTAGTGTGGAGAATTGTCAACATAAGGACCGCATCAAGCATGCCCTGATTCTCCTACCTCAGAAGCTTTTCTTTTTACAATTCGAAGAGATATTAGGAGGGAAAAGCCAGAAAACAAAAAAATAAATAATTACAGTATTAAAAACCCACTTTGGCTGTTTATCCTATTCAGTCCTACCCACCAGTCCAATAGGACTTGGGGATTATTCTCATCACTGGTTAGTTAAGCCCCGGCACTAAGTTTTGCTCATGGGGTTTAGGCATTTTCTGAGAATAAGATATACAGTAATTTTTTCATCTAAAACCAAGACTCAAACCAAAACAGAATAAAGTCTAGGGCAGCACTCTAACCTGTAGTCCCTAATAATCTAGCTCTTTTGTGCTAGTGATTCTGAATATTAGACAGTGGTTTGTCTCTGAAACAGAGAAGCATCTGTCTTATTTAGTGGGTCCCCAGATCTTAATATATACAAATATACAAACACATAATATACATAATATACAAACACATGTGGAATGATTAAGTCAATAAGTCTTTGACAGCTTGTCCAGTTAATATTCTCTATGTGATCTTGGATACCCTTCTCTTGTGCCAAGTTCTAATCTTTCAGCTCTGACCATTTTGGCCTCCTGATCTCACACCATGGAGTGACCGTTTTGAGTGATTCCTGAAATAATGCCCACTCAAGCCTGGAGATGTCTCAGGGTCCCTCTGGCTGTGCGACAGGTAAGTGGCAGCTCTTTCATTTCCTTTTCGATTAGATGTATTCTAGTTCCTCTGTCACCGTGACAGCTGAATTCAATGTCTGTGTGCTTTAGTAGGAGAAGATAATCTGATATCCTGAATCTTTGTCTTTGTCAAGTGAGGAGTAGACACAAGCTCACCCTTCAGGAAGGCCTTTTGTAACTCTGATGATATCCCTGTCTACTTTCTGAGAATGGTCTTATGGGACACAGCGACACTGCATCTCCTTAGAAGCTTGGGAGGACTCTGTTTCCCCTGTTACGGCCTTTCTCGAGTACTTTAAGATTTTCTTTTACCTAAGAGGCACATAGAATTTTACCCCAATTAGTTTAGAATATAGCTGTAATAACTATCTTACCCAGAATTTTTTAATAATTAAAAGATGCTTTTAAATTCCAGTTTTTGAGAACATCTCAAGTTTTGGAACTTAATGCTCACTCTAAAACTGTGAGTGTTCAGGGAATCGTTAGATGAGAAAGCAGCCCAAGGAGCAGCAGCAGGATGGGAAAAAGGAACTTAGGAAGAAAATATACCCTGAACTCACTGACTAGTCTTACACCCCTTCAGCGGGCATTTTGTGACTACATACTGTGTGCCAGAGATTATAGTCACCTGGGCTCAAAGATCTTAGCCTGCCGGAGAGTCTTTATAAATGTGTTAGAGCCAGTGTGGCTCTGTGTGGCACATTTAATCCTGGATTTTCCACTTATCCAGTAAATGACCTTGCGTAAATCACTTTACACTTGAGTGTTATCTGTAGGAAAGTAACGGATCACCTCAAGCTCTAATGGTATTTAGTTTTGGATTTATCAAGGAAAATAGTAACTGATAAAGATTGCTTACATTGAAGTACGCCATTTCAGAAATCATGCTGTTGCATGATTTTTCTTAAAGTCTACTTTTAATGAATAAAGTGTATATACTAAATATCTCAATAGACTCATATTATCAGCCTGATGATTATTCTAATTTCTTGTTTGTGGTAGGAATTTAGCAGAATCACTGTATGGGTAGATGCTAGAATGAGCAGCTGTACTTTGACCTTGAAGAAACCTTGTGGAAAACAGTGATTGGTTTTTTTTGAAGGGGCATTGCAGCCATCCCATGACTTTGCTCATAAGATGCCTCAGGCACACCCGAGGCTCCTGTATTATTGTGAATTGCCCATGATGCATAATAAAAAACTAGAGTCATGATGGTATGCGATGCTCTCTTTCAGTAAGACATGTAAGTTAGATTAAGGATCTTGGTATGAGGAATACTTTCTGTAACTTTCAATAAGTACAACTTTGTACGGTTGTTTGGGGTTCAGTTCATCAGAAGAGGCTGATCCTTCCTGCTGCCACATAGTCCTTAAAATTTCATCTTGGATTGCCTTCTTTCCTCAACCAATCTATGATACATAGTCAACCCAACACTTCTTCCTTCAGTAATAATATATAATATATATTATTATAACATGTTATAATAATATAATTATATTATTATATATTATTATATATTATATATATTATATATATTATAATAATATAATAATGTTATATTGTGGAAATTGTGATGGACATCTGAAATGAGAGATGACTGGTTCTGTCCCTTTAAGGAATTTACAGTCTAAGTAGTCATGTTCGCGAGACTTTATGGTTACACCTCTGAAATTTGTAGGGGACCCACTGTCATAGCAAACACCTCTTCCTCTGACTATTATACTCGTCCCATCTCCTCTCCCACAATGCTCCCTGACCCTTGGGTGCAGGAGTTGTATTGTAGATACAACATTGGGACTAGGCTTCATAACTTCACATAATACGCTTGAGCATGGGACCTAGGAGGCCCCAACCCTATACAAAGAGCTATCGGCAACTAAGAAATGGTGAAAGCAAGAGAAACAGTCTTTCTGGGAAAGAGCACATTGATTGGTTATCTAACACTAAATGGTCTCACACACACACACACACACAAATTATACAGATGGAGCAGGTTGTGCTTATATAGCTATAAATATGTATATGCATACATATATATGTATGCAACAACAATTAATAAAAAGCAAGTCTATGAATTTGAAAAAGAACAAGAAAGGGATATGTAGGAGGGTTTGGAGGAAGGAAAGGGAAGGGAAAATGATGTAATTATAATCTAAAAGATGTAATAAGAAAACTTGAAAGCCGGGCGGTGGTGGCGCACGCCTTTAATCCCAGCACTCGGGAGGCAGAGGCAGGCGGATCTCTGTGAGTTCGAGGCCAGCCTGATCTACAAGAGCTAGGTCCAGGACAGGCTCTAGAAACTACAGGGAAACCCTGTCTCGAAAAATCAAAAAAAAAAAAAAAAAAAAAAAAAAAAAAAAAAAAAAAAGAAAACTTGACTTTGGGTATGAAATGTTTTTCATAATAAATGTTATCATACTTGAGATGCATCAGCAAATGAAATAGGCAATAGCTTTTGTTTTCATGAAACTCCTTTTGCGAGGATAAAACAATAAGGAATAAACATAATCTCAATAAAAGCCAATGTATACAACACAAGGTAAAAACAGCCACCTATGGGGGTAAAAATGTAAAACGGATTAAAGAGAAATGGGGAGCCGTGACGGACGTGAGAATAGGGATGGATGTTTTACAATTTTAAGAATGGCCAGAGTGACATTGAAGTGAAGGCACAAAAAAGTGAAGGGATTTATCAGTGTTGGGGTAGGTGGGGAAGAATTCCATGTAGACAATGGGCACTGAGACAGCACCCCCACATACCCTGGTATGAAGAGTGTCCGGAGTGAAGCTGGACAGGTAGACTATGGATGACAGCCAGGCAGTGGGGCCAGGGCAGGGCAGCACAGGTTGGGCTTACGGGGCGTGGAAGGGCTATGTACTGAGTGTCAGTGAGGGACGTGGGAGGGCCATGTACCGAGTGTCAGTGAGGGACATGGAAGGGCTATGTACCGAGTGTCAGTGAGGGACATGGAAGGGCTATGTCAGTGAGGGAGATGGAAGGGCTGCTTAAAGAGCATGGGGCAGATGAGATGCTCCTTCTGTTTGTTGTTGGTTAAGAGCATAGGTTGTGGGGGTTGGTGAGGAGGGGACCAAAGCAAGCATCTGGAGGTATCCTGGAAATTCAGGCTAGATGCTTAGTTTGGACCATGAAGAGAACTGCTGAGGTGTTCTGGGATATTTGTACACTATGTGAAGATACATTCCTTGATTGGTTTAACAAAGAGCTGAATGGCCAATAGCTAGGCAGGAGCTATAAGTGCAACTTCCAAGGACAGAAAGAGACAGGAGGAGGAGGAATCGAGGGGCAGCAGACCCCAGCAGACATGGAGAGGACACAGGATATTCAAGGTGGAAGAGTGGTAACACCACATCATAGAATATAGATTAATATAAATGAGCTAATTTAAGCTATAAGAGCTAGTTAGGAATAAACCTAAACTATAGGCCAAGTCTTCATAATTAATATAAAGTCTCTGCATCATTATTTGGGAGCTGGTTGGTGGGACCAAAAAAGACTTGTTAATATGGTACCAAACGTAGGACATGATTATCTAAATATAGGGCCTGAGAAAGGAAAGAAAAATTCTGGACAAGGAGCAAGATGTGCATTCCTAGTCGTTCAGTCTCTCAGGCGGGTCAGTGCTTGGTGGTGCACAGAAACACAGCTCCTGGCAGCTAGCTGCCCATGGGCTAGAGCCAGTCACCACCACCATGTGCCAGCACTATGTGCTAAGCTGAGCCACATAGTGGCTGACATGGCATTTTTAAGACTTGTCTCAGAGGACCAGAGCACTGCAGACATTTAGTAAAGCCAGGTCCAGACACAGAAAACTTGTAAAAATGTACCATATACTTAAAAAAAAAAATGTGTTTAGATGCTGAAGAAAAAAAAGAAAATTGGCATAGACAATCATAAAAAATAGTTTAAAGAGTTTAAAAATAATAAAGTCTTTAAAGTGAGTAAAGTTATATATATACATATATATGTATATATATATAACTTTAGTTTTATATATATATAGGTATATATATATATATATATATATATATATACACTAAGCCACATAAAGATGAGAAATACACAGGGTATCTGGATTCTTTATAGTAACCCAGTCTATATATTTTCAGAATGTCTTAACTTCAGAATGGAAGTCAGAAAATAATGCATTGGGGGAGAGATAATGCCTTGGTTTCCATAGTAAGCAAAACGTTATGGATCTATTCAAAATTAAAAAAGATCAGATTTGTTCAGGGGAGATCTCCTGAGGATCTTGGCTACAAACATGAGGGGAAAAAAACAAGAGAAACTATAAGACAGGTGACATATTATATGCCAGTCTGTGGACATGGGAACAGCTCTGAGACTGGATGAGACATGAGGAATCCTGTTGGCTCAGAGTTCTCATGACTTATCCTTTCATATGGCATGAATGGAGGTTTGATTATACAGTCCAAATGGATTTATAAAGTTGACATATGTATTTTACCTGCTTAAACATAAAAAAGCATCCTCTTTAGCTCACTCGTACACCTTGCACATTCCATACTTGTGTTAATGCAGGTAAATATGTGTTACCTTTAAAAATTTGTGTGTTTTCAGAAATAAAGGACCAGTCATTGATGAAAACAAGCAGCCCATATGATACAGCTTTTCAGAATGCCTCTGAAGCAGTTTCCTCAAAATTCTGCATCCAAAACAACTTCAAAGCTGCTAGCTGAGATGGTTCAGTCTCTTAGACTACTTTAGCCAGGACTTCAAGGAAGCCCTGTACTTTCCAAGCACACAGAAACTGGACAACAAAAGATACAGTTATCCCTATCAGGACTTGACCATTGCTCCAATTTTCTCATGGTTCCCTAAAATTGTCATCACCCCCAGACAACAGGAACCAGTCTGGAGAACACAGCACTCACATTCCCAAGAGGTGGGGTGGTGGTTATAGGTCATTTGGTGTGTCCTGGATGTTTATCATCATTTAGGGGGTTGGATACAAGTTGTTTTTTGACACAGCCATATCTTATGGGTATGGCAGAATTCATAAAGCCAACACACCTGCTTGGCAAGACCCAGCTAAGTAGACCCACATGACGTAGCTTTGCCTTTTCATCTCCACCTGTTGCATACTTGGGGGACTTTTAATATTTGCACAATTTGGGAATATTGGATTCATAAAAAAACTCTTAGGTATCATTTATGCCTTGTCTCAGGAATGCTATTTCTAAGTTTCCCCAGGACAGTCTTGAGCATGTTATTCCCCTAGCTTTGAGGAAGATATCCTTGGAGGATGTGGCATACATAAAGAAGACAGAAGTCTCTTTATGAGGCTATGAGAGACTATTGAAGCATCTGCCCCTGTACTTACTCAGGAACGAGGTACTCAAAACAAATTAAACTCAAAAAGGTCAACATGATTTGGTGGGCTAGAAGAGTTGGCCACAGATCGGACTACAAGCCTCTTCCTACAATATACTCAGGCAATTACATGGTGTATACAACAACAAAATTAGACTAGCTAAAGTTACCTCTGTCCTATAAAGAGACTCATATTAATGGGCAAAGAATGGTGTAGAATGAGAAAAGAATGAGATGTCAGGGCCTCCCTTTCTTAGAAAAGTTAGCTAATGTAGAGCCATTATGGTGTCGTATCAAGAACACCAAAATGTCAGGATTAGACATATAGACAAATTCTATAAAGATATAAAATGCAAACATTGTATTATGCCAGAATTTGAATAATAACTGCAGCAACTTTTGCCTGAGGATATTTCTTGGGCACTCTAACCATTAAGAGTTATTAATACACTGTTTGAGATATGACAGTCTTCCTGGACTAACTTGGAGATTTTGTTTTGGTCTGGTTGCTTCAAGGACACTAGACCAAAACAAAACTGTGTTAAAGTTAAAACCTCTTCTTTTTATTTATACCAAAGGGGGAAATGTTGTGGGTTATTTGTTTAGTGTGTGACGATATATTGCTGTGATTGGTTTAATAAAGAACTGAATGGCAAATAAGAGGTATAGGTGGAGTGTTCAGGGAAAGAAAGGAAGAGGAGGAATCAAGGGGCAGGATGTGCAAGATGGAAACGAGGTAATACCACATGATAGAATAGAGCAAAATAAATGTCCAAACTGAGTCAACTTTATAAGACCAACACTGGAATTACCTAGTTGGAGCAGAGCAAAACACCAGGGGTTATGTGATCAAAGTCACATAAAAACCTAGTTGCTGTAGAATTGATAGTATTTTTTCCCTTTATAGGATCTTGGGTGTACTTGGTAGCACATGGTCAGGAGAGGATTTTTGACCCATTTGGATAGGTGTGGTAGTGCCCTAGCTTAGTGTTGACTACAATGCCTACTCCACTGAGTCAGTTTGCAAGAAAGAAAACCAGATATTTTTTTCAGAAAAGAAACCTAAGATACATCTGATTTGCAACTGTCAACAAAATTAGAAGAATTTCCCTTGGCAATTTTCAATTAAGTCAGTGCCATTGTGTAAATGCTTATAATGTTTCAACTAAGTCCAAGCTTTAGAATATATACATAAACTATCTCCCTGGCCCCTTATATTTATATATTTATATTCACATTTATATTTATATTATTCATATTCATATTTATATTATCCAAATTCATATTCATATTCATATTTATAGGGGGCCAGGGAGGTAGTTTAGTCAGAAAAATACCTGCAATGTAAGCATGAGTCTGTGAGTTTGGATCTAACACAAACACAATAACCAGGTGTGGTGGTGGTGTATATCTGTAACGCCAGTGCTGAGAAGGCAGAAACATGTAGGTTTATGAAGCTTGTTGGCTACCCAGCTGAGCTGATATGATGAGCTCCAGGTTCAATGTCTCAAAAATAAGATGGAGAACAATTGTGGAAGACACATGACATCAGGAAACATGCATACACACGCACAGCAATAAGACACATGTATCTGCACCTACCAGCACAAGTGCACACCACCCATGACCTGTGTGTACACCATACACAGTAATACACACATATAAATACAACACACACACACACACACACACACACACACACACACACCACAGGTTGCCATAAACTCAACATGACATTCTTAATCTATATTCTACATGTATTCCTCTCATAGAAGGATTAGATTCCTATAATCAATTTTCTATTTTTAGAAATATCCTTTTAGGTAATTTTAAAATCTTGGTGTCTTTATGATACATTAGTGGCATGCAGTTCTTATTTCCATGCATATTTACTTTGTGGCTAGTCTAAATTACCTGTGTTTTCTGCAGTTTGGATCTGTCTTACCGTCTCCTACTGTCTTTATAAATGGAGAGTGATGGGCAATGCATGACTAATTGAGAAGGCCAGAATGGCACTTTGTGGGGAGGTCTGCATAGGCAAAGAGAATTGCAAAATCGAAGCCGGTAATTGAGTAAGACAGAAAAAATGAAGGTACATTTGTTCTGTTTGTCTAAGTGTGGCCTTCTTTCTTTGCTTTCCTCAGCTTTTTATGACCCAAGCAGTCAGAAGAAGGAAAATGTGTGGTTACCTTGCAAAGGCCCTCTGAAATCTGAGTTTCACTTGTTTTGATTGCTAATGAATGAACCTGTTGTATACAGTCTCAAAGTGAGGGGCAAATAGACTAACAGAGGTAATTAATATGTGTGAAGAATAAAGAGGAATGTTTATCTTACAGGTAGTCTGCAGGTGTGGGGTGTGGACCTAGATAATTCTTTAAGAATCATGTCTTTATGGAGAGTTCGTATATATATTTGAAGGGAAGATACCATTTGATATTGGCTTTAGGATCTTTTCTTATTTCTTTGGAGATGTCAGTAGAAACTGATAAGAGATTCTGAGGTGAATGGTATGTATTATTTCTCTCTCTCTCTCTCTCTCTCTCTCTCTCTCTCTCTTTGTTTTTCAAGACAGGCTTTCCGTGTGTAACAACCTTGGCTGTCCTTGAACTAACTCTTGTAGACCAGGCTGGCCTTGAACTCACAGAGATCGGCCTTTCTTTGCTCCCAATGGGATTAAAGGCGTGCACCAACACCACCTGATGAATGGTAGTTTGTTAATAACATGTTTTTTTCTTTCTGTTGTTTGTTTCTATATGAATTGATACAGTGTGTGGATGAAAGACAAGAAATACTTAATCTCTAGTACTTCCTGTAACCATTCTAAAGGTAAGCGTCTGTCTCCACCACAAGGATAAAAAGTATGCGGGCCTTTCTTCCTTTACTTTTATCCTTGGGGGAGATTGAAGAGCAAAAAATAGGCAAAACTGCATCATGGCGTGCTTGTGCTTGGTTTCAAGGCTTCTGTGAAGTATACAGGAAATATGGGATAGACGCCAATGGCCTTGGTCCTCCCCCTCTACTCTCAGCAACGTTACAGGGTACATGAGTTCTAGGTGACTACCTGCAAAGGAAATGTGGGGATTTTAATTGCTCTGGAACATATGGCTTAAGCATACAAACTTCCAATACGCAGACAATGAACTGAAATTGATCATGCAGACCAGAATCATTGCTTAATGGCATGGGAGACTTGTAGGCTTATGAACACCCTTGATCACTATAAAGAAATGCTACTTACTATTTTATAATTTGGCTTTAATTCCTCAGCGCCGTCAAACCTCAATGAGAATGCAACACTAAAGACTGTGTTTTTTTAATATGCTAATAATGTGAAACTGTATTTAGAAATATCTATGTCCTATTTAGGAGTAGATTAAAAGCAGCGATATTATTTTTGGAGGCACTGCGCAGTTACTGATCAGAATGACTTCAATCAGTCTTCAATTTGCTTCTATTCAGGATCGCAGAGAAAGCTGCATTTCATAATGTAATTTGAGAGAACCCACAACTTCTAAAACCCCAGGGGAATGTTTTTGTATTGCAGAAGAAATAGACCACGGTGCTTGGGAGTCACCATGGCTGTCTGGTTGTCTTTCCTATTCTGTTCCTAATTAGGCTCTGGGAAAAGTGACTTTTTCTCACCCACAGTGACAGTTATGAGATTCTTTTGCTCAAATCATCTACAAGAAGAGCTTGGAATTCATGTTCCTTAGACAGTTGCCAGTTCTGCTACGGAAGATTAAATACCCCTATCATACATGCCATACCCTGCAGTTAACAAGAAAGAGGGTCAATGTAGCGTGGCCCCATCTCTGCGGTGACCGCAGTGGGACCGTCAACCCAGCCACTTCCATGTGGTGTAGCAGCTAAGAAAGTCGTCATAAAATGAACAGGACAATCAAAAGGCTATCGTTGCATTATGGGATGTTTAAGATTATGACCCCCCTTTTGTGTGTCTCTAAACTTCTAAAGCAGGGATGTCTGGTTAGGGGTAGTTTATACCACGGAAGACAATTTAAGGGTCATTGCTTACCCGTGAAGTTGATTTTCAGCAAATAATCCTTGTACAATTTCTTTCCGTCCAGGATTTTCATCGCATCACAGAGCTTGGTGGTGTTAGGACAGAGGGTACGCTGCATTTTGTGCAGCGCATGCGCCATGGCGTAGACTGCGTTCACCACAAACATGATCTTGGATTCTTGCTCATAGTTGCTGCTGTCAATGGCCAGGTGCTTGTCGCAAACCCGTCTGTGGTTTCTCTTGTTCTGGAGGCTGCACTGGAACTTCTGCTCCCAGAAGTCTCGGAACCAGGGGTTGCGGTGATTGTTGTAGGGGTTGAGGCTCTGGAAGTAGCGGTCGAACTGGCGAACAGGATGGGACGCCAGCTCCAGGGTGATGGCTCCGTAGGCTACGTGCTCACTGCCCTTGACGATGCTCTCCTGCGCGCCCCAGCCGTCGCTGGCCACCCAGGTGAAGGAGGCATTCACGCGGCTGGCTGCGGCGATGAGCTCTCGGGAGTCGTCACTGCGCATGAATAGGACCACGACCCGCGCATTGGGCTTCTGCAGCAGCTCGCGGATCACGCTGTCGTAGGACTTGCGAATGTTGGAGCGGCCCACCTTCTCCGCAGTGGCGATGCAGATGTTGCGCAGTCGGGCTTCCTGCTCGAAGGCCTCTATGCCCGTCTCCCCGTAGTCACCCTCAGAGGCGACAGTGGACACATAGGTCCAGTTGAAGAAGCGCAAGATCTCGGCCATGGCTTTGGCCTGGTAGAAGTCAGGGGGCACGGTCCTGGCAAAGTAATCATAGCGCGACTTGTCGCTGAGTTTGGCGCTGGTGGAGGCGTAGCTTATCTGAGGGATCTGGAAGAGCCTCAACAGGTTTGCCACCTGAGCAGAGAGACAAGGAAAGCACCTTAAAAAAAAAGAAACTCAAGCAAATGATTATGCATAAGAAATATTAACACCATTCATGTCTGTTAGCAGCTTCCTTTTCATGTGGAGGTCACTTCTAGAGACCTTAACCAGATGCTTTTCTGGATGCGGTGTTTAGGTATTGGGGAATCAGTACGAAGCAGGTAGCGTATGTTTTGGGGAGGGCACGAGAAAAATAAAAGGTCATCATGACTGGAGCTTCTTCAGCTCGGCGTTAGATTTTAGGCTAATGAAACCCGTTCAGAGGCTCTGAACGTGGTTGTTTTAAGCTCCTGAGGTCCTGCTATAGTTCAGCCAGACAATGAACTTCAGAGAAGTGGCCAAATTCAGTTTTCAGACAACTTGGCTGTGGCTGTATAGAAAGAGCCCGGTGTTTAATTCTCACTTCCCCCTCTTTTGCTAAAAATGGCAGTCTCTGAAAGAGTTTAATTTGGGAACGGAGTGCCACATGGACAGTCCAAATTAGATATTTATTATCTGGGTTAAGACAAAGGAAAAAATTCAGTTCTACTTAAATTCTATTCCGATCATCCAGTTTTAGGTATATAATTTGATAAACTTCTGAAACCACAGCAACTTTTTCTTTGCCTTGTTTTTTCTTAAAATTTATAAAAGAAAAGCATACAAATATGCTATCATATTTTCGGTTAAAAATCAAGTGAAGAAGTATTGATGGCCCTGTTAAGAATGATTGAGTACTTTGAAATAGTTAAAGCCTATGCTGAGTAAAAAAAATAAAGTTTTTATAAGTCAGCTATCAACATTTCACTATTTTTATTTATTGTAGGAAAAAAAAAAGGAAAGTGATCCCAGTTTACCAAGGAGTGCTGCGTAGATAATTTAAAAATTATATAATTGTACAGATCAAAGTATATTATATACATATTCTAATAAGATATGCAGGATGGCACATGCATTTAATCCCAGCACTCTGGGGTGTGTGTGTGGGGGAGGGGGAGTCAGGCAGAGGTAGTCAGATCTCTGAGTTTGAGGCCTTGTCTACAGAGTGAGTTCCAGAACAACCAGGGCTGCACAGAGAAACCCTGTCCCCAAAACAAAACAATCAAACAAGAGGTTTTTTTTTTTTTTCTTCCTGAATTCTGAAAGGTTGTCTTTGTGGACTTCACATTACATAACTCTTTGTGTCAACTTTAATAAGCGAACAAGTTGAGTATTTCTGAAGACTATATCCTGGGATAAGTTTAGGTCCTTCTAAAATTTTCTTCTGGCAAGTGAAGTTTTGCGTTTACATACGACATGCAGGGAGATCAGCTTGAGATGGGCTGTTCTGAGCACAACAGAAGCAACGTGAAGCCATGGACATCTGAGTCCTGATGAATACCCATCAACCATCAACCAGGTTTATACACAGCGACAGAGCATGTTATTGGAGAGCTGGCCTGCTATTAAGAATAACACAGATATAGTCAGAGCGATCAAAAACATTTCCCAATTCCAGTAACTCTCACTTACCTCCAGCCGCGAAATCTGAGCTGTGACACACCAAATAATGGAGAAATTAGAACCTCAAATGGAGGCGAAAGGTTGGCTGTATCAGAGGAATGTAGCTCTTCTCTGCTAAGGACAGGACGACGTGCCTACACTGACCCTTCAGAGCACAGGGATGACGTGCCTACGCTGACCCGTCAGAGCACAGGGACGACGTGTCTATGCTGACCCATCAGAGCACAGGGACGACGTGCCTACGCTGACCCGTCAAAACACAGGGATGACGTGCCTACACTACCCATCAGAGCACAGGGATGATATGCCTACGTTGACCCGTCAGAGCACAGGGACGCTTTTTGGTACCCAGGCCAAGTGCTGGCGGCCCTGAATTGGTACTGTGATTACTCCTAGTACCTGACTTCCACTGGACTTGCGTGCCACTATGACAACTGTGCTGATGCAATCCCTTTCTGTGCAGAGACCTGGATATTTTGGGTAGCAGAAGAAAGGACATTTCTTCTTGAGGCAATTCTTATGTTATCTTCAAGTTGGAGTCACTAGAACTTGAATCCTCTAGGGAGCCATAAAGTGAAAGAAACTAAACAAAAATATACCCAGAGGCATTATTTCCTGGAAGTGAGGAGCCATAGTTCCTAAGTCGTTGAAATTTTCTTCTCCCAAAGGGGTAAGGAAGTGTTCAGGATAAAAACGTTCTTGTCTTTTGACTGCTAGATCCTTATGGCGTTATGTCTGCCTCTCCAGAGTGTCTGAGAACAACTTATGGTTAAGAAGAGCTGCACAAGAGAGTGAGTTAGCTCCAACATAACGGCAGCATGAACATTCTCTGTACTGAGAAAATGTGGGGTTAGCTGACGCTGCTTGAGAAAGCAGTGAACTAATATAAGAGACTGACTATTGCCACTGCTTTTACTGCGGCTGTATATGCTCCCCTGCATGTGTGCTTAAGGGAGCTACAGTTAACTCTGGAAAAATGAGCAGACTTGCTGAGGTAAGATATAAGGATGGAATTTGTGTGTACAATATTAACTATGTCATCTATATTGAACAACATGGAGCAATAATATGAAGTAATGCTATTCAGACTTACATTATAAACACATTTGCAACAAATTAATAATAAGGTAAAGTATCGAAATACTCTTTATTATGGTGAACTGTTCATTTAAAATTAGTTTCCTTAGTTATAAAAGTAATAATTCTGAATTTGTAAGTAGATACCATAGAAGAAAGATTATTATTCTCTTCTTCTTTTCCTCCCTCCTCAGTCTAATCTTATTTCTAAAAAACAATATTCAAAATTTGGTATTTGCATTTTTATGGATCCACTTATAAAATCTATGACCATTTATAATGAGTATGTGCCGCGCACCTCGGTCCCAGTCTGCACTCTATGCGCTAGAACCCAGTTTGCAAGCTCCAGGCAAGGGGCTGGAGGTTGAGAATACACACACAGAGACAGACCAACACACAGACCTTCCAACACTGGTGCCAAAAGCCCCTCTTTAATAGTACCATGGAGGCTTAAATACACTGCAGTCAATGGCCAACAGTTGAAAATCCCATCCTCTGATCCTCTAAGCTAGGCACAGCTTCTAGTAACTTCAATTAGAAGGTTCTAGCAGGGAAGAGCAGCTGAAAGCCAGGACTCAGTTAGTCCCAACAAGTGTGTGCATGTGCTTGTATGTAGGTGTGTATGTCTAAATCCACACATGTATTTTCTTTTTGGGTATTTATAAAGGCCTTTTGATATAAATATTATCTTCATTTCAACGTACAAAAATGAATTCTATGAACTCATGAAATCTTTCCATAGTTTTACAGTTAGAGCATAGCAGAAAATCAAAATGCTAAACTAAGTCTTTGGCTTCCAGGACCACAACTGTGCTCTTCCACCTCCCTCTATACCTCTACTGTGTGGGCATAATTTTGAGACTTGAAGTGTGGAAATATTCAGCCACAGAGACCACAAGATCGAGGAACAGCAGTAGTGCTTGGTGTATATCATCCACTACCTACCTGATGTCAGTAGGCGTGTTCCTTGTTTGTGCATGGTCATGTGTGAATGCAATGCATGCCTGCCACAGCACACACATGGAGGGAAACCTCAGGGGATGGTGCTCACTTCTACCTTTCCATAAACACAGGCATCTGGGGCTTCTTTTGTCTCTAGCTCTTCTCTTGCCCTAAGAGAGGTAGGGTCATAGACGTGTGCTTCCACATCTGACTTCATGTGGATTCTCGGGATTCTCTTCCAGGCTCTGTGTTTACTGCTTATGTGGTTAGTGACCCAGTCACCGATCCTCTCCACAGACCCCTGAGCTTTTCTTTTTCTAATGTAAGATTTAAAAATTGGGGTCAAGAGATGTCCAGTGTGTTGTCAGCTGAGTTCTCTGTCTCATTTGTTGAAAAACTGGGCTCTTAGAACATTCTTGACTTGCTAACTGGCCAGATGGTTTCTTGGAGAAAGCATGAAGAAGTGAAGAAAACTCCCACACTGGACATCATTTTGAATGATAAAGGAAGCATCTTCTAAAGATGGGGAAATATAGTGCGAAGCTTGGAAGAAAGCTACCCTGTTATTATTAGTAGGAGAAGAAGGAGGAAAACCAAGATCTATTTATATGTTTTAGACCAAAGCATTTTAAAAGATTTGTCCTTTGTATAAGTAGAAATTATTTAAGCAATATAGTTTAAGAGAGAAAGAAGGATTTAAAAATAATTTATAGAATATAGTCTCCATAAGAAAGAGAAGATAATCCCCAAATCCCACTGGTTAATGGGAGGCACAAGAGGATTGAGGCTAAGGAATAAGGGAGAATAGATGAGTTGGGAGTATCTGTGCTCAGCGTGAAACTGAGCGTGTACTCATGAGAAGTACGGACAGTACAAAACAGAATATGAAAATGGAAGCGGAGTTTGTTATTGCTTTTATTTTACTCCGACTTGTCTTTCAAGAGAAGACACAGCAGGTGGAAATGAAGCTAATGGTTGAAGAAGTAGATTTTGTAAGTGTAACAGGCAATGTCTGATTATGGTGATGGATGTCTAAAAGCACAGAACCTGGGTGGGCTAAGGCAAGAGAATGGGAGGATGAGGCTTGCATGGGTTTCCTAGAGAGACCCTGTCTTTAAAAGTGGATGCCAATATTATTCCCTCCCCCCACTTACTTCTCAATAAGATGCATTCTAACATGGAAATGGTGATGTAAATAAAAATAATATGGATAATTTATCTCACATCAAATCTCTCCAGAATGTAAGAAAAGCTCATAAAATCATATTCAGTTTGCTGCTATCAATGCATTCTGGAAAATTCTGGAAAAGATTAAATTATGGAATTATTTTCATAAATCCATAGTGGAAGGACTGAAGTGTGGTAGAAGAGGAAGAAGACAAATTCAGAAAACATAAAAGAAAAATAGACATAAATTTCAGGCATGGTTTGGGTAATTTTCTAGCTTCCAGTGTTCAAATAGATATGGCACTGATACTTAGAAATAAACGAAGCAATCATTAGGAGTCAGGATGGGCTCAGGAAGAGTACATTTCCCTTTGGGCATTGGCTGGACCATTTGAAGAAGAATTGCAGTCTGGAGGGCCATGAAGAACCATAGAGGATCATGTAGGGTCATGACTTCAACAAAGCGTTCATGACATTACCTGGCATCTTGTGCAAAAGGAAAAGAGAAGTTGGATAACAAATTAGATATACAAGGCAGAAATTTAAAAGATATTCAAAGCATATATTTTCTTTATGTGGAGGGTCTCACTGTACATATCAAATTGACCTCCAACTTGGTATGTCACTGAGATATCTTTGAATGAATTATTCTTCAGACTCAGCCTGATGAGGAATGGGATTCTGAGTATGTAGCACCATGTCTAGCTTGAGAGCTGCTTGGAAAAAAATGTGCATATCGTAGCTAAGTAGGATTAAATTTTTCATGAATACTGTTGGAAAAATAAAAATAATCTTCAAGATCATTGAATTTTTTGAGCATGAAGGAATTATGCAGGTGATCTAAACGTCTATCCTCTTGGCCAAGAGACTGACATTCATAAGGGGAAGTGACTTTCAAAATGTACTCAGTCAACAGAGAGAAAAGCCAAGGCGGAGCCTGCTCTCTGCAGAGGATAAGGCTCCTTTTCTGCTAAAAAGGGGTATTACATCATCTGAGATCTAAGTTTCTGGGTTTAAACTTACATGAGACAAGTTAAACTTTCTCTGTATGAAAGTTGGAGGTTGCAGTCCACAAATGTTCAACGAGGTAGGCTAACGTGTCAAAGATGGACTAATGGGTTCTTTGTTTGCTTGGCATTCAATTCTGAGTTCACCAGAAGTAGGCAGAACATTCTAGTCTCCCTAGTCACTAAGTTTCTGTTCTCAAACACTTATTCTTAGAATAGTCTTAAGATCAGTAATAAGGTTCATATTCCTGAAATTTTGTCCCAGATTTTGTCCTATTGGAGATGTATTATCTTTTTCATTTTTGAGATTATATTTACAGCATCTCTCCCTTCCCTTTCCTTCCCTGAAACCCTTTTCACACACCCTTCCTTGCTTTCTTTCAAATTCATGGCTTCTGTTTTCATCATTTTTTACTGCATGCATATATGTATATGCATCCCTAATTATAACCTGCTCAATCTGACTAATGTTGCTTAAGTGTCTGTTTAACTAGTAGGTGTGCTCATCCCCAGGGAAGCCGTATGTCCCCATTCTCAGCACTCCTCAATTGCCTATAGTTCTTTGTGTAGGGTTGAGGCATTGTAGGCTTTATCCTATGCACTTTGCATCATTTATTGTGGTCTTTCTTTAGTTCATGTTTGGGCAGTCATGTTGGGGGATGGGGGGATGGGGAGAGAAAAGTGTGAAGTGGAGGATGGGAAGAGCTTGGGGGAATAGGATGGTTGGGATATAGGAAGGGTAGATATGGGAACAAGAAATTATATATCTTAATTAAGGGAGCCATTCTAGGGTTGGCAGAGACTTGACTCTAGAGGGGTTCCCAGGTGTTCAGGAAGACACCCCCAGATAGTTCCTTGGGCAGCTGAGGAGAAGGTACCAGAAATGTCCAGATCCTATTGCCATACTCATGAATATCTTGCACATCACCATAGAACCTTCCATCCAGTTGACTCACATTAGTTTTAGACCCAAAGTTACTTGGGAACCTACATTTTGGGGGGCCTTGAATTTATCCAGAACTAGGAAGTGAAGTATGTTTTCATTGTAGACTGACAAGTCATAAATACATTGACATTTATTTTTGATTCAAGAAAAAAATACAAGCTTTTATTTATCTGGAAATTGTATCTCTTGACAATTGTCAATGTCAGAGGATTTTTTTTTAAATTCTAGGTGGCAGTCTTTTTTTTTTTTGTGATACTCTGATCATGAAGAACAAAAGAACATCAACTCTGGGAAATACTCCAGGGTGTCTGCCATTCTTTTCATGCTACGTAAAAAGAGAAATATTCTGAGTCACCTGTGACACCCATGTCAAGTCTTGTGGTCATTCCTTTTGCTCAGATTCTCCCTGATATGCCACACATAAGCTTTAGGCCTTCTTTAGGCCTTCTGCTCAACATAATGCCATTTTGGAAAAACAAAACAAAGAACAAACAAAGACCATGCACTTTCAGAGTCTTGTATAATTAAGTACTTGGTAATGTGATTTTCTTCCATGGGAATTATCTTCAGAACGTTCATAGCACTGGCTTCTGAGTCTGTGTTGATATATTGAAGGCAAGCAGCAACTGGCTTTTATGTGGACTGATGCTGAGCTACCGAAATTCCAGATGGAAAGAGGCACCAAGCACTTCCAAGAAAGATGCTATTTGCAGGGCTGGACTATAATATACATTCAGAAAAGAAAGAATTGCTGCACTCTCAGGAATCTGGAGTACTAACAATCATAACCTCAGTAGGTTTGCCTTTTGTTCTGTGCTCTTAATAGTCCATATCTCTTTGGGGCTGTTTTCTAAGAATAAGCCTACAACTTTAATTGTTCTGTAACACATGCAGAGCTGAACGTTTTATTTAGTTCTTTTAATTAAATGCTTATAGATAGCGCCCGGGTGAGAACCACTGAGGGCAGCACTTTGAACCATCTGCCCGTTCATAGCCCAGTGGCCAGGTAAAACGTTCTAGAAGTTGGGAGGTCAAGAAACCCCAGTGCCCCTCCTTTTCAGACACATCAAATTCAACTATTAGCTGTACAAAAGACCAGATTGGCTTGTATTTTAAACTGGGACTGGAGGTGGTTGGTAGTTGAGAAACTGCCTGAGGAATTCAAGCTGTTCACATCACATGAGTTTGCTGCCCATAAAGGGTGCCAATCATACTGTTATTGCAAAAATGGATTCGTCATTTTTTTCCTTCTGGCCACATTATCTGTAGCACATCTGGAAACATTTTTTCATAAAAAATTATAAAAAGACTAGGGTTGATTTTAATTTAGAAAATTATATAATATGATAAGTATAATGAATTCTTGTTTGCTCAATATGTAATAGTCACCCATGTTTGCATTCCAGGGGCTTTGAAAACATATGAGTCAAAGATGTTTCTTGCCATTTTCCATCTCGACATAGTCCCAATGGTGGTCCATGGAAATCCCAAGAAAAAGACCCTTAAAGATGGTCCCTAACACTGAGCATCTGTGGTCTGAAATCTGGATCATCGTATGCTTTTGCTTTCCTCATCTAAAAGCAAGGGATTGATGAGTCGTGGAGCTCCTCTGTTCTCCGATTCTCATGGCTTATTGATCAGACTGAAAAGATATTTAGAGCAAGAAAGATTCCTTGAATCCTATTGTTTCAGAAGACAGACATCAAAAAAAGGGTCTGTGTTTTTGCTGAGACAATGCCACTCCCCACTGAAGGGTCTGTCTTCTTCCCTTATTATCATAAAACTATCCCAGGAATATTTCCCACTCAGACTTAGCAGGTTGTTATATAATAAAAAATCATTTTACCCAAAGAAGCATTAAATTTTCTCCATGAGTTAATTTTCAGGAGAATCCACGAAACTGAGCTGGTTTGGGTTCCATACAGCAGCAAGAGGGTCTGCGGTATCTTATCCAACAATTATGTTGAGCAGTTAGGCTTACAAATGCACTCCCAGGGTGCCGAACACCAAAAGACATGTCAGAAACATCCTTCTGTGCCTTAGGTATTGATTTTGGGGAATGTCTCTTGAAAATTTAACAGAGTCACAAGTTAACCTGAGCTGTTTTCCTTAAGCCCCCAAAGTTACTTGTATAGCAATGATATAACAAAGATAATCATTAATAAAAAGACATTCTTAGCGATTCTGGTTGCTAACCAGAAGTGAAAAACTCTGGGGAACTGAGGATGATACCCTGATGATTGTGTAACTGGATTGGTCATTTTTGAGGTCCTGCACTAACTCGGGAAAAAGGGATACACATGGTGTCATTTAGAGGGAACAGAGCTATGTTATTCGGGATTTCTTTTTTAATTGCATTGTTTGAGCAAAGCACAAAAGTAGTGAACTGTGTAGTGTGGTTCAGTACCGAGGACCAGACTAGCATCTTAATCCCAGCTACATCTCTCAGTAACTCTGTGAATTTAGGCGGCATCATTTAATTCTTGGGTTTTTTTGTTTTTTTCATGACAGGGTTTCCCTGTAGTTTCTAGAGCCTGTCCTGGAGCTAGCTCTTGTAGACCAGGCTGGCCTCGAACTCAGAGATCCACCTGCCTCTGCCTCCCGAGTGCTGGGATTAAAGGCGTGCACCACTACAGCTCGGCCCATCATTTAATTCTTTAGGCGTCAGTTTCATCATTTGTAAAAAGGAAATAAAAATAATTCTAGATTTATGAAATTATATATGGATTAAATAACAAAATATGGGAAATACTTAATTTACTGACTTGCCTAAGGTAAAAAAAAAAACAACCCTTTATAGGTGGCAAAGATGATGTCTATTCATGGCATTTTTCTAAATGTAGATTTTTCTAAAAAAACAAACAAACAAACAAACAAAAATTAAACCTATGTTCTCACTGCCTCCCTTGTAGGTAAAGAAAAATAAAAGGATCATATTCTGAAATGCAAACGTAAAGCCCAGACCAAAGAGCAACTCAGATGTGATAAGGCAGGTCATAATGTTTAAGGGTGAACTTGAAGCAGAAGTAGGGGTTTTCCAGAAAGTGATAGGAGGGGCAAGGCCTTTGGGTAGAAGAGAGAACTCAAACAGTGGGGAGGGTGCCTTTAGCTTTATTATTATCTGGTTGGTCATCAGAGAGCCTGTGCCTCAAAGAACACTTGTTCTGGTGTGGACTGAATTCTCGATGGCCGGAAAGCATGTAATTCCATGGAACTCTGAACAGCTTAATGGATGTATTGAGATTGAGGTTTTGGAGAAAGAAATTAGCTCTCTTAAAACTTACTTCAATTGGTTGATAGTAATCATTCAGAAACCTATTCTTTGGTTTGTGCCATTGGTTGGTCACCATCCCGGAAGGAAGCAGGTTGTAAGCTACAATAGTTGTTGGAAGCTGTGGGAAGGCTGAAAAGTTTTAAAAGTTCAAATAACTTCCTAAGAACAGCCCAGAAGAGATCAGACAAGACTTTCTGTACTATAGATCGTTGAAGAGTGTGAAATAGCCCACTCTGGCAGTTGAAGTGTCTGCTGACCTTAATTTTTACGTTGTTTCAAATTTGATCCAAATGATATACTGAAAATCTACTTTGTGAACAAAGGTAATGTGTGATTAATCCATCTGTCCATTAACTGCTAATCAAACCTTGCCTTTTATAGACAAATTCCACAAACTGTATATCATGTGTTCTATTGCATGTTTTCTACCTTGAGAGAGTTTAGTTGCCCAGTTTGTATTCCACGGAGAAAAATCACTGGGTACTAGGTGACATACCCAAATGTCATCCTGGGATGCACACCTGGCCTGTTCAACGGTAGTAATTGGTGACAAATATCTCAAGATGTTTTACCCTTCTGACCACTTGGCAGAAAAAAAACCCTGATCTATATTTAGAACCTCATTTTTGAAAGTATTGCTGCTATTGTATTTTCTCCTGTGCTACATTTCCCAACCTTGGATATGAAGTCAAAGAGCTGGCAAGAATTAAGACTTTGTCACCAGTAACAGAGGGATTTCCATAATAAGCCAGGTGGTGTTGTCAAAAATAGCGACATTATAATTTTAGTGTTTGTAGTCCCACTGATACACAGGCTGGAGTATCAGAGTTTGCTCAGAGTTTAACTGCAGGTGTTTGGGGAACATTGTGCTTAAATCCCCCAAGTCACTAATTGGAAAAACGCTGTTAGTTCTCACCTGCATTTTCAAAGGGATTAGAAAAAAAAAGCACTTCAATGACATTAAATCAGTGGATTTTCATCATGATAAACTGCTAAGGGCTGACTTTGTCTGTATTAACATACTGCAACTTGTATATATTGATTTCATTGAAAGGGGGCATAGATAATGGTAATTCAAAAAGGAAACTTTGTATTATTAAAACAGTAATTTCCTAGGTTTAGCTAAATGTGTCAGGAGTCTTATTTCAACCATTTTACTTAGTAATCTATAGTCACAAAGCATTTGTTAACACTTTAGGAATGTCTCTTGCTCTTTGCTTTTTATCCCATGATGTCCATCAAGGACTGAGATCTGTAGTATAAAGATGGTTCACAGCCAAAGGGTATTCTTTTTCTATGAATTTACACCCTATGCATAGTGGTCTTGGTGGCAGCCTCTCTCACTAGTTTCCTAATAAATATAGAACAGAAGGGGAATTAATTAAGGAACAAATTAACCTCAAAGAAAAAGGGAATATAGTGTATCTTAGGTAATTACCCCTGGAGAGAAATTTCTACAATAAAGCAATGTTAGCAAAAGCACCATTAATTATTATTGCTGGTGCCTCCCTCCCTGTGATAAAGCCCTTGAATACCATTGCCCTTTATTTTGTAAAGCCTAGGAAGAGCAATAGATGGTTTAAAAACAATCAGCATTGCTAGGTTGCTCTAGAATGGGAATTCTGAGAAGGAAACAAAGTGACTGAGACAACTTTCAAGTAGGATGTTTCTGGAGCTTTCTTGTGAGAAGAAATGATGAGTATATGCTTTGGACAAAGGGGTGGAGTGTCGCAAACTTATTGGAATTTCTGCTTGGTGCCATCTTTTGGCATCTAGGTTCCTCTTAAAACTATTTCTCTTGACTGGGCTAGAGTTGGTGAAAGAAACACAACACAACGAAAATGAATAGGTTGAAAAATGAGCTCTGTGAGCCAAGTACTGATGTCTCCAGCTTAGACGTGAGAGGTTAAAAGCTCTTAGGCAGGTTCACTCAGAATTTCAATCACTGTGTTGAATATTTTCTAGAGAGACACACTGAACACTTAGTTGTTTCCTGCCATAAACGCAGTTGCAACATTTAGCTCACTAAATGCAGCTCTCGTTTTAGTTTTTCAGCTAATAAGTTAATAAGCAAATTTTAGTGCTGCCCTTTGTCTCCCGCGAGAACAGAATCGTGCTCTTTCCCTGTGTGTCAAATAAACAGTATCAGAGTGTCTGGCATGTAAGAGGTCTTCTGAAGCTATATATTGATTGTACCTTGGGCCTGATGCATGCTAGGCAACACCTCTACCATGGAACTATATCTGCAGCCTGTTTACTTATTTTCAGTTTTCCTATAGATCCTTCCTGATTTGCTCAGCCTAACCTTGATTGTCATTCTGTAATTCAGTCTGCACTTGAACTTTCAATTCTCCTTCCCCTGTCTCCAAAATTACAGGTTTGTACCACCAGGCCCAGCTCTGTATATAATCTTTCTGTGGAGAGACCACACAGAGCCAAGTGAAAGCCAGGATGGGGTTCTCAATTTCTCTGCCGTGGTTCCAGTCATCCAGGCGGGTGTAGTCTTAGACTAGTCTGTCTGGGAACCAATGGTACGTTAGCCTGCAGGAAGCTCTCAGATGAAGGCATCTTGTGGCTGCTGTAGCGACAGGGGAGAGGAGGGTACTCATCCCGCTCCTCATCTGTCTTGTATATGACACTCAGTTCTCCACTTTAGGAAAAAGCTCAGTTCTTATTATGGTCTAGTGTAGAGGGTAATGGTTGTGACCCCAATCCAAGACTCATTTTGGGACTTTCCATGTTTTGGAAATGTAACAGTTTATCATATGTTAATTCTTGGAATTTGTGGGAAACATTTACTCCCTGCCTTTCAGAGGGCTTATTTCAGGTGCTGGCAACATACAGAGAAAGGCATGAGATTCCTTAATAGAAATGTAAATGAACAAATCATTCAATGAACTGGAACTGAAGGAATCAGAAGGAGCCTAGTAACGATTTCTTAATGAGGACAGAATTTGAGCTGAGGATGAAGGAGTAAGCTTTGGTAAGACATATAGGTAAATAGAACTAAAATCTTTCTCTTGTTCCACGCCATTATTATTATTATTATTATTATTATTTGCTCATCATTATTTTTGACCTCTTCATATTGTATTGTCTACTGATAGCAGACGCACACATTCTTTCAAGGCAAACTTTTACACTTTCTAAGAGCTCAACTTTTAGAGGTTATTTAACCCAAATCTCAAATTTTGGCGGTTACTTTAGCACTAAGGGGCAAAGCAGTAGCCGTCCACCTGCCATGTGTCGAGTAGAAGACGCTCCCCATGGTAAAGATTAGCCGGGGAAACAGTGCGTCTTCTAACTGTTTAGAAACATCCCAGGGAAGAACATTTTGACTGGGCATCTCAGAAGCTAATGGTAGCTTATTTGAAAAGTCACAAACATAAACACTGCTTCTAAGTAGGTACCATAAAGACAATTGCCTAGCTGAAGGCAATAGATCTAAATCTTTTCTTGAAACACTCTATTATTCCCCGAAGTGAGAGTCTTGGAGGTTTATAGAGGGCACCAGGACAGTCTTCACGATGCTTTGAAAAGAAACCTGCTCACTGGAGGACATGGATAGATCCCCTAAGTATGTTTATTCATGTAGAAGTATTTGGATGCCTGCATTCATTGATGACTGAATTAAGAAATCAATTTGGCTGGTTTATAAAGGGACTACCACTCTGTGTCCTTAATGAGCACATTGGGAGAATAATTATACAGGTCTTCGGTGATGGTGATAGAGCTTAACCCAGCAAGTCATTAAGAATCCTGCATTCCAAATACTTTCCGCTAACACCGCCTAATAGTTGCTAACATCGCGGGAGGTGCCTCCTTTACTGCCTTGGGGAGAATCTCCTTTAATGAGAAGATGAAGCTGGAGAGGAAACCCTCTTTGAAGCAATTTTGACCATAAAGTCATCCAGGTTAAATAGAGGACTGGTTAAGGTTTAAATTGGAACTGTCCACCACTGGGTTGAGTTTTAATAGCTTATACTTCAGTTGGTAATGTTATAGAAGCTGTGGACCTTCAGGGGGTGTGGCCTAGCTGGCAGAAGTCACCCCTACGTACCGATAGGCCTGCCCCGTGGTCTGGTTTAACTTATTCTGCTTCCTGTTCTACCATAATGGGAAAGCCTGTACCACACGTTCCCAGAGGCATAAAATTGCCATGAATCCCCCGCCAAGACACACGAAGACCCTCTGAAACCGTGAGATAAAATGCATCTTTTATCTTACATGGTTGTCTCTGTCAGATCCCTCTTTCATACCAATGCAGAAGTCACCAAGACAGGAACATTACAAAGTCTAAACAGCTGAGGGAATCACAGAAGGGAAATGCAGAATGTGACTGTCTAAGATCCTCTCTCAATTGTGTGTTTTCAACATGAAACTGGTCTGCGCCTGGATGCTAAAATTAGATGGTAGGCATTGAAAACCATGTGATGGATTTGTGCTCATTTATTTCTACTTAGTTTAATTCTCTTTCACTTCAAGCGTTGGTGCCCATTCAGGAAATCTACGTATTTGAAGATTTAGGGCAGTACTACCAGCTTCCTGCTGTCACCAGTCCCCAGGATGTATGACCACAGCAGTCATGGAAGCAGAGGTTGGTAGACATGAAAGATGCTCAGGGAACGTATAGCTCCAGAGATGTTCTCTTAGTAATGTTCAGAAGTGCTTTAAATTCCTACAAAGAACAGAACCCCGTGTCCCGTCCTTTTCTCTCAAGCTCATCCCTTGTTCTTCAGCGAAATCTTTGTCTCCTTGCACACGGACGCTTGTCATGCCTTTCTGACTAGCCTGCAAAGATGCTGTGTTCATTCACATTGTTTCATATGGGGCTGATTACCTGTTTCCGCACAATGTCTGTCACGTCAGCCATCTTTATTTCTTACCTTGTGTACACCGTGAACACTTCCTCATTATTCCACAGTGGTCCTAAGCTCACAGCCAGTGAACACAGTAGCAAATCAGGCATTTTGATAAGGAAGACATGGCTTCTCTTGATAGCATATATGGGATTTTTTTTAAATATACATATATCACATATATCTTTTCTTCCCCTTAAACTAGCCTGACTTCTTCTGAAGAGTGCACAGTATCAAAAGAACAAGGTCAAATAGGACAAACATTTGTAAGGTAGCTTGTTAAATAGTTATAAGAAATGATTATGGACACATGCAGAGTTAAAATTTACTGCAGGGGAAAACAAATGTCCCAAACAGCATATACACAATCCTTTATTGAGTGTCCTTGGAAAATGTTTGACACTTGGCTGGTGAAATTGTTATCGAAGTGTGTCAGATGTAGACCTTCAAATTTATCCTCTCCAAACAGAAATTTTCACCTCTTTTGGACTCAAGTATAAAAGGAATGGCAAAATTTACATGATCTGCTCTGAGATGTGCAATATTTTCTACCCTTCTAATAAAGTTAAAGGATGTTTATGAAAAACCAATTATCCAAATTACTCATAATATGACTATGTGCTCTAAAGAAGGGAAGAAATTGGAAATAGCTCATTTAGAACAGCACAGAATTATACACAGAATTTTAAGTGCCACAAATCTGGAATATAAAAATAAGGCTAGGCCAATTCAAATAGAGTCTTTTTAAGCAAAATTGTGACATATAAAGAACATATCCTATCTCTTCCTCTAATGCTCGGGCTTTGATTATAGTAATTTAGTAGGAGGTAGAGTATGGCTCCTCTTAGAATCATGGCCTTTGATTACTGTGACATTAGTGTTCCCACCAAAACAAAAATTGAATTTCAACTAGCATATAGAACTCATATGGGGTAGCTGAAAGAGCACAACAGATCAATTGAAGGTCTAGCTCTCATTCCACCTACAGATGGGAGTTTTTGTGCAGCCAGTCTTTAGGGGAATTGGGAAAATGAGGAAATTGAGCTGGATGACTTCTCGGCCCTTTCAGCTCTAAGATTCTGTGGCTTTGTGAGTGAGCACCGCAGGCATCTGAGGCGTATGTTCTTTTTCTAATGAAGTTATGAGAGCAGTTATCAGCTTTTTATCTAATTTATGTTGTGTGCTAAATTCTTTCTCCCTAATTTTTGGTCATAATTTGGCTTCTCTGAATATACTTTCCCTGAGAAATTCTTTGTATTTGCAATTTCTGGACAAAAAAACAAAAAAATTGTGTGAAAAATAGAGTTCAGAGATACCATACCTTCTTGTGATTGATAGCATGAATATAATTCAACTTAGAAGGACCATGTTATGTAACTTTGCATCATTTGTATTATGGGCAGGGCACTCTTAGTCCTTGACTTTGAGCCCTGTGAGTTGTGTCTGCTGATGGAATAGCAACAGATATGATACAGCAGAGAGGTTTGGGAGGAACTTAAGTTGTACTTGCATCCTGTTACATCTTGAGCATCACTCTAAAGTCTTTCTGAGGCTAGATCACTGATTACAGGAAGAAGAAAGGAGACAACTTGAGAGGAATCACTCATAACTGAGTCTCCACTCATCCACTTTAGCTGATCTTCAGACTGTATATTAATAAATAGTTGTGTTAAGCCACTAAACTCGGGGGCAGTTTATTTTGTTGTTGTAGCTATCTCATACTTCAATATTTCAGTGGTTGAATGTTCTATATTAAAACATGTCATTAAATACCCATAGAAACTAAAAATTAAATTAATACCATCCATTGATAAAATTGTTAGCACCATCTAATGCTGTTCTCCTGCCACATAAAAGAAAAGAGACACAGCTGTTTGCAGTAGCACTTATCAGTCTTACCTGGATGGAAACACTGCTGTACGAGCCACCAATGACCCCTGCAATGAGCAGTGGCATGTTTTCTTGAATAGCATATGATCCGTCAGGACACATATATTCAGCTTCATCCACTTTAGTCAAAGATGCCCTGACAAACTCCAATGATTGCTCTAATGCGTAGGTATCCCTTGAACATGTATCCAAGATGTGAACGCCCAGCTTCACTCCTGGTAGCAGGTAATCATCTTTGTTGATTTCATCAATAGCAAACAACATGGCTTCCAGGCGTTGGATACCGCGGTCTTCATTGATTCGCCCACACTCTTCAGTTCCAGTGCCTTTTTCATTAATAGGAAATAAACCACCCAAGACAAGGTCACCTTCTATTTTAATTTCCCTCCTCATAAAGTTGTGATCCCCGAAAGAGGGTAAAAATCCCTTTGAGAACAAAGTTAACATAAGAATTTGGAGTCTTGTCAACATCTTCATGAATCCGGTTTCTGTATCTCTTGGAGATATCATTGGGTGAAGCCAATGTTGCTTGTTAGTCTTCTCTCATTTCCAAGTGGGTTCTTTGGCCTGTCCTTCAAATAAGGGAGGATTGGGCTAAAAGAGCCCTTCACCAAATTCCTAAAGAGATAAAAGTTATATGAACAAAAATGATTTTTAAAAACAGTAATAATTATATAGATGTTTATCAGTAAGATCTTTGATGGGTTCCTAAATTGGACAAACCAAATTGGGAGTTTATTTTAGTTGACATTTATTGAAATTTTGACTATTATCTTCCTGTTAATACTTAACTACCTTTATGTTCTCATTTTGCTTCTGGGTCCACCTCAAATCTAATAACTACCCCTCACCCCCAGTTTCTCCTCCCCATTTCTATGCCAACTTTCCTGTGTTCATGGCTTGAACTACCATTTCAATGAGATATAACTCCAACACTGATTACTTGTTGAGTAGTTTCAGTCACGTGTCTCTCAAACATCCACAAAGTCTGCATGTAATAAATGTCCCCTTATATGTGTATCTAGGTTTTCAAGCCAGAAATCTGCCATTGAGAGTTCTGCCCACTTCACTTTTTTCAACACTCTTCCAGTTAGCCATGAGAATGGAAGAATCTTTCTGGCCAACCTCTTTGAAGCCACAGCTGTAGTGAGAGCTGCGGGCAGGCCTGCTTTTCATCCCACCCAGATCCCACTCGATTAGCTTTACACCCGAAATAACAACACACAAACTGTATTCATTTCAATACTGCCTGGCCCATTAGCTCCAGCCTCTCACTAGCCAACTCTCACATCCTCATTAACCCATATTTAATAATCTGTGTAACACCACGATTAGTGTCTTACCAGGAAAGATTCAGCATGTCTGACCTGGCTGCTGGCTCCATCGCATCTGACCCAGAGAGGAGAGGCATGATGATTGCCCATGGTGTCTGCCTCACTCCCAGCATCCTGTTCTTTCTACTCCACCCACCTAAATCCTGCCCTATCAAAAAGCCAAGGCAGTTTCTTTATTAACCAATGAGAGTCCTCCATCACACAGCCTCCTTTAGTACTACTTCAACATTTCTGACATTTCTTTCTTCTTGTGAGAGCAATTCCCTTTAAAGTCCAGCTTTCTGGTACTTTCACCATGAGGGCAATGGATGAATTCTTTTCTCGAAACAGAGACTATTCTGAATTTTGTTAAATTCATTTGTTTAGGTGTCAATTTCTATGATGATGACAGCAGTCACAGGAAACTCAAGCCTCTGCCACAGGGCACCAGGAATTCTTAAGACAATAATTTCTTTTCAGAGTTGATACCGGAGAGCTATTTTTTAAAACTGTGGTTACACATCAATGTCTGGTTCCTTTGATGTTGTGTACAATTCTCTTTGAAGTATAAGTGCCATCACTAGGAGGCAAAAGATACTGATCGTTATGACGAATAACGAAGATACAGGAATTGCTCTATAAATGCACACTTTTATTGCCTAATCAGAGAGAATAATTAATTCAAAGAAGGTTTGCCATGTATCTTTAAAAATTACTGACATTTTTTGAGTGTGAAGGGATTTTGACATCGACTCTTCATAGAAAATGTTATAGACAGCTGGAAACTTAATTGCCTTTTGAGAAAGGACTCCGAGGAAAAGAACATCTTAGGGGAATCAGCATGTGACTTTTAAAGGTAATGGCACATGCAGGTATGATTTTCAGCAGGCAGAGTGTGTGTGTGTGTGTGTGTGTGTGTGTGTGTGTGCGCGCGCGCGCTATTTTGTGTATCTCGGACTTGATATGCTCTTTACATATTCCATGACTATTTTGTGAAGGATTACACAGAGTCATGACAACCGTATTTACAATTAAGCTCTACTCTTAATACCCAGCATGGCAAAAGGCACAAACAGGGAAATACATGGCTTTAATCTTATTAGCTGTCTACTTACCATGTGCTCTCCCCATTTGCCCCCTTCCACAGTAAAACTGCAGCTAGCAGGCACAAAATAAGGGAATATTTGAGAATTTTTATAGGCTGAGAATTTTTAGTTTGAAAATCTGAAGTGCTACAATATCTGTAACTTGAGGACTGGTACAGTACAATCAGTTATACTCCTAAGTATGTGTAACAGGCCACAGTTCCAACACAGGAATATTAATTAAAACATTGTCTCACAGAATGAGTTTAATGTATGTATGAAGCGCGAATAGACTTCATATTTGGATTTGGGTTCTGTTATCAAGATATTTCATTATGAATCTGTAAATATTTTAAAATTTCCCCAAGAATATGAAATTTAAAATAATTCTGGCCTTGAGCATTTTGGATAAGACATACCAACCACATACAAGCAAAAAGAGATGTTTTCTTTGTATTTGTAATTCGCAATGAAGTTGGGTTCAAACAAAACCATAAATGGACCTGCACTTACTTCTAGGGTTTTAGGTCAACGGAAGCATACATATTATCCTATTTCAAAGTTTCAAAGATTTAATTGACTCAGGTCAAATATTTATTGAATACTTACTATACTAGGCCCTAGTTAGGTACCTAGAATATAAATGCATCTAGTTAGCTGCAAAGTAAATAATGTTGTCTTGGTTATCAAGTAACATCTTGATTCTTAAAAGTATGTTTGTATATGTCAAGAGTAATAGAAAAGTATTTCTGTTTTTGCCAAGTATTTCCATCATTTAAAAATAATCTTGGAGGTAAAAATACCATGAATTTCCTTTAGTGTGGGTGACCTAAAGACAACCTACTTATGCTATATACTGTAGAAATTGAAAGCTTAGATATTCAGAGTTCCAATACAAGCTGACTAGTAATTTCATGCAAAGTAATTTTATTTAGGCAATATAATGTAGGCATCTTTAAGCAAACTATAATGTAGTCTAACACAATTACAAATTAACAATCAATTAAAATAATGTTTAAACCCACTCTCTTAATATTTTCTTTTTCACCTTTTCCTTAAAGTAGAATTTATAATGATTAAGAGTTATGTATAATTTATAAATTACTTAGCATTACTTAAAATGAAGCCCTAAAAGCTGAAAGAGAGAGGAAATTAAAAAAATAACATTGAAAAATAGATGAACATGCTTAATGCAATGTAAATGTTTATCTCTGTGTAACAGTTTATCAGATTGTGGGAAAGGCAGAAACTACTTTGAAGGTTCTGTTCATTGTAAATCAGAAGCAGCTTGGTTCCTAGACAAACAGGCTCCCTGCTAGTCACATTCAAATGCGGCTGGAGGATAGCAGCTCTCGTAGTAAATTCTCCATTCAGGGATGATGAGTGTCGTGTTAACTATAAACAAGCATGTGTGGGCCTCTCTGAGGGCAACCTGCTCAGTAATGTTTTATTAATCACTGCATTAATGGAATCTCAGAGGTTTGCTATGAATATCATCCCTGGAATACGTGGGCAGAAAACACTACTGGGCTCTGGGTATGCTAATATGTATTTTCCTTTCTCCCCTGGCTTTGCCTGGGGAGTTGGTGTGGGAACTGAAACCCACCTTGACTCAATGAATAAGTAGTTTTTTCCTGGGGAGAAGAGGGTTTGTCTGGGAGATCTAAAGTCTGAAGGATTCTCACTTTTCCCAGAAAAAAAAAGCCTTATGTTACTGCTGGATTTCAAAGAGTATTCAAATCCTGTTTACCAAAAAAAGTAGTTAACCTAACATACTCAATTTGATCATTGCTGTAAATTTTCAGATGCTAGATTTGTAGACAAAACAGACAGGACTCTTGTTCTTAGACTTCCATTACTCTCCCCTAGAATAATGTGATACGGCAGCTCTATTGGCATTTAAGTAGCAGAGTACATAACAATAACATGACGGTAAATTCCTTTTTCTTGCTGAGGGAAGGTGCTGAGGGAAGGAGGACAAACAGGCTAATGTCCCAGAGGTCTTTGAGAAGCTTTCATGGTTTGATATGAACTGTCCCTCCAGACTCATTATGAGCGCTTAGTTGTAAGAGAAAAGGCAGACGAACTGCTGGGAAGTGTTTGAATCTTGGAGGGTCTGACCTAATCAAAAGATAAATGCTTTGATGAATTCATGATCTGATGACATCTAATGGGAGATGGGAAAAGTATATCGTGGGGCCAGATGGGCAAAAGTTGGTCACTGGGGCATGCTTTTGAAGACTGTCTTGCCCTTCTTGTCTGTCCGTCTGTTAGTATGTTGTTTGCTGTTAGGCAATCCACTAAGCCAGTAGGTAAGCATTCTACCACATGGTGTCCGTCAGGACGCTTGCCCCTCAGCATACATGGATTCAGCAGCACCAGAAACCAGTAGTGACCATGGATGGAAACGTCTGAGACTCTGAACAAAAATTCCTTTTCCTCCTTCAGAGGAAAAAGTGCTTGGGTACCTCTGTCACAGCCTCTGAAAGTAAACATGGAAGCTATTGCAAAGAGCTGGCTATTTGAAACTTGTTTTTGAGACGGTCTAAAACTGGTGGTTCTCAATCTTCCTAATGCTGCGACCATTTAATATGTATGGTTCCTCATATTGTGGTGACCCCCAACCATAAAATTATTTTCTTTGCCACTCCATTACTGTAATTTTGCTACTGTTGTCTACTGTTGTGAATCATAGTGTACATATTTTTGGAAAGAGGAGCTTGCCAAAAGGGTGGCAACCCGAGGTTGGGAACCAGTGGTCTGACCTGTCTCCCTTTGTTGTCTTGTGACAGTTGTAAGGGTTCCCTCATTCAGTGGGCTCCCATATATTTTCTGCTAGGTTTATCTAGAGGATTTTATATTATTTTGTTTTATTTGAATAGCTTACTTCTTAATTTTGGTTCTTTTGCATATATATAGGTTTATACATGTGAGATGTTCATGTAAAGGCTTGAGGTTGAAGGTCAGTGTCTTCTTCCTGCCCTCTCTACTTTATTTATTAAGGCAGAATCTCTTCCTGAACAATGTCTGTATAGTCTGGCTATTTAGTGTTTCCCAGGGATCTCTGTCCCATGGCACTCAGCTTTCTGTGGGCTCTGGGAATCTGAATTCTGGTTCTCATGCTTAGGTAGCAAGTGCTTTATCCACCACGCTACCCCACCAGGGCCAAATAATTTGAAGAGAAAAACTGTCTTATTCTCTTTCCCCATTAGATTGCGAACAACTATCTCTCAATCAAGGATGACGCACTGGGTACTTTTGTACACGTTATAATATCTTAACACAGTTACCAAATATTTGTTAAATAAATTCCATGTAGCATCTATGTGTCTGAGAACATGTCAGGAGATTCGAACAATTCTGGGATTCCACTCAGAGGGTGAAAAAAAGATGAACGAAAAGTTGGCATTCAACTAGAGAAATTTGCCTCACCTAGTTCTGATCTGATTACTTTTTGTGTTAAACTATTGTTTAATGTTTAGATGAAGTAGACATTAGATCTGGAAAAGTTGAGAACATTGGAGAAACCAGGAAAGAACCCCTATCACTCATCTGGCAGACATTAGGAGAAACGCTCCTGACATGGACCAGGTGGAGCAGGAGATCCCAGAGCTCTGAGTTAGGATTCGCAGATGGGGCAAGAGCTCTCCCTTCATTCAAAATTCTTGAGGTCAAGACTGTTTGGAATCTTACAGTGAATACAAAGATTTAAATAAGCAAAACGTAGGTTGAATAGTGTGAATTAACTTAGGAGAGCTTCTCCAATGATCCTGACTCATTTCTACAGAAGATGACAGGCTCTGAGAACCCTCAGTACACAGACTGAAATTGATATAATAGAGAAATTGATGAATTTCAAAGGAGAAAAGCCTATTTTTCTATTAACCTTATAAAAAAACAAAATTTCTTTTAAAAATGACATAAGGTTTTTTTTTTTAATCTTTTGAATTTAAGAAGAGTCTTCTTATGAGGTAGCAATGGGATTAGCAATTGTAGTGAATGTTTGCTCCTGTGGGTGGTTACTAATAATTTACTTCCAATCAATAATATTATCTTATTTGGGTCATTTGGTTGAGAATAGATGAAAGATTCAATTGATTTGCTTTGGAGTAAATTTTTATTTCCAAATACCAAACTACATTGTGGCTGCTCTTCCTCCTCCGGTGTGTGTGTGTGTGCGTGTGCGTGTGTGTTTGTATATGTGTGTGTGCAATTCAACGCCTCTGTGTTGGAGTCACCCTAGTCTCGCTGTACTTACCTTTCTTTTTGCCATCTTAAGAGCTGTCAAACCTAAAGGAAGCTGCAGTATGCTGGCATGAACACCGGGCCAAGAACACAGCTCCTTAGAAGCTGCCCCTCTATCCCTGCACTGCATAGCAAAGGGGCTGGACAGGAGGAAACAGCTTTGAGGACTTTTTACCGTGGGTACCGTGATCTAAGGGATTGCGGCTAATAGTGTACATGCTCTTTCCCAGCAGAATTCAAAGTGCTGCCCAGTTGCTAACTCTTACTAATCTGGGCAAGAACGAGTAATATCTATCACGGTGAGAACAGACAACACACACACACACACACACACACACACACACACACACACGGAGAGAAAGAGAGCGAGATCATAATCATACATGTGCCCACAAAAAATTATTCTTCCCTGAACTATTTCTCAGTACACAGATCTTAAAATGTTTGTTAAGTCCCATCTCTCCTGAGTGAAAAATGCTGACTTACAATAAATATTTACATCTGACTTGCAACAATACAACAATGACTAATATTGGGCTTGTCTTCCTGCTGAAACTAATTGTACAATTAACAGGTGAATTAAGTCAAATATGGCCTTGAAGAGGAGGAAGTACAATAGGAAAGCCCTATGGCCTTTCTCTGGACTCTGCACGGGGTCTCACTTTCCTGCCATGCAGTACTGGCAATTTTCCTGAAATGAGCAGATAGAGACTGGGGTTCTGTGATGCCGAAGGGGTTGCAGTTTTTAGGGAATAGAGCTGCGTGGAGATGGAGCGGCGCAGGGGCTTGTCTGTTGAGGGACAGAAGGGACTCCTCGGACTTGAGAGGAACATGCTGACATCAGAGGTCATGTACTGTCATCCCCCTGTATCTTCAAGGGTTTGGACCCAGGATTCCCTAAAGATAACAAAGTCCTCAGCTCTTGACTCCCTTGAACAATGATATAGAACACGATCCACACTTTCTCACACACATTACACAATCTGAATTACTTGCAATTCTAAAACCCCTCAAACAGCTGTAATAGGGGTGTTTGGGCAATTGTGACAAAAAACAATCTGTATACGTTTGGTACAGATGCAGTGGGCACAGCAGATCACAACAGAAATGTGAAATAATCAATGTTTGAGTAACTTCTAAAAAATGGGGGAAGAGGGAAGAGGAGAAAGAGGAGTAGGAGGTAGGCATCGGTGTAGGAAAGAGAAAAAAAGGCGTCAGGAGATAGAACCCAAAGTAAAGGAAAAAGCATTAGAAATGAGTTCTTCCTAGAGTGACCCACGTGCTGGAATTCACAGACAAGTACTTTAAGTTCACACTCACAAACACGATGGAAGACTTAAATAAGTGGCTGCATGCCAAATCGCAGCAGAAAGCTGACACTAAAAATAAACACTGTATTAAAATACTAGAACTCAGAAGTACGATATCTAATTAAAGATTTCAAGGGGGAAGGAGAGGTGACAGATTAGCAGTGGCAAAATAGCTAAGTTGAAGACGATGAAAATATTCATTTTAACAGAGAAGAAAGGAGTGAGGATAAATTGAGTAAAGTCAATCTTAGAAAATACTGGCCACACATGAGTGTAATACACAAAGTTTTAGGAGGGGGAAGAATAGAGAAATAATAACTGATGATTTTCCAAATTTAGAGGCAAACATAAGATTTCAAAGCAAAGACGTTCATGAAATGGGACAAAGGATAATTATAAACAAAACTATATGTTATCAGCAAATTGTACGTCTACTAGTAAAGCAGAGGATAAAGGGGACATTTTGGAAACAGAGTGATCTAGTGCGCATGCCCAGATTGACAGTAGGAGTGACGATTGGCTGAAAACAGCGGCTCAGCCCCCCTGATTCTGCTGCTTCTGGAAAGCCTTTTGAATATCATTCTTGGATTTACTCCTTGAATAAGGCAGTGGAGACACGGGAGGGGGTGACTTTTTCATATTTTAAAATAGTTTACTTAGTCGTTTAAGTGCCAGCTTGTTGTTATATAAAAGAATTATTAGGTGAAACCAACGTACTAGTTGGTTTTTCTTTTGTAGTTTGACAACCTAGAATTCCTTTCCCATTTTTTTTTTTCCGGAAACTACATCATAATTTTTTGAGAGATCAGCACACATGTTCTCAAGGAGAGGTGCGTCCATTCGTGGTCTCCAGGGAGCTTGTGATCACATGATTGGCCAGCATCAAGTGTCCTGACCATAACAATTGAGATGAGTTCATGGCGACGTCATTACCAGTTAGGCTAGTTCACCAGAACCAAAGAACCGGTGGGAGAGAAGCTTGTCTTTCTGTTAGAGCGCCTGAGAGGGACGGTGACAAGCCAGAGCAGCAGGTAGCTATATTCTCCACACTGAGACATGAGCCTCTATGAGAGTAAACCCAGAGAAATGCAGAGCCAAGGTAAAGAGAAATGATGAGACTAATACCATTATATGCTGCTAATCTAGACTGACTTTCTCAGTTGGCCAATACAATGACTTCCTTTTCTCATTTCCCAGCTTGACATAATTCATATCATTTTACATTAAAAGATTCCTAAATACCACAGATGGGGTTTGAATCAGAACGACCTTCATAGGCACATATATTTGAATGCTTGGTCTCCCCATGAGTGGAACTGTTTGGGAAGGGTACAAGGTATGGCTTTTGTTGGAGTAGGTGTGTCACTGGAGATTTCAAAAGCCCACACCATGCCTAGTCTCTCTGTCTCTCTCTGTCTCTCTCTGTGTCTCCCTCCCTCCCTCCCTCCCTCCCTCCCTCCCTCCCTCCCTCCCTCTCTCCCTCCCTCCCTCTCTGTCTCTGTCTCTCTCTCTGTCTCTCTCTGTCTCTCTCTCTCTCTCTCTCTCTCTGCCTGTTGTTTCTGGGTAAGCAGGTATGCAGCTCTCACCTATTCCTCCAGCACCATTGCTGATTGCTTATCTGCCAGACACTGTTCTCCCAAGCCATGGTGAAAATGGACTAACCTTCTGAAACTCTACACAAGTTTTCAATTAACTGTTTCCTATTATAGGTTGTCTCAGTCATGAAGTTTGTTCACAGCAATATAACAATAACTAAAACAGCATCTCCTTGACCTCTACTTTCATTGATGATGGGAAAATTGGTTCAGGTATGGTAGGGCACACCCACAGTCCCAATATTTGGGTGATTAGGCAGGGGGATCACAAGCTTGAGGCTAGCCTGGGCTATATGAATGACCTCAAAAACCAAAAGTCAATCCTAAAGCAGTAGGTCACAACCTGGAGGGTCGAACAATGTTTGCAGAGTGGTGACCTAAGACCATCAAAGCACACAGATATTTATTTTTTGATCCATAAAGTAATAGTGTAACTACAACTCTGAAGTAACAATGAAAATAATTTTATGTTTGGGCGTCACTACCACAAGAAAAACTGTAGAAGGGTCTCAGCATTAGGAAGGTTGAGCACCACTGCACTAGAGGAGAGTAAAACTTATTGGGCACCTGCTGTGTTCTTAAACTCAGATCACTGTTCTTCATAGATGATTTTATTTATTTCCACAGCTTTCTTCCCATTTCTTTCTCTCTAACTGTGCTGGTGCTGTCCCCAGGCCCAGCCTGGGTTTCCTGGCACTCCCATTTTGAGTTACCCTGAAAAAGTTATCATTCCAAAGCTATCTCTCCTACAGGTCTTAACTTGAATTTTCACTTTCTGATTCTTCCTAATACAAATAAAGTTGTCTGCCGTGCTTTGTGAATGCCCGGTTCTCAATGTCGCAGTGCCGGAAGATGGCTTCCTTAGCAGAGTGTATGGTCACAGGAGGAACGTCTTCATGAAAGGGCTTTCCCTTTTCCTCTGCAAGCTTGCTCTTGCAGGACTATATAGTTACTGTGAGAGTGTAATACAGTGATTTTCATTGTTGTAAGGTGTCTTTTACTTTTCCTAGATGTACCCACTTGCCTTTCTAATTTCTATCATGGAATGAAGCAGGACGCGCCCCTCGCTAGATGTGGCCAGTTGGTCTTGGACTTTTGGTTATCTAGAATCAAGAGCTTAAGTAACTCCTTTGCCTTATAGTTCACCCAGCCCCAGTGTTTTGCTATCCAACAAGAAACATGTTAACAAGTCATCTGATATATTAAGAAATTGACATCCAACATGTAAATACACAATAGCTAACTTACTACCTACTTAGCGATGACCAATTTTCCAAATATATCAAAAGTATTGGCTTTAAGGAAAGAAAAAGATGTTTAATCATGAAATTCTCAGTACCTCGGTGATCGTGGGCTAGACATAAGTAGTTAAGTGATCTTTTCTAAGTTCTTTTACTTATAAATTACCATTCATATTTACATACAAGCCAACTTGAGTATATCATACAGTATGTGATTTTAGGCTTAAAATTACCCCTATGTCATCAAATATGCATCAACATGTATCAGTCAAATATCCCTGTAATGGTAGGGCACAATAAGTCATTTAGTGTAACCTTAAAATAAAACTTTCAGTTATTTTTTTTTTTGTTGTTGTTGAAAACTTTTGGGAAAATCATTATTGTGTTGTAGCTGACTGGTACAGACTCTCAAATGCCAATTACTTGCGTGTCTCCTCAACTCTGTGTTTGGTGGCATTTATTGACAACTTAAAATTGGTCAAGCTGGGAATATTTACAATACAGAAATCAACAGACACCGAAGATCAGTCCTCCTATGACTCCCAGAGATCTGGCTGTTAAATATTTACCAGCACATAACTCATGATAAATTTAACAATGTGCCCTTTAAAGTAATTTCCAGAGACTCCAAAAGGAAGACAGTGGGGAAACACTGTGACACAGCAGCTTGGATGAGGGACTCTAATTGTGAGGCTTATTTTCACAGTCTCTCATGCATCTTGGTCTATATTCAATGAGCATTTTCAAAGGGAAAAGAAGGCTTTAGAATAGAGAGCATTGGTTCTCAAGTTTCCCAAGACTGTGACCCTTGAAAACAGTTCCTCCTGTTGTGGTGGTTGTCAACAATAAATTTTTTTCATTGCTACTTCACAACTATAATTTTGCTACAGTTATGAATTATAATATGAATATCTGATATGTAACATCTGTGAAAGGGCCATTTGACCCACAGACTGTGACTCACTGATATAGAGGATTTTTAAAACCCACTGAAATAAAATATTTATGTAGGAAAGATGCCATTTGTGAACATTTCTGATGGGCATGAATGTTCCACTTAGGTTTAGTTGGCAACTATATGCAGACTAGGTTTATTTAGAAGGGGGTTTCAATTAAGGGACTGAATAGATAAGACTGACTTATGGGTGTGTCTACAGGGGGAATGTCTTGATTATTGATGTACGATGGCCCAACCCACTGTAAGCGGCATCACTTTCTGGTTACGCAGTCCTGAACTGTATCAGACAGCTATCTACAAATCAACCCAGAAAGCAAGCCAGCCAGTTGGGTCCCTCTATGGTCTCTGTTTCGAGCTCCTGTGTGAATTTTTGCTCCATATTCTCTCAATGATTCTTTTGGTCAGTACGTTTTAACAGAGAAGCAGAAAGGAAACCAGAGCATTGTATATGAACCTTTGTTTTGAATTAAGGAGAAACTACCTTTCTATAACGTGAGCTGTGTAATTATATATTTATATCCAGTTTGTGACATCATCTGTGGTCATCTCTCTTTGCCTTAATTTAGCAGGCAGGCAAAAGGAAGATAACGGTATCACCCTATCTTATACTGTTATTTTAGGATTAAGTGAGATAATACATAGCATCTTAATAACTGCTAGCTTCTATTACAGTTGATGGCAAGTGGCATAATTTGTCAAGGCATTCCACATAGCCATATGATTCCAAGCCATTGTAGTCTCAGAACTAGATAACTTTAGCCTTTATTTCTTCATTTATGAACTGAATTGCCTAATGATAATCCTCTAGCACCCTGATGGGAGGATGAGACCTAGGGTACCTCTTGTTTTCCTGAGTGATGTGAGGCGGGACGTTGGTGCCAGAGCATCCAATAAATTCTAGACTCTTCAATGTTCACGGAAGTTAAATATCACAAAACGCCAGAAGAATTTGGAGATGAGTCATCCCCCACTGAAAGAGGCAAATGCTCACAGCAAGTTGATTCATTCATATCTTTAGAAAGTGTTCTCTTCCCTGTTTGTTGTGAGTTTGGCTGGTAAATGTCTCCTGTAGGCTCACCGATTTGCACACTTGGTTTAGACTCCAATTTGGGGAGGTTAAGGAGCCTTTAAGAGGTGGATCCTTGCAGGAAAGACTATGTCACAGGGGCTGGGCTTTGTGGTTTTGTAAGCCTGGTTTCCCTTCCTTTTCCTTTCTGCTTCTTGTGTGGAGATGAACTCCGAAGAGCCAGCCTCCTGGTCATCACCATCCAGCGTGCTCCTGTTGCCATGCCATCCCTGCCACCATGAGCTGCATCCATTGAACAAACCCTTCTTCTCCCTAAAGTCGTTTTGTCTGACTATTTTATCAGTGCAACACAAAAGTGATGGATATGCTGCTCTTCTGATTTTCCTGCTGCAACAAGGGTTTGGGGGGAATCAACTCGGCCCCCTTATTATTCTGGATAATGTTTTCAATCAATTTCTATGCTAAGAATAGAACCTTACCAAAGATTGCTTAATTTCCATTGTCTTGTTATTAGGAGGCTCAGCCATCGTCCTGGTTAGGATTTTTGCCAACTAGACATCTGGAAATAGAGTCTAAACTGAGGAAATGTCCCCGCACCCAGATTGACCTATAGGCAAATCTGTAGGGCATTTTCTTCATCAATGGTTAATGCGTCTGGGCTCAGCGCACAGGGTGATCATCCTGGACCGATGATCTTGAATTGTGTTCCTACTGGTCTCTGCTTCATTTTCTGCCACTAGGATTCTGCCGTCTCTGCTCACTGCTGGGCTATGACCCGAGAGCAGTAACATGAAATAAACTCTTTGCTTCCTATGTTGCTTTCGGTCCTGGTGTTCCATCTCAGCAGTAGAAGTTCTATAGAAGATAGATACAGAAGGCCTGGGATCTATATCACAATGATTAGCCTTAAATATCTTTAGGCTCCATTCTACCTTCTTATCCACTTCCTAATAGCTTTTAGAGAGAATTGACCCCTTCTATGTTAGCACACATACAAGTGGATGAAGCTCCCAATAATACCTTTTATTTTTTATTTTAATTTTTTGAGACAGAGTTTCTCTGTGTAGTCTTGGCTGTCCTGGAACTCTCTTTGTAGACCAGGCTGGCTTCAAACTCACAGAGATCTGCCTGCTTCTGCCTCCTAAGTACTGGAATTAAGACGTGTACCACTACTGCCCAGCTCAATATTTCATTTTCATTCCCAGTTCAATATTTCATTCCTCAGCATGTCTTTATTTTCAAGTCTGGATATGTTAATTCAGTTGGTTTGCTTGAGGAACTTGTAAGACCTACATCATTTGATTTGTCCAAGTTGTATGATTCGAAAGAAAAGTTATGTTAAGTGTTTGGTCACAGTTTCTATTACAAAAAACATGTTTCTGGTTATAAAATGAACATGTTTCTGCTTCTAAAAGTTGTACAAGTTACCTGACAGGTTTTCCTCAAACCAGTTATTACAGCTGATCCCCTGAGGTCCAGCAAACTTATGCAGGCTAATATCCTTTCTTTGTGATAGAGAATGCATCACTATTTTTGGAACAGGTACTTTTGAAGAAATACATGATGATTATAACTTTTTGATTTATCATTTACAATAAATGTTAGCTTTCTTGTCTTTATTTTTGAATGGAAAATGTTACACCTTTTCAAACTCACAGGAAATCATTTTGCTTCTTCCTGATTCCCTCAAGCTTTTGACTGTAGATAGTTAAGTAACTATCTTACGGGCACACACGTACGACTTGGCCAATGAGGCCAGTCCCTGAGCAGTGGAATGGGTCTATTTGCCTCCCAGTTCTTTGACTTTGCTTTTAAAACTTTCTCCTTTGAGGATGGTGTCATCACCTGCCAGGGAGACCTAAAAGGTAGGTAAAAAAAAAACACCACATGGTAGAACCTTCAGTGTCTGGTGTCTGTTTGGCCCTTCTGTCTTTAGACATATTTGTGTTGGCTTCACTTCCATTCCTTACTCCCAGCTTTACCGTCAGAGTGCACACGTGCTTAGATCCAGAGAGTTCTTCTAGAGCGTAGCTTGGGCATGAACCTGATTACAAAGGGGACCACTGACCGTGAATCTGTTTCTGCAGCTGGCATCTGTTAGCCATCCCATCAAGGCTACTTTGAGATCCAATCTCATCAGCTTGTCCAGATGTTTCCGTAACTTGTGCTTAGCATAAGACATTTACAGTTACTGTTTAACATACATATAGGGTAATAACCTTGAGCAATTTCCAAAGCCCTTGCCTACAATTCCTGTGAAATTGTTGGCAAAACTTTCCCAGTGAGAGACATGCCGAGAAGTGTCCATGCATCTCTTGTCATAGGCTCCAAGGAACCCATTTCCACAACGGGAGGGCTCTAGTTTTATAGGCACTACAATGGGATGCACAAATTTTCATCCCCCAAAATGATATTTTACATGCTACCCAGAGGAAACTGGAGTATGAAGTTAAAAAAAAATTAGGCCTTATTGAAAAACATTATTTCTTCATTATGTAGAAAAACCTGTGACAGTAAGAATTTGAAAATGTGCCTCTTTTTCAAATGGGAAGTGTCAGTTTTTATTTCAAATATGAAAAGGCAGTATAAGTTTTTCTTTTCTAGAATATTAGGGATGCTGGTTGGACTTTGCACGAAACTCCATGCTAGTGTGTTTGTGCTCTAAATGGAGTCTTAAAAGTTTGCAGTAGCTACTCCTCTGAAATGCACCATTCTTTATTCCTAATGCAGTCTTAACATATAGAGTGTCAGGACCATGGCGCTGTCTGGAAAACAGGTGAGTCAAAAGAGGATCCTTGTTCTTTTGGGAGTTTTCAGTTGATTTCAAGCTAGTCAGTGAGCAGTGCGAGAGCACCCCAGTTTCGTGGGCTATGTCACAGGGCCCCTACTGAGGTACTGTCTACTTCTTCCAGCAGCTGCTCTGCCTTTCACGACACTAAATCTGTGCTCTTCTTTTTGAAATCTGTGTATTCATAGGGTCGGAAGCCCCAGATAATACCCAGTTTGATCTTTGGTCCACTAGATTTTCATATAAATAATATAATCTAAGTTCCTGAGGGAAGAGACTTATTCAAGATTCCTATTTTGGGGTCTTGCTTCCCAATTTATTTATGGTCCCTTGGCGTGGATGAAAATTCGGTCTGCACGTGCACACATTTGAGAACATATGTGAATGTAGCAGGCTGTGTTCTGGTCTTCTGGTATCTGCTCCGGTTTTAGCCAGGGACCTGCTACATTCCCTTAAATGATTTGGCATCCCTGCCCCACATTTTCCTTCCATTAGATAGCATGACTCCTTCTTGAGGGCACAGTCATCTCAAGGAGAAGCCAGGAGTACTTGTGGACAAACCTAGGCAGAAATGAAGCATTCTCTTATTTAACCACAGGGTTTGAGGATAGGAAAGATAAAGCTTGCATGGGCCATATGCATTGCTTGGGGGAACAATGGCAAAAAAAAAAAAAAAAAGGAATGGTTGAAACAAAAGCAAGAAGCAAAGAATAGGCAGAGCAACAGGCTGTCTCCTGCCAGGTGAGGGACAAAAGAGAATAAAGAATGTTTCCTTGTGGAAGTCACCTACTTCAATCTCCTGAGCTTTTGAGAGTGGAGATGCTAACCACGGAGAGACAAAAAAAATAGCACTAGAGAGGACAGCTTCAGAACCCTAACTGCTCCCTGCACAAGCATTAGCTCCAGGCTGTGCTGGTTAGTGGGGTGTGAAATCACAATTAACAGAGCAAGGGTTTTTGTAAGTGAGCCGAAGCCGCTTCAAATTACATCCTGCTATTAGCTGCTTTTAGAACAACACGGAACAACTCCGTGTTTACTGGACTGTGATCTGTTCATGAAGAAATCATTAATAAGAACAGTTGACTATAGTTACACTTGCTGTGTTGGTATTTCAGAGCTTAACTATTTGTGAGAGCGAACAGCATGAGAGGAGGAAGTAGCAAGGGCATTAAGTTGAATTGGCAGCCAGAAAAGTTGGTAGTGACATATCAGAAATACATAGAGAGGCTTTCTGGGGCATATCTTTGTGTGTGTATTACATATATAAATAAATGTATACATACATACATACATACATACATATATATGTGATCATGATAAAGTATGTGCTTGATTTCTGGGATGTAGGTCATGTTAAAAATCGTTTATACCCGGTGACGCATTCAAATGCAGAGAATAAACCCAGTCTACAAGAAAAACAGGCTGTGGATATGTGGAGGCATTAAAGATATTAAATATTGCAAATTTTCATGAACTATTGTTCCTTTTCATGGAATGAAATGAATGCATGATAATAGGACTCGAAATGTAAAGAATAAATTCTCCGTCAAATTTCTCCTAAAATAATCTTAAAAATAAAAAACTCCTGAGGTATTGGAGAGCTACTGTCATTTTTGTGTTGATGGATATTAGCGATGGTTTAGAAGCTGAAAGGAGAGCTTATTTTATAGATAAAACTTTTTTGTTTATTTTTTTCCTCATTTTTTTTTATTAAGGATTTCCATCTCCTCCCCTTTCCCTCCCCTCCCTTCCACCCATACCCCCTCTCAGGGTTCCCTTCACTATGTTAAGTCCAAGGTCCTCTCAGCTCCCCCTAAGTCCAGGAAGGTGAGCAACCAAACTGACAAGGCTCACAGTGAGCCCGTCCATGCTGTAGAGTTCATGCTCATTGCCGTTGTCCTTGGTTTCTCAGTCCTCCTCCACTGTCAGCCACATTCAGAGAGTCCGGTTTGGTCCCCTGTTCCATCAGTCCCATTCCAGCTGGACTTGGTGGTCTCCCGTTAGATCTGTTTAGTATATGGAAAGTTATGATGTAGCTAGCTGGAAGCTTCCTTTTCAGCCCGTGAGTCCAAAGCCTTCTGCTTGCATTTTTCTCACACTAATTCAGTATGTAGTGGAGTTAGGGACACTTACTTGTGAAGGGAGCTTATAAATTGCTCTTTCTATCCTCGTTGAGGGCCTGGAACTATGGGTGGTCTTGATTATATTGCTGTCACTTTAATGTCACAACTAGGACTGTAACCAAGTCGATGACTCCAAAATCCTCTTAATCCTCTTTGATTCTCTCCCTCCACTGTGTAGGTCCCAGAGATCGAACCCAGCTTGTCAGGCTTGGTATTAGCGCTTTATCTGTCAATCCTTAACTCCCTTTGAACACTCTCTGTCCTAAAAGGTGTCAATAGTCTTTGCTATAGTTAACGTTAAAAAAAAAAGTTCAACGTTGCTATGAGAATCTGAACTATCCGGGACATGGATCCTATCACTTTGTGTCAAGCCAAAGTTGTGTGATGTTTGCCAAATACATTATACGAAGAGGCTTTTTCCAAATGATCTGCTTTACTTAAGAATCTCTAAAAATACCACTGGATCTCTGTCAAATACTCCTGCGTGAAGTGTTGCATGTCTTTGAAATCGGCTCTCCTAAATCTTGGCACTATCTAGCACACCAAGCCAGGAATTCATCCTGGCTTAGAAGGTGGGACAACGGGCTTGTAGGCTGTGACTGGTCTCTGATGAGCTGTGTGGTTTTTCAAGTGTTAGAATAAATGTATTGAGATCAATGATGTCTAGTGCATTCTCCTTGTACAGTTGACACACAGGCACACACACACACACACACACACACACATATTTCAAGGTCACTATTGACAGATATTTTTGAAGTTCTAGCACTGCATTGGCTTAATTCTCTCTTTTTAAGTCTAACCTGATTTATATTGAAATATTTTTTAATACTGTCGTATGTTTGATTTTTCCCCATTGGTGGAGATACATTTGTCCTATTTTATCTCTTCATTGTGGAGCACATTTCCTCTTGGATAGAACAAAAAGTAGGTAGTCACAAAACAAGGACTAGAAAGTCAGACTAAGAAGTTAGGAAAATATATGGAAGAATTCAGTGCTATTTTGTATATATGAGTTTTTTTTTTTCGATGGGTGGGGGAGGTTTTGAGACAGTGTTACTGGGCTTCTCTGGGTAGACCTGGCTGTCCTGGAACTCACTCTGTAGACTAGATGGGTCTTAAACTCACAGATATTCATCTGCCTCTGCATCCCGAGTTGCAGGGATTAAAGGTGTATATATTGTACGTGTGTGTGTTTGGTACATAGATGTGGGGGTGATGCACGCTGTGGATGCCAGAGATTAGCGTTCAGTGTCTTCTGGTTCTGCCCCCTCACTTACTCATGGAGACAGGGTCTCTCCCTGAAACTGGAACGTACCAATTTAAAAAGCCTAATTTAGGGAGCTAGGGAGCTCCAGAGACACCCCTCTCTCCACCTCCTGATCCCTAGCTTTTTATGTGGGCTCTGGGATTACAGTTTAGAGAGAGATTCTGTGTCAAGGGCAGTAGGGCAGAGAGGGTGGAGTGAGGCAGAAACATGAAGTTTGGCTTTGGTTTCCACATGTGTGTGTACATACACCCACAAATTCAAGTGTGTAGACCACACACACACACACGCAAACAGGCAACACACAATAAACACACACACAAACACACACAACACACACAAACATACACACTTAAACACACAACAGACACGTGCGCACACACACACACACACACACACACACTTGCAATGTCACAAATACTGGTTAGTGCATTTAAATGCCAATTAATGAAGACTCTGAGAGTATGAGGTAAGTCTTCGCCACCAGGGAGCTTATGTTTGGCTAGGCACGAAACCTTCACACTTACAAGGAATAAAAATCCCCAGTTTTCAACTTTTTATAAAAACCAAGGAATCCTTTTAGAAATTCTGAAGTGTGGGCCTTTGTTTGAAAATGTCTTCTAGCCGTATAGCTTAGAAAGAATGGGCCCCATTTCCCAGCTTCTGAGCTCAACTGGACAGTTCTGCAGGACGCTGTCATCCATAGGGCAGTGGGAAGCCGGGGAGGAGAAGAGACTTATCTAGTCCTGGAAATAGGTGCCTGCCAGCGAGTCCTGTTTCCAAGGACCTGGGAGAAGATTTCCATTTATATTAGATCTTCCTTTCCTATTGCTTACTCAATTTCTTTTGTTGTTGAAACCTATGTTTTAAAAGGAGCATGGTGCTCTAAACGGTTCTTCTCCGATGTGGGCCAGAGCTAAAATAAAAGAGGCTTCTCTGCATCTTTTGGTCAAAGCCACATTGCACCCAGCAGCAGGCTGATAATTAGATAAAGTATACCTCGTACTGCCCTTGGGGACTTTGGGCACATGCGCCAACTCAAATAGAGTTTATCTTAGTCAAGCTTTGCCTGGTCCTCTACTGTGGCCAAACGCCCAGGCATTTTGCTGCTGTTTAACAAAGCCAATTGGAGAAGGAATTGACCCACATGCCAGCACTGTAGGAATTATGAGACAGAAAGGAAATTTCCATAAGGAGAAATATGCAAACAAGAAAGTTTGACTTTACTTCTCATATAAATCAGCCATTTAGCACACTGGACCATAAAATACCGAGATAGCTGAGGTCCCCAAATTTGGTGGTAGCAAAGAGAACGAGCTAAGGCAGCTGGCTGGTAGTCCCAGGGCCTGGGCATGGGGAGTGAAGCTGCTTCTGCTGGCCACTCTTCAGCGCACTTCCAGCTTGAGCTTTCTGTGCAGGACATAAGGCCGTGTGTGGAGAGAGTATCTCTAGAGCATCTAGAGTGCCTAGGAATTCCCTTAGTTGCGTGTTCAGTTCCTCGTACATCTGCCTTTGTGGTAGGAACGGGATTCTTGCCTCTGAGATGGTACCACTCACCTACCGCGCGACTAAACATCACAGAGACGGGAACAGGAGGTTAGCGAATTCCTTGAAGCCGTTAGTAGAAACCCACAGCATGAGCCAATTGGGGAAACTTCTGCAGGTCCCACCTCAGAGCCTTATATTGTGAACACCGTTGCCTCTTGACGGGGTTCAGAAATTAGAAGTTCTCTGCATTTACCCTTAGAGGATAAAGTTATCTATGAAGCTCTTGAAAGTTTTTCTCCAGGGCCTTAGAAACTGTAGGTCCTAGAAAGACTCCAATCTCACAACCGGCTGCTGCAGCAGGCAAGAGTTCCTGGCACCTTCTGGTTGCGACTGTGACCCTTCGATGGAGGCTCACATCACATCCTGGTGTTGTGCTTACAGCTGCCTTGGCTACACGAATCCACAGAGTAAGAAGAGGATGTGAGACTTGCCTATGGCTAACATTGCCCAGAACCAAGCAAAGGGTTACACACTGAACAAGTGGAAGAGCTAGACTGGAGAGGTAATATCGGAAGGTTGCTGTCAGGTCTTGAGGAAGCCCGAGTCTCAGTTTTCTCATCTGTAAGATGAGGCTGATAATAGCTCCCCAAGGGTATGATTTATCAATCTAAATTAGATGATACCCGTGGATGTTCTTTGTAAATGATGGAAGACCTTATTATCACTGCTTGATGAATCTCCCTTCTTGAGGAATTATCTATGGTAGCAGTTTGGATCAGACTTGATAGATTTGGAGGAGAACACAAACATCCCCCCCCCCGCCACCCCCAGCCAGCAGCCCTCTTTCCCAGACTCTGACGGGCCAACAACATACCATTTCTTACACGCATGAAACCTTTTTCACGATAGATTTCCAGCATAAGTGTAACATCATAACTCCCTCTCTCCTTCCCTCCCTCCCTTCCTCCATCCTGTGTTCCCTACTTTCTTCCATTCTCCTTTTCCCTTCCCCTTCTCACCTTCCTTCCCTCTTTCTTTCTTCCCTCCCTCTCTCCCTCCCTCCCTCCCTCCCTCCCTCCCTCCCTCCCTCCCTCCCTCCCTCCTTTCCTTCTCCCTTTCCTTACTCCATCTCTCCCTTCCTCTAGTACTGCTTCCCTTCCACTTTCCTTCCTTACTCCCTTCTTTGCTTCCTCTCTCTTTTCTTATTAAGGAAATTTTAGATGCCATACTAGCCTACGGTGTTGTCAATCTTCCAGTTCTTTGCTAGCTACAGGAAACTGCAGGCCAGTGTTGAAGGTTATATCAGAAAATGAAGAAGCAACAGCTTTAAGAGAGAACTATGACAGAGCTTTATGGTTAGTGTTCTCATATACAAAGGGACAAGTGAAGAACCATTGTATTTCCATGAATATGTTCTCATTTTATTTTCTTATGGTTTCCTTTTGGCTCTCAAGAGGGTATGCATTCCCGAATTATTTAGGTACGTTTCTGTGTGTGGCCTGGGACAGGAAAGTCTGGACTTTCCCACTTCTTCCCAAAAGTTTTAGTCCAAACCTGAAGCACAGAATTTTATTTGAAATTTTTCTATCCCACTCATTTTCTATTGCTGACATTAAAAACTGTCAGAGATGAACTTGTATATTACTAACTGTTTTGCAATAAGCATGCTAAATGAGATTTTACAACCCTCTTTAAAGGGTCCACACAACAGGTCATGGCCAAAAGAAGTCTCACTTTCTGAGAATACACACATCTCAATCATAGTTCTGTGAATTGTAGGACTTTTAAATTTAGGAGACTTATTTAACATTTCTGAACTCAAGGATCAACATCTGTAAAATGTGATGAAGATACCAGTCTGCTTGCTTTTAGATCCTGAAACAAGAAGTTACATCGAAAGATACAGTAACTACACCAACTTTACCCCATTCTCCTTTTAAAATTTACAGCTGTGGAAGCTGTAAGAGGTCGCAGAGGAATGTTAGACTTCATTTCTCCGGGCCTATTAAGTGCTTTCATTAAAGAGGTTCGCAAAGGTCACATTTCAGCACTCTTCTTTTGGAGACAGAACTGAGGAAGAATTCTTGGCTCAAGGTCATCACTGCTTGAAGTCTGTCCGTGACTCCCCTTCCTCCTGGGACCTATTGAACCGCTCCTGCCTGAGTTTCAAGTCTGTCTGTTACCTTGTATCCTTCAGATCTATCCCACTTCTCAAGACGCCAACTATTCTTTCTCAATTATTTCCCATCTCATTTGTTGCCAGGACAGACACAGTTTCTCAAAACTCTTTTTGTTCCCACTTGCTCTCCTGGAACCTCACCGCTCTGTCTTCACAGAAAAGGGTACATGGTCTATAATCTTAAGTTGGCACTTGATCCGCAATAAAGCCATTTTTAAAAGGACTCATATTTTCTATCCTCCTGAACTTAGACTGACTCTCCTGACTTCCTTGTGAATGAAAGAAAAAGCACCAGTGGAGAGTGACCTAGAGACACGCAGTTGTAAAACACGACAAGGTCCTGTTCCTGGCTGTGTCTCTTTTTAGGAATGTTCATTTTTAGAAACCAAGTGCCTGGGATGAAGCCAAGCAGCCACAGAGAAAGACATGCAGGAATGGTACATTTCAGTGGGCAGACTCAGTCAGATTCCTCTATGGAGGCAGGTACATCTCTAGGTGATTCAGGCCTATAGCTCAAGGCTACCTCGGGTGATGGTGAGTGACTGTCTTGGTTTGACTAGTTATGACCCCATAAAATGCTTGGCTCAGAGTGAGTGGTATTATTTGGAGTTGTGGCCTTGTTGTGGTAGATGTGGTCTTGTTGGAGGAAGTGAGTCACAGTGGAGGTGGGCTTTGAGGTCTTATATACTCAAGCTATATGCAGTATGGGACACAGACTCCTTCTGCTTACTGTGTAGAACTCTCAGCTCATTCTCCAGCACCATGTCTGCCTACACACCACAATGAAGATAATGGCAAATCCTCTGAAACTGTAAGCCAGTGCCAATTATATGTTTTTCTTTATCAGAGCTGCCATGATCTTGGTGTCTCTTCACAGGAATGGAAACTCTGAGACATAAGTTGGTAGCAGGGACTGCGGGCTATTGTGATAGGCTGGATCATGTCTTTGTTTGGAGATATATGGACTTTGGGATTAGGGATTAGAAAAACAGTTGACTGCTTTATGTGGGGCTTAATGGGTCATCTTAGTAGGTCCATGGAAGACAGTGGCGCTGACTGAGAGTGATTTGAACTGTGGGGGCCTGAATCAATAGGTTTCAGAGGAGAAGACTATTAGTATGTGGCCTAGAGACTGATTTGGGGATATTTTGGTGAAGAATGTGGTTGCTTTTTGTCCTTTTCTGAAAAATCTGCTTGAGGCTAAAGTGAAGAGTTTTGGATTAATTCCGTTGGCAGAGGAAATCTCAAAACAGCCTAATATTGGCTCTGTAATATGGTTATTACTGTTTGCTCTTATGAGGATCTATAATAAAGAGGGGTAACTGAGCAAGGAAAAATGCAAAATGTACAGTTCAAGGAAAAAGGGGCTCAGGGAGTGGAACTGAGTTAAGTCCTATGTTCAAGAAGATAAACAGTTTAATGTAAAGCCCGATATTAAATGAAATAAAGGGAGTGGAGACTTCCCAGCAAGTTCCCACCCAGCTAAGTTTCCAACTTCTGAAAGGAAATTAAAGAACAGCTAGGTCCCGGTATGGTGGTGCACAACTTTAATCCCAGAACTCAGGAGACAGAGCCACGCAGATCTCTGATTTCAAGGCCAGCCTGGTCTACAGAGTAAGTTCCAGGATAGCCAAGCTTAGTCAGTGAAGAAAACCTTCTAAAACAGAAAACTGGTGTAGTGGTTGAATGAGAGAGGCCATGTTCCAGTCCTATAAAGCCGCAGAACTTGGCAGTTTTGGTCATGCGGTTCTGCTTTCAGAGTCAAGGACAGGAGAAAGGGAATATGGAACCTCCCACGGTGATTAAGGAAAGCTCCTCGAACCAGACATGTGCCACGAGTGTCCCTGCATGGAGGCCCAGAGAGAGGCCATTATTTGAAGCTGTGAAGGGTGAAACCTGGATTGCCTCTGAGACCCCAAGATATTGGATGTTGGGACTAATGAGTCCTGGCCTTCAGCTGCTTTTCCTCCTAGAACCTTCTAATTGAAGTTACTAGAAGCTGTGCCTAGTTAGAGGATCAGAGGATGGGATTTTCACCTGTTGGCCATTGACTGCAGTGTATTTAAGTCTTCATGGTGTTAATAAAGAAGGGATTTTGGTATCAGTGTTTGAAGGTCTTGCGTGTCGGTCTGTCTCTGTGTGTGTATTCTCAACCTCCAGCCTCTTTCCCGAAACTCGTGAACTGGGGTTCTAGTGCACAGAGCGCAGACACGGGGGCACGGTGCACAGCAATTGGAGGTCCCCACCGAGATTTCGGCAGTTGGAGATGCTAGAATAGGGGATACCCACCAAGGAGAGCTACTAGCAGGGGTGGAGAGGCTCATGAGGAAAGAAGTGTGTTGTAGTCAACAACTAACTCCTTTCCATTGGAGTTGGAGTGCTTTGATATCAGACATGGAGATGCAGAGTTTGGGAAGTCTGCCCAGCTGGTTTTTAAAGTCTTGCTTTGGCCCATCATTTCCTCACTAGCCCATCTTCCTTCCATTTTGGAATGGTAATGTGCATCTTGCACCATGATTTGTTGGATGTATGAGATCTGAGATCTAATTTTTGAGGGGATTTCAGGGAAGAGAGTGTATGAATCTCAGAAAAGACTTTGAACTTTGGACATTTAAACTTTGTTCTGACTGTGATAGACTAAGGGCACTTTTGAAGTTGAACTAAATGCATTTTTCATTGTGTTAAAGGCATAAGCCTATGGGGGCCAGGGACTGGAATGTGGTGGTTTGAAAAGGTATGGCCCTCATAGACTCATCTGTTTGAATGCCTGGCCCTTGTGGCCTTGTTAGAGGAAACGCGTCATGGAGGGGGCGGGCTTTGAGGTCTTATATATTAAGCTATGCCCAATGTGGGACTTGGATTACTTCTGCTGCCTGTCAATTAAAATGTAGAACTCTCAGCTCTTTCTCCAGCATCATGTCTGCCTACATATCACCATGAAAATAATGGGCTAAACCTCTGAAGCTGTAAGTCAGCCCCAATTAAATGTTTTTCTTATGAGAGTTGCCATGGTCACGGTGTGTCTTCACAGCCACAGAAACCCTGACTAAGAAAGCAGGGGAAGAGGTGATTTAGTCCCAATCCCTGTCAGAATCACAGGATCGAGAAAAACATGAATGTCTTTGTGCTTATCATTTTACCCCTTAAAGTAAAGGGTGATTTGATACCCAACACCACTGAAGAATGCTACTTCCTATCACATGAAAGGGTTATTTTTTGAGTGTGTGTGTGTGTATGTGTGTATGTATGTGTATGTATGTGTATGTGTGTTTGTAGGTATGTGTGTGTGTATGTATGTGTATGTGTGTATGTGTGTGTGTATGTATGTATGTGTGTGTATGTATGTGTGTGTGTATGTGTGTATGTGTGTGTATGTATGTATGTGTGTGTATGTGTGTATGTGTGTGTATGTATGTATGTGTGTGTGTTTGTAGGTATGTGTGTGTGTGTGTGTGTGTGTGTGTGTGTGTAAGTGTGTGTAGGCCTGAAGTTGCCTCAGGTGCTTTCCAGGTTGCTGAGTTTTCCAAGCATCCTGGATCTCCCTAACTGGGCTAGACATCTGGCCAATGAGCTTCAGGAATGTTTCCTCTGCCCCTGGCCCCTCTCTAACACTGGAGTTGTAGATATGTTCCACTACTCTTGGCTTTATGTGAGTGCTGGGCATCTGAATTTTAATCCTTACGCTTGCTGGGTGGGTCCGTTACCAAGTCATCTTCCTGTACCTTGTGTAAGTTTCTTTTCTTTCTCTACCCTTTACATGGATATTAATATAAGACATCTAGCATGCAACAAAATAGTTTCTCTTAGTGATCATCTAACCCAGGGATTTGCAAATAATTTCATAGCTGATTTTTTTTTTTTGGTTGTTGTTGTTAATTAAGTATCCTGGGACCTGTTTCAGACCCTAAAGAAGGGCCTGGGGTAGTGCTCTGAAATCTGCTGAAAGCCTTCTCCTGTGCCCAGTTCAAGCTCTAGTGCAGTCTGCTCCCCTGTCCTGAGAGGAGGAGCAGCCCAGAGGCAGGAAATCGCTTAGCTTTAGGCATGGAAACTCATTAGCAGGGCCCGAAACTAGAACGCCACTCTCCAGTCACCCACCACACTTCTTCTGAGACACCTTTCACTCATGTGACTTAGCAATGGACCCTCTGTTCCTCAAGGAAATGCTGCAGATGTTGACCTCTGTCATCTACCACATATTATTTGGTCAAGTGAATGAGATGTTGGCATGCTTTCAGAGAGTCTGCCCTGAAAAGGGCCCGGGGAGAACGGCCTGTGAGGTCGAATCACAGTGACACGGTGATAACAGTTGACACGTTCCCTGAATGACACAGTCACCCTCACATACCCGCATGTTCCTTTCTTCGTCTTGATGTGAAGGTTCAATTAAGACAGGACGCGTACGAGCTGATCAATCCGTCCCTAGCTGGCATGCTGTTTGACACGACACAAGAATAATGATGTACTGAAAAGCCGTTCTCATCACTTTGGAAGGAAGGTGACAGATACCAATGTTATAATCTGATGGGATGGAGTCAGTGTTAGAGAAGCCTTGTGATGGACTTGTGTCTGCCTCCATGACATGTCAACCACTAATTAGGCTGATTTTTGCAATAGCCCAAAGACCCATAGAAATCACCTCAGCCCCCATCTGCCCTAATTTGAGCTTTAAATATCTAATGCTTTCAGGAAAATTGCTTGTCAACTTTTGGGATTTATGTGATTGGAAGGGTTACATATATCCCCTTGAAATTTGATTTTTGAACTGGTAAAGAGATTAGTGTTTTTATTCTGGTTAGGTCTTCTCTTACATTTAGTATTGGTAACTTAAGCTTACTGTTTGCAAAGTGTTATTTTGTTAAATATATTGCCTTTTGCTCTGTCTTTGTGGCCACCTTTGAACCAACAGAGCATTGCTGTGGGATATTTTGTCATCTTACCTTTGTTTTCCAGTTTCCAGAGAGCATGAGTTGTGCCTGGAATGAGTTATTTTCAACACGGTTTACAGAATTTGTGCCACATTAAACTGGAAGATGTACCATGGAATGGTGAGCAGATTATAATAATTACCATTCTTAATTGGAATTTTAAAAGCACTTTCTAAGTGTTCTTATTAATATTTGCTTTACTGCTTTTTCTAATTTTATATTTATTGCTTCTTCTTTCTCATTTGTAGATTTTCTAATTTACATTTTGTTTGATTAAATTTGATTATTCCTCTTGGCATTTTGTTAAGGTTTGTATGTTTTGCCTTTGCTGTAAACAACCTTAATATTTTTGAATGTTTACAGTTGCGTCAAGCATATCTTATTAACACAAATAGTGTACTAGTAAGATAGATGATATTAATTATTCTTATGTTAGAAACAAGGAAACTAAAAAAGGAAATGACGGAATGATAACTGGACTAAAGGTGGTAGAAGGGTCTAATCATTTTCCTTTGTACTTAGGGATTGAATATGCTATGCCAGACTTCTAATGTATGGATGGTTGTTTTTACTTTGATTTTCCAAATATGTATACAGCTTGCCTTAAGTGAATTACTCTCAAGATCAAAGTCACCCAAATTGCTAGACTCCATCACCAAGATTCTAAGATAGGAAACGTGGTGAGATTTAGACATTTGTTCTGAAGTTTTGAGCTTATGTGGATGCTGCTGATCTTCAACCATTCTTTGAGAACCTGACTTTTCATTCACTTCATTTCATTTCCTTTAAATAAACCAAGACATTCCTACATAGCTAGCTTCACCTGAATAGAACAAGGTTGATGTGGGATCTCCTTTAGATTCTGCTAGACATTCTGAGGGATACAGAAGAAAGTGACTAACAAACTGCCAATATAGGCAGAACTGGTCTTTGAAATTTCCTACTTCATGGAAAAGTCTGCTGGATACTATGGGCCTATAGACTGAAGAAGAATGCCCCAAAAGTACAGAAGAACTTTAGGTGGCTGTCCAGGCAACAAAATGTCTCTATCATTTCTAGAGTTTTGAAAGTTGCTTACAATGCACTTCTTGTTTACTTAGCTAATATTATATCCTTCTGGAGTATTTGATGGAGTTGAAGAGTAGATAGAAATTATATAGTTTTCCTTAGTTATGATAAAAGATAAAGTAGATATAAATATTGTAATTGTAATTCTTGCTTGATACCTGTTTTGCTATATGTAATTTTACTATGCTAATGTTAAAACCTTCGTTTTTATTTAAACAGAAAAGGGGAGATGATGTGGGATTTCTCTCTGTATCTGTGAATGCCATTGGTTAATAAAGAAACTGGCTTGGCCTGATAGGGTAGAACAGAGCTAGGTGGGGAAAAATAAACAGAATGCTGGGAGAAGAAAGGCAGAGTCAGAGAAGCCATGTAGACATGCAAGAGACAGATGCCGGAACTTTACCTGGTAAGCCGCAGCCTTGTGGTGATACACAAATTAATGGAGATGGGTTAATTGAAATATATGAGTTAGCCAGAAATACACTTAAGCTATTGACCAAACAGTATTGCAAATAATATGATTTCTGTGTTGTTGATTATTTTGGGAGTCTGTGCAGCCAGGAAATGAACAAGTGGCCTACTATAACACGAGGTCATATATAATATCAATGAACTAAGGGATTGTTTTCATAGATTCTTTTTCTAGGTAGTTCCTGGAATTATGCACCACTGATGATTGCTCTTTCAGCTTTCAAGATCTAATGTGTTTATAGTCTAATGTCTAAAGCTTAAGTGAAGTCTTCAGCTGAAAAGTTTACAATTCACATTGATTCTCACATTTGTAGTCAGCTCCAATAATCAAGTCTTCCAAAGTTCAAGAGGAGTCTCTAATATTGGTGATTCAGACTGTATACACACTATGTAGGTTTATCTATGCCCTACACTTTGTCCCTTTCAGAAGACATTTATGGGTCTTATTTTAATAGGAAGTGACAGTTGGCCAGCATTTATTTTTTGTGTTTTAATATTTTGACCATTCTTCCTGTTGACAGTTTATCAATGTTGGGTATTTTCTTGAGTCATTGGTAGAACTTTGAGTTGATACCAGTAAAATGACTAATTTTATGAGTTGCTTAAGACAGATATGGAGGGGACAGATAGACAAAGAAAATGCTTAAAGTTTCAGTATATGGTGTCCATGTAGGAAGAGTAACAAGCTATGAGGCAGTCAAAGATGCTCAAGCCATATCTCTTCCTGAGAAAAGAATGCTGTCCTTACATTGCAGGTCTACCTTGTGGAAAATGTGAGGTCAAGAATGGGAGATATATTTTAAACTTTAAGTTCATTTTCTAACTCAATGCTGAGAAAATGTTCTGCATAATATATTTAATCACACAATTAATTCTTGTTGTATTATGAATTTTTACTTTCAAGAATTAAATTTTTCATTAGATCTCAAGCAATATACACTGTACAAGGAGACCAGGTTTAGAGTAAAAAAAAATTTATCTGATGACTTCTTTTTCCTATGAAACTCATGAAGGATATGGTCTTGGCATACTTTTAACTTCCCTTTTATTTTATTCGTCGATAAAATAAATAGAGAGCTTCTCTTCTACAGGAAAGTTACGGTGTTTAAGTAAGGTTAAGTACAATAATGTAATAAAGTATAAAATATCCCAGTTTATATTCTATTTCCTATTGGATCATAGGGAATCTGAATAAAGAAATAACTCCCTTCACTCTCATCATTTCCTTTCATTCAACCATTGGCAGTAACTGCACCGCCTCTCCGCGGCCTACAAAATATTCCCAGCACAATAAAACTTCTAAATCCAGGGAATGCTTTCCGGAAGGATCTAACAAGGGATCATCTATATGAGGAAGGGAAAGTCCACCACAGATTTCACAAAGAACTAATTGGGGCATGCTGAAATCCTAATGTGAGTCTTTACCCTTCTTGTGTTGCCAGTTTATAGACTGATAGATGGGTTGTTTCATTAGAGATTTACCATTACATTTCATTCTCTCTTTTCCTGTAGCTTCTCTATAAAACATATTTATTTTTATTTTTTTATATTTATTTTTATTTATATATAAAACATATATATATATATATATATATATATATATATATATATATATATATATTTGCAGTGACAGTCTTATGGCCTGTCACTGCAGAGGCTGTTGGAACTCATATTAGCTGCTAGCAAATTTCTGGATGTCTGTGTATCTAAGACAAGTGTGTCAGAAAGAATTTTCATTAGCTTCTTCTCAGGTGTCTTTTGTGGATGATGAACAAACCAACCTGGTAGGCTGAAGCTCATATGGAGAAAGTGGGTATTTAATGTGATCAGTAGCAATGATTCCCAATGGAGCATATTGTTTCTGTGCTTGGCAATGTTGATATGTTTCATTCACAGGGTCATTTACTATTTGTAAGAGATATCGGAGGTGTGTGTTATTATTTCTGTTCTATAAATGCAGTGGTCTGTACTCAAAACTAAGCGTCAACACCTGCACAAAATGCGGTTTTTCAGAACGTTCAGAGCTTAGTTTTCTAGCCTATTTATTCTTGAATAAGATTAATTTTTCAGACCCACATTTTTCATCCATAAAACATATTCTCAAAGTGTTTTGAATGTTAAGTATTATAATTACTGCACATGACATATAGACACTGGGTTGTCTTTAGAAAGTATTATTTATCACCAACAAAAGGCACCATCATGATCATCTCTTCAAAATCATGTATGTCATTCATCTCAAGCCCAAGGATATGCTTTCATGCTGAATTAGAACCTTCCCTAGCAGGTGAATTTGTCTATGAAAGAGTCATAAAAATTATCACTTTTTACAAGTAGTTGGGTGGTTTAAATGTAGAGCATAGTAATAGTAACTTAGGATTTCTGATATGGTAAAAATACCTGTGCTTTTCTGATGGCCTATTTAGAGAAGTTCATTAGATAATGAATTGAATTTTTAAAAAAAAAAATCAGTTTACAAAAGCAAGAATTTAGATGTTGAAAAGTTGTGAAATAGCATTCTAGCTAGCCACCAAATCCTTTCCCACCAACTTCTAAGTGCACATAGAAGACCAAATTTCCTGCATTCTTTATAACTAGATATGGCAGTGCCCTTGCATTCTTCTGCTGAAGAAAGGGTAAGCTGCAGCTCAGGCAAGCTTCCAGTGGAATGACTCTCATTGTTTCTTTGCTCTTTGGCTGAACCAAATACAGACAGAGAATCTTTGAACTTACAAGTAGAAAAGGCAAAAATGATAGGTTAAAAAACCCTGGGTATATTTGAATCATTCCTGGAAAACAGTGACCTGTGCACAAAAATACTCAAGTGGGATTTACTTCAGGAAGACATCACTTTCATATTGAGTATTTGCTGTGAGAAATGCTTTTGTACACTGTAAGATTTGTCACTCATATTGGTTTAATAAAACATGGATTGGCCAGTAGCCAGGCAAGAAGTATTAGGTGGGGTGATCAGACTAGGAGAATTTTAGGAAGAGAAAAGGCAGAGACACAGTGATAAGCCAGATGCAGAGGAAACAAGATGAGAATGCCTTATTGAGAAAAGGTACCAAGCCACGTAACAAAACATAGATAAGAGTTATGGAATAATTTAAGTTGTAAGAGCTAGTTAGTTATAAACCTGAGCTATAGGCCAAACAGTTTATAATTAATATAAACTTCTGTGTGTTTATTTTGTACTGAACAGCTATCCCAAATAAAATAATATAGAGATATTTCATGATCTTTGGTAGCTGTGCTAATAATATTGGCTTCTAATGGAAGCCCTCCTTAACTTGTTTTTTTTCTTTTGATGGCTTAAGGTTAACCAGCAGCAGAAAGAACCTCTCTCCACATGACACCTGGGCATCATCTATAATCATTCTTCCTCGCTTGGCTATCTGCCTTCACTTAAGAATGTCCCCATCCTCCTGCCCCTGCAAGCATTATGTATCTATCATCCTTTCTTCCTTAACTTAACACAGCAGCACTTTATCAATATTCTTCAGTACTATATCATATCATGTACTCTTCAGTCCATTTCTGACACAGTTTGGTTAACCAAAATGTAAGAAGTTGGTGAGAAATGTATAGTGTTTAACTGATTTCATGTTATTGATAAGCAGAAGAGAAATGGAACTGAGGAGTTATTTCCTAATTCTGTTTAAGCGGCAGTTTAAAATGGCAGAATTGCTAATGAGCAGCAGAAGTGACGAATAAATGGTGCCTCCTGCTTGCCTTCTGGCGTTGCTCCCAGAAAAGGAACTAACTCAGTCATGAAGTGACCCAAGCCAGAGAGCAATGGGAATGATAGAGGGATCAAAGGGCTTGGAAATATGCGCAGTATATAATAAAGGCTTAATTGATTTTTCAAGCAATCTTTTTCTCATTCTTTGACAATTAGAAACCAGAGGTAGGAAACTGTTTCTTTTTGCCTTAGGACTATCCATGACTCTTTCTATACTCTTGACTTCTCAGCCGGTTACTTCTTTCATGGCTATTTGCTTAAATTAACATTGTCTCAGAAAACTGGATTGTTTATTATTTCCCTGTGTCATTTTTGCTTCCTTAGAAAATCCCATCACTTTTTACCAGTCTTTATAAATCACCACACACATGCTGACAAGCACACATGCATGCACACATGCATGCACACATGCACAGAGGGAATTTGGGGAGGTCGGGAGGTAGAGAGAGAGTGAGGTAGAGAGAGAGGGGGGAGGAGGGAGAGAGAGAGACATTGTGGGGTAGGCAGAAGGTGCACAGGAAAGCACTATGTAATTTTGGTTGGCCTTGAACTCACACTCCTTTGCATCAACCTACTGAGTACTGGGAATATAGGCACATGCTACCAAGCCTGGTACTTTTTGAAATAAAAAAAAAAATCAACTCTTATCTTTTCCAGGAGGTACTTTAAGACTCTATTTTTATTTATCTGCTTTTAAATGGTGAATGTTGGTTCAATCCCCAAGGCATTATAACTGCTCCCCCCGTGTTGACACATTCCTGCCAGTTACTGTTGGAAAGTAGGGGATGAACCCCAAGTGCACTATTTCCTGAGTTTAGGAACTCAAAAATGTGAGTCTATTCCACCTTCTCTGAAGGTCAGAGAGTTTGACCTTGTTTTTGCTCTTTCAAAGTTGTTGGCAACAGGTGTCACTACACAACAAGATAGTCTGTCTTAGGGTGTTACCGATATTAAGATGGCCAATAAAGGTAGATCTCCTCCATCCTGACCAAAGGTCAGAGAATTCAAACATACTTCTGTTCTTTCTTTTAAAATAGGAGGTTTGACTCAGGGAGTGGCTGTCTTCAGGATACTTCTTGGTCTAGGGTACATTCACTGCCCCAAACATCAAATAGTTTTCTTAAGAAATAATAGCACGATGTCTCAAGTATTGAAGCAAGTAGCTGTTCTGGTTGTCCTTTGTATCATGTTAAAGCAGTCTTTTGCCTTCTTCCCCCTTTTTTATTAGGATATAAAGGTATATGGAAAATTAAACATGGGCAAACTCAGAACTCAGAAATTCAGCATTCAGGATCGGTGCTTAGTTGCCCTCCTCATACTATTCTGTGTCTCTGTGTTTCTTTTCTTTCTTTCTTTCTTTTTTTTTTTTTTCTCGAGACAGGGTTTCTCTGTGGCTTTGGAGCCTGTCCTGGATCTAGTTCTTGTAGATCAGGCTGGCCTCGAACTCACAGAGATCCGCCTGCCTCTGCCTCCCGAGTGCTGGGATTAAAGGTGTGCGCCACCACCGCCCAGCTGTCTCTGTGTTTCTTATCTCTGTTCCTCCTACCTAATGTTTCCAATCCTCCCACCACTACCCTGGAACGTATAATCCTTCAGCAGCTAGGGTTGCGATAGGAGTCACCCCAAAAGGTGGCTCATGACAGCTAAGCCCTTGTTCTATAGACTGGCTAACTGGTTCTCTATGAAGTGAGCTTCCACAGTCTCTGTCATCACGGCCTGTATCCCGATCACTCCTCTCAAGTATACACTTTCTATATTTAGTATGTTCAGACTTAGCTTTACTCCGTAGCACTGTGGTTTCCATCTGGATTTCGAATCCAAACTTTTGGAGTCTACAGAACTCACGTAGGTCTTGCCAGTCTATCCTTCTTGCCAAGTTTGGTGCTGAATGTCACTCAGCTACCAATCTTCTGGGAAAGAGTCACTACCCGGGATAGTCCTCCATCTGTCTTCTGAAGGTGCTTTTTCTTTTTTCTCTCCGGCTACCATATCCTCTACTATTTGTGGCCATTGGAAAGCTGACTTGTTTGAAGCCTTCCTTTTCTCATGTGGAAATTAGTATAGTGTTAATATTCCCTTTTGCAAATACAAAATTAGTTAGCCCTTGGGATCTTACCCACCACATATTAAATGTTAAAAATAAAGGTGTTATTTTGATTTCTGTTCTTACTAACCTCATTATTCCTATGTCATATCTCTGAGTTAAAATCTCCTGCTTGAATCATCCTTGAACTGACCACATGCTTTAGATATTAATGACTATTTCTGTAGCCATATAATTTTTCTGTCTCTTACTGCAATCTGCTGTAAATGCTTCCCTTGCTATGGTATAAGTTTGCCCATGCTCAAGTGTGCTTCATCCTTTCACGTAGAGGACTTGTTATATTTTCATTTAGGAAACTTTCCAAATTGCTTTCAGAAATATTTTTTCACATTTATGCCCTCTGCTCATTGTAGGTTCTTCACAGTCAGAGATATCAACATTTGCACTCTTGTGTTTCATAATATATTTCACACATACCATCAGTACTCACAACTAGGATGCCTGAATGATTGCCCATCTAGAATAAAATACATAATTTCTTAAATTGAATCTTCACCATTTTTCTGTTAGAAAAAGTGCTAATAGTTCTTAGTTAATAAGCTTATCAATCAATTTTAATTTAATAGATTTCATTCTTCAAAATTGATTGATTATTATTAGAAATAAGTTGTCCAACCTAATATAAACAATTTCTACAAAGTTTGAGAGAGTCAGAGTAAGAAGCACAGAGGAAATGGAACATTATGTTTATTTTTAGAATAGGGCATTCAAATAAATAAAAAGGAAATAAGGCTTCTGGCAGAATTCCCAAATTTATTAGAGGAAACTTTTGATGGTACACTTGTCTTGATTATTGGAAAAAATGTGAAATTATTAGGTCCAAGTTGTGGGAGATCTTTGAGAAAAAAAATCTGACAAGTCTTACACCTTGTTTGGTAGCTTCTGGAGCTATTTCTCAGCATTAGTTTAGGAATATGGAATCTCTAAAGCTAAGCAGGCATACATCTGTGAGCACATCTGTGCAAATATGACAGATTGGTCAGTCACTAGAGTCAGGGAACTCTTGAGAATCAAGTTCTGAGTTTAGGAGTGAGAGAATTGTGCTGCTAATCATAGGAACTAGAAAGTGTGTAATTGATAATCGTCACATAGAAAAAGCAAATTAATTTGACTTGTGACTTTTATTCAAGAGTGGAAGGAAAAAAGATCAAAGATAATTCCCAGAACTTAAACCCAAGTGGGAAAAGTGGAATTACAGACAAAAGAGAGACAGCAAGAAGGAGGTGCTTGTTTGAGCTCAGCTTTAGAATCTGCAAAAACAATATTTAATTATGTGTCCAATAGTTAGTACAAAATATGAGCTATAGATCTACGTAGGACCACAATGGGTCAAGCATATGGAAATAAGAAGTGAAATTAGTATTTAACAAGTTGATAGAGAACAATGGCATTGTACAGACTGGCAGTGACTTGTGGCTCAATCTCTCCAAGTATAACCCACCACAGTTTGAAATATGTTTGCAACATGTTTGCTATTTACATGTTTTTTGTTTGCTTGATAAAAGATGCTGGATTATGTGAAGAAAGTTGTTGACTATTTTGATCAAATCAAATAATATTAAAAATTAAACATTTTTATTGTGAGTTTTGAAATAACTTATTTTTTCTATAAAAATTGCAAGTACTTTCGTCAGTTACTGTTGGGTAGTATATATATATATATATATATATATATATATTCATACATATTCATAAATTATAAGTTAAAACCTAAGACACACAGAGATCCGCCTGCCTCTGCCTCCCGAGTGCTGGGATTAAAAAAAAGAAAAAAAAAACCTAAGACACAAATGCATTGTTTTACTACAAGTGAAAAGAGTCTTTAACCCTTCAGAAACCCTAGCTTCTTTCCTTGTCATAGCTAAGTGTTTGGAATCAGAAGCATAAAACAATACTTTGTTCAGGACATGTTTCTGGCATTAACGGGATACAGTCACTTCTGTGCTGGCCAATAGATAACACAAAGAGAAATATGGCTGATCTGTCATATCATTATTAAAAAAATAAGTAGTACCAGGGGCACCTTTGGTATGCAGGTTCTAGTGTTCAAGGACTGCTGGAATAAATGCAGTTAACTCACTTTATCCTCCCAATATCTTCATGCAGTAAAATCTATCATCACTCTGCAGGTGGCAGAGATGAGGAAGTCGTTTTGTGGAGACAGCAGAGCTAGAATTTGAACAGATAACCCAACATAAGAGTTAAGAGTTCATGCCATTATCTGTTACACTATAATGTTCCTGAGAGCCTTTCCTTCCTTTTCCTTCCTTCCTTCCTTCCTTCCTTCCTTCCTTCCTTCCTTCCTTCCTTCCTTCCTTCCTTCCTCCCTCCCTCCCTCCCTCCCTCCCTCCCTCCCTTCCTTCCTTCCTTCCTTCTTTCCTTCCCTTTGGTTTTTGAGACGAGGTTTCTCTGTGTAACACTGGCACTCTGGGCACTCTCTAGGTAGACCAAGCTGGCCTCAAACTCAGAGAGCCACCTGCTGCTGGAATTAATGCTGCTGCCACCATGCCTAGCTCTATCAACGTTCTTTAGCTGAAATGATGACATAACAAGAAGCTCAACAGACATAATTTTAAGTGATTATATCTCCATTAACCCCGTAAAGGTGGAACAAGAGTAGACAAACCAATAAACAAATGCTAGTTTATTTGCAGAAAAATGAACTGCAACAACTGTGAGGTCCCTGTCTTAGGAGGCATGATGTATGTATGTATGTATGTATGTATGTATGTATGTATGTAACTATATGTATGTGTGTGTGTGTGTGTGTGTATGTATGTATTTTTAACAAAAACTCTCCTGAAAATGAAGGAACTGAATTCTTCTGGACTCCAAGCGTCACCACAAACCCTGTGGTAACGATTGTACAGCTCTGCCCCTGCATTTCACGTTGGGAGGCTTGAATTTAATTGCGGTTACTTCATCAGTTTCATTGCTTGCTCATTAGGTAAATGATAATATCCCAGCCAGGAGAACAGAGGCGGACATGGGTGCCTTGCTTCCTTTATAGCAGATGAAGGACAGTAGGCATAAGGAGAGAGTCACACCTGAGCACTCAAGAAAGACAGGAGGAGCAGAAGCCTGTTGAGACTAGGGAAGGAGACGAGGTGAAGGGCAAAGCTGCTTCAGTAGTGGGCACCATGCTGGAAGCAGAGCTTTGGAGATCTTCATCTGTGGTAACTGACCTGACTAGCTTATGTCTTTGATGTACTCAGTAAATTTCATTGTTGGTGAAAGGAGAAGCAAGTCTCACGGTGCAATTTGCAGTTTCCCAAATTCTCAAACATCCAAACTTTCCAGAAGTGGGAATAGAAAAAGAAAGGGATCCAAACTGTGAAATAGTAAAATATTTTAAATTTTCATGAATGTTTTAGCTACAATCCTTTGATAATGCTTCCACCTTAAACGTCAGCTTGATTTGCAGGGTAAAGGGACTGGTAATGCTGTTTCCATTTACTTATAATTTTTATGATCTTAATTCTAGATTCCTTTAAGAGTCTAGAATTTTCTCCTGCTCCTCATACTGCATCACCTTGTTTAGGCTTAATGCAAGGGAGGTGCTTAGTCTTACTTCAACTTGACATGCCATGCTTTGTTGATACTCACAGGTGACCTGCCCTTTTCTAAACAGAAACAGAGGAAGAGTGGATTGTGGGGTGGGAACAGAGATGGTTGGGAGAAGGAGCTGGAGGAGGAGGAAGGAGGGGAAACTGTGAGCAGGATGTAAAATAAGTAAATAAATTTATATAAAAAGGAGTTTGTGTTTCTTATATGCCATTTTACATTGTCTACTGTAAGAGACTGCTCAAACAGGCATAGACCAAGGTATTGGTAAGAAAGCTATTCTAAAAAAAAGTGTCAAGAAGGTACATGAAAGAATACTCATCAGAAAAAAATTGTAATTCTTGAGCCCTTAAATATAGCTTACAAATTATATGCATAGATTATATGCCATTTTAAGTTATTTGTTATTCTGAATATTACCCATTTTGATTTTCAGTTATGGTTGACAAACTTCTATGAAAAAAAGAAGTGTGAACCTTGTAGGAAACAATAATCACCAGCCTAACAAGATATGCCGTGGGTTTATTAGTTACGTATATATTATGAGGGTAACCAAGTGCTTTCAGATTGGATTTAATGCCTGATCCATAGCAAAATATTTACATTTGGTATTGTAAAATTCCAAGAATCCACATCTGTGAAGCCCATAGGTCCTACACAATACCACTAGTATTTTGCTACATGTATGTTGTATGAATAGTCTTCTATATACATTTCTCTATACAAAAAGTTTATCTTAGCTGTTAATCCTCATCAGTAGAATCTTCGTACAAAGAATGGCAGTTACTATAGACACTCTACTGTTCAAAATGCAGAGGACAAGTGTCTATGGAGTTCTTAACAATAAAAGTAACAACTAAACAATAACTTCTTTACATAAGACTCAGGGAACATCATGGAAGAAGAAGAGAAAGACAGAGAGGACCAGAACAAAACAGAAGATATTCTCAGGGTGAACTCAATGAAGCTGCACAAGGCCTGCATAAGGGCTAGCCAGTCAGCCTTCTGTTATGGATAAGGGAGAAGCACAACTTTCCATCATTAACAGGGGAATAAGAGAGCTAAGTACTAATTAAAACATAGATTTTTAAATATGCTATTATGCCTTTGTACATAGTAGGTGAAAGAAAACATGGAGATGTTGAAACTGAAGGAAATCTCAGTGACTTAGAGGAGTCAGGAGTCAGCCAGAGAAGGAAGGCATGGGACGTAGGTGAATAGAAAAAGCCTTATGACATTTCGTAGAGCTATTACTCTTGCTAAGGACCAGACTCAAGTAGATTTTGTATGTCTTCACCAAGAACTTATCAACTAGCTTGCTTAGAATGGCATTTCTCCCATAAACACTTCCCACAGTTTTCCCCGTCAAACTATTCTTGAAGTGCACCTGTGCCTTCTGTTATACTTTGTGCTTATCTTCCTCTTGCATACTTTATTTAATTTCCCTAGAGAGAATAATTTCCCTGGCTCCAATTTGTATTATTGGAGTACAATTTTTATATATGTTTTCTTTTTGACTAGGTCTTGATTTTTTTTTTTTATTAATTCTGTTGGATTTCCTCTTAGTCTATGCTTCCTCAATTCTGGCTACAACTTCAAAATTGACTCTTTCAGTTTTGATCTCTATTTCAAGTACTGAAACCTTTTCTTACCTATGACTATGATGTTTATATGGAGGAGGGAAGGAGATGGAAATTTTTAAATATAAAAAAAAATAAACCATGAGAAAAAAAAAGATCAATAGAAGAGAAATGACATTTGTTCACAGTAGATTCCTGGGTTAGGTGCATGAAAACTATAGATTGTGTGAGAAAGAATGTGCATGCAATTACAATTGGAGAAAAGAGAGGCCATGAATTTGAAGCAGAGTAGAGAGGGCCACATGGGAGGGCTTGGAAATAGGAAGGGGAAGGGGTAGAATTATGTAATTATATTACAATGTCAAAAGTAAACAAAATACTAAAATTTCAAAGGGGGATTTTAACATTCTCATTTTAATTATGTGCTTAAAAGGTAAGTTATGTTCAAGGAGACTAGAAGGTAGGCGCTATGGGGTTGAGTTTTATATATTCTTTGGTAATGGTAATGATCTGTAAGATAATCAACAGGGAATGAAGACTAAAAGCTTAGTGATGGTGACTTAAGGTCAGAGAGAAAGGAAGATATGTGAGGATACAAACAATGAAATTGAATCCATCAATGCCATCGAGGATCAACTCTGAAACACAGAACACAATGCAATGCCAATCTAAAACCTGAGGATAATCAATGACGACATCTTTGCCATTAAGGAGTTTGGGAAAATAATCTCCTTTTTGCTGTGAGTTTGTCTTTAGCCTCAGGAACAAAAATGGTCTTGTGATTTGAAAAAAACATTGTTATGGACAAAAAGTCCATTCCTGAAGGAAATGATTTCTGTTCCCAATTAGAAATAAATATTAGCCTCTCTTTGAATGTACTCTGTCCTGCCTGTGGGCTAGAAACCTCTAAAATTCTCCATAGACCAAAGACCAGACATAGATAAAATTATAGACTATCAAATAATGCCATTGACAACAATGAGGACCCTAAGAGAGACGTACATAGATCTAATCTACATGGGTAGTAGAAAAAAATTAAGATATCCCGAGTAAATTTGGAGCATGGGGACCTTGGGAGAGGTTAAAGGGGAGGGGAGAGGCAGGGAGGGGAGCATAGAAAAATGTGGAGCTCAACAAAATCAATAAAAATAAATATAATGCATTTGGGAGACTTAGATCTGTTAGAAATTTTATCTGGTAAGATCAGAAGCTGGGCTTAAAGTGATAAAGATTTGATAGGTCTGTGGACTCATGTTTGTCCCCAAACTCTTACTTTAATGCCTAATTTCCACTGGGAAGGGATTTGGAATACAACCTCCAGACATAATTAGACCATGAACATACCCATTGCTAAAGAAAACAGTAGCTAAACCTACAGCCTCGGGAGAAACTAAAGCAGTAGGCTCTTTCTTTCCATCTCCCCCTTGTGAAAATCAGAAAGAAAGGGTTCTCATCATCAATGGAATCAGTCAGCTTTAAGACTATAACTTCCTAGCCTCCAAGACTGTGTGAAATAACTAGTATTTTTTAAAGCCACCTAATCTACTGTCTTTTATGGCAGTCCAAGAAGACCTCCATATCCATTTTCCAGAAGATGGGAGCTAACTAACTAGACTTTGTTTTTTCTTGCTGACTGTATCTTCCAAAGAAGACTGTTGTATACAATCCTACAGTGAGATTCCCAATTTTTGCCTGACAATCTAGTCTACTTCCAATATCCAGGAGGATAACTATATGTTTTCCTTTGGGTTCACCTTCTTATTTAGCTTCTCTAGGATCTGGAATTATAGACTCACTGACCTTTATTTATGTCTAGAATCCACTGATGAGTGAGTACATACCAAATTCATCCTTTTGGGTCTGTGTTACCTCACTCAGAATAGTGTTTTCTATTTATATTCCCCCATTGCCTCATTGATAGAGTCATTTTCTCCTCCCTTTGTCTCTGGAAAAGCTTGTCTTCACTGAGATGTGGTAGAAGCAATGCTTTGTGTCCCTGGAGGGTGGTTTCAGACAGGATGAGCCTCTTACTGGTTTTCTGCCACAGTTATGCTTGAAGTGAGAGTCACCATGTCAAAAGGTTAGCAGTCTTGTGGGTCCCATGCCCTCCCCAAACATCTGGCACAGGCCTGGTAGCATCCTAGATAGTAGCTGTTTGATGCCACTGAGATTGGGTTGGTAGGTGGTACATCTAAGGCGCATGGCACTATTTGTGATGGCACATATTACTACATGGTGTTTAAACTTTCTCACACATCATTTCACCGAATCATCCAACTAATCCTTAAAGATGAGTCTTTCTTCCCCAGTGTTCCAAATAAGGAAATCAAGACAGAGAGAAGAAACCTGAAGGTTCAGACTTTAAGTGGGAGTACAAGGATTCCCATCAAGATCCGGCTAAACCCAACACCTGTGACTTTGGCACTAAGAAGTAGTTCCAGGCCAATGATGTGAAGCATCTGGTGATTCTAGCAACAATCAGTCCCCTAATTCCAGGGAAACCTGCTAAACTAAAGTAAAATTAAAGAACTTTGGTCCATTTGGTATAGCCTACCAATATACAAAGTGAACTACATTCCCTAAATGATATTGTAGTGATTTAGTCAGACAATTTTGGAGGGAATAGCATTGTGTTATCTCTTGGGCACTAAATTAATTGATGTTTTTTGAATATGTTCTAATCCTCTCCACTTAAAGAATGTGTTCTTAATTGAAGAAGACACCAGAAAGTGGAAAGATCTCCCATGCTCTTGGGTAGGTAGAATTAACACAGTAAAAATGTCAATCTTACCAAAAGCAGTCTACAGATTCAATGTAATGCCAATAAAAATCCCAGCAAAATTCTTTACAGGCCTTGAAAGAACGACACTCAACTTTATATGGCAAAACAAAAAACCCAGGACAGCCAAAACAATTCTGTACAATAAAAGAATTTCTGTAGACATCACAATCTGTGACTTAAAACTCTACTATAGAGCTACAGTACTGAAAACAGCCTGGAATTGGCATAAAAGCATAAAAACAGACAGGAGGAACCGAATCGAGGACCCGGATAACAATCCACACACCTTCGAACACCTGATTTTTGACAAAAAAGCCAAAAATATCAAATGGGAAAAATCATACTTAACAAGAAATGCTGGCATAACTGGATATCAACAGGTAGAAGAATAAAAATAGACCCATATCTATCACCATGCGCAAAACCAGGTGCAAATGGATTAAAGACCTCAACATAAAGCCAGCCACACTGAAACTTATAGAAGAGAATGTGGGAAGTACACTTGAACGCATTGACACAGAAGATCACTTCCTAAGTATAACTCCAGTAGCACAGACACTGAGAGAAACAATTAATAAATGGGAACTCTTGAAACCGAGAAGCTTCTATAAAGCAAAGGACACAGTCAACAAGACAAAACGACAGCCTATAGAATGGGAAAAGGTCTTCATTAACCCCACATCAGACAAAGGTCTGATCTCCAAAATATACAAAGAACTCAAGAAGTTGGACACCAAAAGATCATATAATTCAATAAAAAAAATGAAGTACAGACCTAAACAGAGAACTCTCAACAGAGGAATCTAAAATGGCTGAAAGACACTTAAGGAAATGGTCAACATCTTTAGTCATCAGAGACATGCAAATCAAAACAACTTTGAGATTCCATCTTACACCTGTAAGAATGACCAAGATCAAAAACAATGATAACAACTTATGCTGGAGAGGTTGTGGGGAAAAGGGAACACTCCTGCATTGCTGGTGGGAATGCAAGCTGGTACAGCCCCTTTGGATGTCAGTGTGACGATTTCTCAGAAAATTATGAAACAAACTTTCTCAGTAATACTACTTTGAGGTATCTATCCAAAGGATGTTCAATCATGTCACAAAAACATGTGCTCAACTATGTTCATAGCAGCATTGTTTGTCATAGCCAGAAACAGGAAAAAAAAACCTAAATGCCCTTCCACTGAAGAATGAATAAGGAAAATGTGGTACATTTACACAACGGAGCACTACACAGCCGAAAAAAAAACCTGACACCTTGAATTTTGTAGGAAAATGGATGGAGCTAGAAAACATCATTTTGAGTGAGGTAACTGAGACCCAGAAAGACAATTATCACATGTACGCACTCATAAGTGATTTTTAAACATAAAGAAAAGAAAACCAGCCCACAAATGTCAACCCCAGAGAACCTAGACAACAATGAGGACACTAAGAGAGACATACATAGATATAATCTACATGGGAAGTAGAAAAAGACAAGATCTGAGTAAATTGGGAGCATGGGGATCTTGGGAGAGGGTAGAAGGGGAGGGGAGAGGAAAGGAGGGGAGCAGAGAAAAATGTAGGGATCAATAAAAATAGTAAATAAACAACTAGAAGAATGCGTTCTACCTAAAGAAGCCAGTTAGGAATGTGTTATTTGCCATCCATGCCATTAAATCATACTTTGCATTTTAAACAATATCCCCAGGTGCTTCAAAGGCACATCAGATTTCGAGAAACACTAATGTGACTGATTTGGGTGCCCATTTCGGAAAAGTTCCTAACAACAAGGTAGTAGATTTGTCACTGAATTCTGCAATGTGTTGTGACAATGCTCACAGTACTCCAAGGAAAATGATTTTACAGCATGGAAATTGTGTCTTTATGTCAGTTCTTGTGGAATCTACAGGCAATATGAGCTTTGAAACTCGGTGCTTCATACTGCGATAATGAAAGGTAAATTCCATTAGCTCCTTGCTTGGAAAAATTATCTCTTAAATCTTTTCCAGACATTCCTACACAATAATCCCTCAAGAGTTAGATGGTTTTATATATGTGGTTTGCAAAGGAAATCAACAGCCAGCCTGCTAAATTATTTTCAAGGATGGTAGAAGAGATCTATGAAACCTATTTACTAGAATGTATCCTTGTCAATTGAGTTAGGCACAGAAAATTTAAATGAATTGGAAGTGACCCTTTATAAGTTATATGTCCAAGTGAGTGAAATATGGTAAGCAAAACAATCTACTATGATTAAAAAATGCATTTCCTCTTATAATTTGCCACCTATATAACTAACAAACCTGTAGCAATGGTCTCTATGAGCATGATATATTTGAATTCAACTTGTTATCTATGCATACTATCTTACATTATATATCAATCAGAGATGGGTCTAACAAAATACTGTAGCTCAGTATAAATGTTTCTTGTAAGTCATGCAAATTTACATGGGTAGAGGTGGGAGTCAGGATGCAGGTTGCAACTGTGGGAAAGATATCCTTAGCATGTTGCAGTTTTCTGCTTAATGACGTATAATCGCCTTTGTCAACTGTCTCAAGCCAAACATTGTCCTTAAAAAAAAAACTGCCCTTGTAGTCTTAGCCACTGTATAGCTTCATAAGATAAACTATTATAATGATATTCAAATATAGTTTAGATGTTCTTTAGTGAATGGCAATTCTTACTCTTTAGTTATTCTCTCTGGGCACTGCTTTCTTGTTTTCTTTAGAAGCTAGCTATAGAAAAGGGATGAATATACATGCCCCACTTCCCTGTCAGATTTAATGAAGCTCATCCAGTTACCAGTCTAGGAACAACATTTCTCGAGAACTAGAATACCATCCCTCCTTCGATCTAGCCTAGGTGATTCCAATTTCATCTATCCTTTCTCACGGGTGCCATTTTTCTTTCTCTTAGTCACCATTATGGCTATCATTGGAACCATATTTCTCATGCTATTTCATTTTTCACAGATATAAAATTCAGTAGGAGATGTTATATCTCCTAGGGTTCTCCCCATAAGGAGAAAAATAGGATGATCACTTCCTTGAGAATCATTCAACAAATACAATTTCTTTATCATCTGACATTTTGTTGTCGTTTAAAGAAATTACTTGTACCAGGTGTGAAATCAAATTTTGTAGAGTGAATGAGTAGTTCTAATAGCTCTACCACTTGGGGCTCTTAAGCCTGCACTAGAAATGACCAACACCAGGTAGGTTTTTTTTTTTTAATGGAAGAAAAATGATGTGGCAGAAATATACTGAATAAAGATAAGAAGTCCTTGTCCTCTGATTAATGAGCTCTCTCACCTTAGAAAAGCACCGTCCGTGGATGCGATGTAGCCTGTGTCTTCCTTGGTAGCTCATATCCATGTGAGTTTGTTCATGAGCCCTTGTACTGATGTGGGATACAAACTGAAGTCTGCTTGGAAAACTAGCTCTGAAGAGCAGTGCCAGAAACCCTGTAGCTTTCAATAGAGTCTGTCACTTGTATCACGAGTGTGTAGCTCAGTGATAGTGCACTGGCCTATCAGGACACCATAGAAGTGCATTAAAATAAAACTTTAAAAATAGTAGAACCGGTACAGTGAATCAAAGTGGCCGGTGGTAGGGATGGAAAAGACCTGAAAATAAGTGAAGATTGTACTTAATTTCATTTTCATTTTCTATGTTGCGAGATACCATTTCCCCCCAGGGGTCCGGTTGTCCACAGGAGGAATCTTGCCTTTCTCAGCATTAAGTGTCCTTCCAACTTTGCTCTTCTAGGAATCAAAGTTGCTCCTGGTGCTCTCCATAATTTTAACTGATGGTCCTTCCTGATGGGACTCAATGACCTCACACTGCCATGTGGTGGGTTGGGCTTCCTCTGGGTTTCACCATTTGGATCTGTCAAACTGAAAGCATGCTTCCATGTGCATTCAACTTTTCCTTTAAGCTTAAACTGCATCTAATCCCGACACCATCCTCTTGACAAGGTGACAAGCACACTTAATAGAGATTGTACGGGGATGATCCTCCAAGCTAGCATTTAGTGGCGAAGATTTAACACCTTTAAACCCACTGGCAGCAATTCCTCTCATGTATTTCTGTGTAGCATAGTGTCGTATCCATATCCAAGTAACTACATATTTTTTCATGCTTAATTTTAGATTTAATTCAGCAGCCTAAATTGAAGATCCAAATTACAAAATTGGAGTTCTAGGAAAAAAAATAACGCATGACCTAGTATGCACTAAGCTTCTCTTATACAGGAGAGCATATTGTCTAGAAGTATTGAGACATTATTTTATCAGACTCTTTTTCAGGTATGAACCAGCATGCTCAGCTTTATTGATGCTTAAGTGTGTGGTCACTTTGTTTCCGTGTATGTCTGTGTGCCAAAGACAAGCCAGAGTGTCCCTGAAGGCCAAAGAGAGTGGGAATCCCCAGGACTGGCCTTACAGACAATTGTTAGCTGTCATGTGGGTACTGGGAATGTCTCTGAAGAGACAGCAAGTGCTCTTCATCACTCAGCCTTACCTCCAGCCTCCCAGATTTGTTTTTGAATTGTGTCAGGAAGGCTTAGAGGTTTCTGTGGTTTTTAGAGGTCAAATGCACGCCTTGTAGATATCCCCTTTATTTTGTATTTCATCTAAGAAGCTACGAGGAAGAATTAAAAACTCATCGATAAATCAGCATGAAGGCTGGGATGCTGGAAGTTGTCATTTGTTTAATACCATGCCCCGAGCCTTTAGAGCGCTGCTTCTCCTTAGTAGAATAATTTGCTACTGACTGGGTTCTAAACAATGGGGATTCTTGAGAGGATGGATGTCTATTCAGCCAGTGAGCAATCAAGCAAGTTCACAAACTGGGCGTGTCTCAGAGACTTAAACAACTGATTTGTAGCCTATTAACTTCCCTTGGGGTCTGAGCCAAGCAATCGCTTGGCCAAGTTACCTAAATCAGCTCCTTTTCTCTTTTCGTTGCTTTGCTTTTTATTTCTCTCATCACTGGAGGAATTTTTGTTCACTTGTTCATTTCCTGATTCCCCCTGCCACGGTGTAAACTGGAAGAGACTGCTCATTTACTTCATCCCTAGTATTTGAAAGTGGTCTTGCAATATCATAAATGAAATAAATATTGAATGAATAAATGAATGACTATGAGTGAACACTTTCATGCAAAAATCTAAGAGGTGCAATTGACTAGGTTTTGAGCATTCCTGATAAATATGCATGTATAGGTTTGCATCACACTAGCTCATATTCAGTATATTACAATGTTTGCATTGGGATGAATCTCTTTGGGAGAATCCTGGTGGAGAAGTTCTAGGTAGAAATAGTGGGGGAAACATGGGGAGTTCATATGGAGCTGCTGAGCTCCATTGTGTGTACTTCATGGCATAGCCAAGACACTCGGATAAATTGCCCGTGTAGCTTTTTCTTCCTTCCTGCTGTCTGGTGAGTATTTAGATGTACTTTTTCCATTCAAGTGTCAAGTATGCTCTTATTCATTCATATATGAGTGCATTCTGTATTCTATTTCCCATGTGACTTCTGATATCTAAAGTTGTTTTTATCAGTTGCCCAAGGGCTCTGTCTCATTGCTACCTCTGGTGTCAGTTTAACACACTCTAATTACAAAATGTACTAGGAAATGATACTTCCTCCCGGCATTTATTCTCCCATCACCTCAGTTCAGTGCCCTGCCAGGTGTTTATTGAAGACATCCTGTAGTTGTGTTAGTATTTCCTTTTTCATTAATCATCTCGTTTTAGTTGCTGTCACGCAATTTATTGTCAGAATAGTTTGAGTTTTTCATCTTCTATCTTCATTGCCGCCATTTTAGCTCACGTCACCGACGTCTTTCCTTGGGACTGTTGTGGTGACTGATCTTGCTTTTCTGACCGCTATCCCCTCCTGATCTGTTTCTGTGGTATGGGCCTCAGGCCTGGAGGGATCGTTCCCCATCTGTCTCTTTCCGACTTTTCTCAAGTTATAAGGCATTCGTCCTTGCAATCTGTGCAGTAAAAAAAGGGGGGGAGACTCTAGAGTTAGAGCAAGGCATCTATTAACTTACGTTACGTACCACGCTTGGAGCCACAGTTTTTGAGATGTTTGATCAGTAAGATTTCTTCCTTTTTCTCCCTCTCCCCCTCCTTCTGCTTCCCCCATCCTCTTCATACTAGAGGAGTTTCACAAAAACAACTCTCCCCTCCGACAGTTTCTCTTGATTTTCCTGTTCGATGCTTCTGTAGGAACTGCACAGGTGTCGTTTTGTGTCACCCATTCTTAGGGTAATTTCTTCAAGAATTGTCTTTCTCTAAAGTAAATCTTCTTTTTTTTTTTTCTCACACAGTAAATACTATGTCATGTTGAAAGAGTAAGTAGATTCCCTTTCTCCTGTGGTGGATTGATTACTGGATTGGCACACATACTTCTACGGAACTTGAGGTACAGATCTATCTGAATCTACGATGCTGCGCTGTATTTTGTATCAGCCTGTACCACAGCCTTTATCAAGTTGCATGGTAATTCTGTCTCTGTCAGTTTGAGAGCAGAGCCACAAGTCACTGTCTTCGTATGCCATTATGAAGTCAGCACACTATCAGCAGTGCACACAATGATTATCTGAAGGCATTTCTAAGAGAAGCAAGAGAATTAGTGACTCCGATTTTTGTCAGTTTGCAGCTTTGCAACTTTTGTGGGCCCTGAAGAAACCTGGAAGCTGTGTTTTAGACAAGTAACTAGAGAACACACGTGCTATTTACAAAGTCTCAAGAAATTAGTCTTTTATATAACTTTTCATCACTTTAAGGAATGTAGATACAATACCTTATGCCTATATCCTCAGTGCTTGGGAGGTTGAGGCATAAGAATTCTCTTGGTCTGGTCCAGCCTGAGTACTGTGAGTTATTGACCAGTCTGGACAACAAAATTAGATCTTTTCTCAAAATAGGAAAAGTCTGATATGTCATGAAAAAGCAAAAATGTTCTTCAATTTTTCCTCTGATGTCTCTGACACATACACACATCATTCAAAGGGTCAACTAATGATAAATGTGTTTGCTTTTCAATGTTTATTTAATTGATCAGGTATTTTAATTCCAATCTTAGGCAGTGTTTAGTTAAGATAAATTGCTACACTGAATTCATGCATGCGTGATGCTGCTTGCTTAACAACACCAAGATTGATGCCAGGCTTAAGGTCAGGTGAGCTGACAAATATAAATGGCGACAGATTTCCATTTTAATAAAAAGCTTGCTAATAAAGCACATTTAAAGCCTAACATATTATAGTCAACAATAAAGGCATAAATTTTGCTTATCCAACACTGTTCATACTTGTAGGATTTTGACAGGTTTAGGAACCCATGAGAATTCAGAGGCTTCTTGCAAATGATTGCACACTGGTAAAGATGCCCTAAGTGAGACTCTTTTTTTTTAAAAAAAGCTGAGCTTCTATTTTTTTTCTGAAAATCACTGAGAGTGAAGACAGTATGTGCAATGTTTTACAATGACTTTTCGATATGTTCTTCCTGTTCTAAGTATTGCCTCTGTGCTTTTGAAATCAACAGCAGCGCAGAATTTTACCTGTTCTTTAATATTTCAAAAGCCCTTCGCTCCATGACTATCTTCTCATAACTAGAGCTAAGCAAGCCTTGACAGACTTTTATATCCAGGACTTTATGTCGCACCGCAGATTCTCCACTGTTCTTGTTTGCTTTCTAGAAGTCAAACCTTTAAAAGAGCTAACCAGAGGCTGGTTCCACATCAGTCTTAGATAACTTGAGTTTTCAATTATTGTGATTATTTCAACTGGGCAATAAAAGCCTCAAATGGCTTAGAGAGCCTCCTAAATTTATATCGGCAATAGATAAAGTAGCATTCATCTTGGCAAGGAGAAGTTGACGAGAAGAGTTGTCAGAAGATTATGACAGAATTGAGTGATGGCCACTTGCTGCTTATTGTTCTGTTTTCCGTCTGTATTTATCGGATTGTAGGTAACAAATGCCATTCTGGATTTCAATAAAAGTCATTGCTCACACATACTTGAATGGAAGTAAGAGGAAACAGATTGGCATATTTCACTGTGGGGACATGACATTTAAAAGCAATTAACTTCATTTCTTTGACAATGACATCTCTTTTGGTTCAAAACCAAATTGAGTTCTGCAAGTTGATTCAGGGTGTTAGCACAGGCCAGTGCTAAGAGATCCGGGCATACACTAACCAAGTAATTTGTTTTGTAATGAGTCCACTACTGAACCTTATTCTTGTATGCTTATATTTGCATATGTCCTGAAACATTTAAGCTTCATTGTCATCTTTGACATACATAGAAAGCAGAGAGTATTAAATAACTTCTCAGAGAGCAATGGGTTAATAAATCAGAGAGCCAGAACTTATACCCAAGTATAATCAGTTCAACTTCAGATTTCTATATTCTGGTACTTAATTATACTAGAAAAATCCATCTATAATTTCTAAATCGGAAAAGCACTGATCATGTCAATATGACAGGGTGCAGGTGAAGCAAAATATTTACTTTCCTCGTCTGTGGTGGTGACACAGTCCTAACAGCTATCTGAAGATTGGTCTTCTAATGCTAGGGTAGGTCTATACTCACCCATGTGCATGCTCACCCCTTGCTGGAATTAGACACCTCACCATCATTAAGAATTAGACAGGTAATGCTGTCAGGAAAATTTAGGGCTCCAGAGTTAGAAAAGACTGGGTTTCAAGTATTTTTTTTTCTTTTACTATATATTTGATCTCTCAGTATTCCTCAGTCTGAATTTTTTTAACGTTTCTAAGAGCAGTTTGAGTATTAAGTGAAATAATTTATGCAATATATAGATGAATGCAAGAACTCAGTTACTATCCTCCAAACCCCCTACATTTTTGTTTCTGTCTACTTTCTCTTCTTTCCCTTCTCTCTCTTACACTCTACTACTGAACTCATCTTTTTTTTACTTATTTTTTATTATCAAAGAGGTTCAAGTTCATGAGTTCCAGCCCCGACCTCCACCTTGACTTTGAGCTTCTTGCATCACACTGAGAAACTTAATCGTATGTATCGCCACTCACTGAGTCACCAAATGCCACCCAAATTTACATGCAAGGAAGTATCACATTTGACCCAAAATTGATGCAGAGTTTTGATGATGAAAAAATGCCAAGTAACTGCTTGCTCCTGTGATTTATTAATCTGGCTTCAAATAAAAATGCAACTGTCCCGACTTCCATCTATCTTCTTTCCGTTATAACCCCTCCAGCCTGTTTCTCTTGTCCAGACCTCACCTGTTTAAATGCCATCAGAAGTGGCAGACGAACATTTTCTCTTTGTATTCTAACCTAATGTGATCTGACCTTTTAGAGCGAACCAGAACCTTGGAACTGAGTTCTAGATTTATTAGAATCTTTTTTTTTAAACCATGACTCAGGTAGATTCAGTCTGGAAGGTCACCCATGTGAATTTTCATCTGGAACATCTCCTGACTGGACTGCTATCCATCTATTCAGCTTGTAAACACGTGGGAGACATCGATTTTGGACCGATACATCTTATTTCTCAGAACACGTGACCTGGAAATGTGTCTGAAATGAACCTGACAAGGCTGACAAGGGAGATAGACTTGTAGTCATTTAAGCCCCAACTTAAAACACCAGCATCTTACAGTAAAGCCCCATTTAGCTCGGATCGTAGACAGCAGTGATAAGGAATGGGGATTTACCTGTTACAACTTTATCTCTTGAGGGCAAAAGGTTCTTACAAACAAACCAACAGACAGAGAAACAAACGTGGATTTGTACTACCCTCAACTCTGATCAGAAACGTTTCTTGTTGCTGTGGGTAGTAATTAGTTTTTTTTTGTTTTTTTGTTTTTTTATGTTTTTCGAGACAGGGTTTCTCTGCAGCTTTAGAGCCTGTCCTGGAACTAGCTCTTGTAGACCAGGCTGGTCTCGAACTCACAGAGATCCGCCTGCCTCTGCCTCCCGAGTGCTGGGATTAAAGGCGTGCGCCACCACCGCCCGGCATTGTGGGTAGAAATTAGTACAGAGGACTCCAGCTGCTCTAAGTGACGGGAAAAAGTGAGTCAATGTAGAAACACACATATCCACCTTTCCTGCTAAGATCAGAGATCACTGTGGAAGAAGTAGAGAGATTGTAAGAACCAGTGGTTGGGAGATCTGAGGGAAAAAATATCTTTTGGACATTACAAGACCAATGGACCCCTGAACTCACAGAAGCTGTAGTTGCCTGTACAAGGTTAAGCTAGTCAATACTCTAGAACAGAAAGAAGAGGGGCTCAGGAGCCCCCACCCCCAAATGATGAGCTATTGGCAGTAGATGGCTTCTTGGGGAGGAAGACTCCGTTTTCTTTAATGGTCTAGCCCTTGGCAGGGCCACCATGTTTCAGGGTATGGCCCCACACCTACGATTATATGAGCAGCACAAATTGGACTTGACGGGTCATTACAATTTTTTAAAAAAGAATCCACAGTTGTATGGAGGTGGGATTAAACCTGGGAAGAGTTACAAAGAGGCGTGGGATGTGAATACAATCAAAATACATTCTATGTCTGCATGAAAGACTCAAAATTAATAAATGCTATATTAACTTCTAGCAGGAATGAGGGAGGGGTTTCCAAGGACACAACTGTAGCCTAGAAGCTATTGGCAGTTTATAGCTTCTGTGGAAAGGGAAATCACTTTTCCTTGGTCACTCTTAGATTGCTTATACCCCAGTGTATAACTCCATTCCCATGCATATTCAATATTGATAGCACTAATTAAACTTTGTGGAGGGGGGAGGGAGATGTATTGCAGGATAGCCTCAGGGAAATTTAAGAGAGGTAATTGGGGCTGCATATTATCAAGACATATTGTATATGTCTGTAAGTTCAAAAAGGTAAAAAAAAAGTCATACTCCACTCCTGTGTATTTGGTTGTCACTCAAAATGTACTTGTTGAATAGACAAACAGGTGTTCACACTATTCAGTTTTTTCTTTACTCAAAGTTTTGTGTAATGTTGGTGTTCACCTTATACTTTAGGAATTTTATGGCACTTTGGGAAGAGTTGTGTAGCCATTAAGGTAAATATTAATAAATTTTTGAATTTATATAAAAACCTCAAGCATAAGTCAATTCTTTCTGATTTATTAGAGCAGATACTAGGTAACCAAATGTAGGGTTTAAAATTACGTGTTTTAGACCTGAACTTTACAGATTCAGGCTCTTTCTCTAATTTTGTTTAATGAGTGACTGTGAGCAAGCCATATAAGCTCTCTTAGTTTCTTGATTTCTATTTTTTAAGATCGAAATGATGGTCACATTTTTAATTCGGAGCAAATGAGAAGCTTCATACACAGTAAGAGGGGACTAGTCAGTTCTTCTGTGGTAAAAGAAGAGAACATCAGGAAATCAAGTACAGAAGAGTTGTATGGGCATGTCAGCTATGAAACCGGGTCAGTCCTGGTCATCTGAGAGGTGGAATCAAAATGGTACTAATGTGTAATAATTTTAGTCGAGAAATACGTTTATGAGAAAAACAGAGTTTTCTAGAAATAGAAAGGTCACCACATTGGCACTGGTGGCAGACATTGGCACTTACCTTCCTATTTCTATCACATTTAGTTTCAGGCTGGGAAGAGCAATCTGAAGTGTGGCCTCAGAATAAAGTTAGCAGAGCTCAAAGCCTGCTAATCAAATCAATCAAAGAGGCTCATGGTTAGTTCTGTTCTCTTGTAGATTGTGAAATCTGCAAGACGAATGTTAGTCGTATTCATGAAATTAGTTCACTTATTAGACATCTTTATTCTTTTCTATGAACTACTTTGTGAGAAACACAAAGATAGTCGAATTATGTGGCATCTGTGCATAATTCATTCATTATGCAGGTGACTTTGAACTTGTGTCACCTGAGGCATGGAGGAAGTGGGTCTGTGGGAACTGGGAAAAGGGGCTCTGAGTTGGGTTTGGCTTTGAAATTCAGGCAGGTCTTGATGGAGAAGAGCACGGATGGGAGCCACACAGAATAGACAAGCTATCTGAACTTAAGTTACAGAGCACTTTGACTATGAAACTAACTTTTATTTTACATAGAACCAGCCAAGAATGTTCCAAGGATAGGATCAGCCACACAGGGTTTATAGAAAGAGAGCGCTTTGTAGAATGCAGAATATACTGGGCCAGTTATGTCACAATACAAATTAGGATTGCTCTGGGGTCATATCTCACCCCAGTCATAATGCCTATCACCAAGAGAACAAAGGATGGCAAACAATGGTGATGATGTTATGAGGGGAGTAAGTATGGAACTTTCTAAAACAACTGAAAATCGAGATATTACATAACCTGACTATGCCATCTCTGGGCATATACTCCAAAGACTCTATATCTATCACAGAGATACTTGCACATTCATGTTCATTACTGTCCTATTCCAAAAAGCAATGGAGTAGAGTCAGTTTAGGTGGCATTAGGAGATGAATGGATACTGAAAATGGGGTACATCAATGCAATGAAGAAATGTGAAAGTTTCAGGAAAATGACCTTTCTGGAAAATATGTTAATTAAGGTAAATGAGACTCCAATAAATTCAGTTCCTATTTTCAGTGGTGTGTGTGTGTGTGTGTGTGTGTGTGTGTGTGTGAGAGAGAGAGAGAGAGAGAGAGAGAGAGAGAGAGAGAGAGAGAGAGGAGAGAGAGAGAGAGAGAGAGAGAGAGTTAGGTCAGCAGTCATACATGTGTGAATGAACTCTGAGCAATAAAGAAACCATGATAGAGTAAAAAGAAGTGCAGAGAAAGGAACATGGGTAATAGAACACATGTCCTATGGATTTGGCAGAATTTATTGGAAGTTGAAAGGTGCAGGTGGGATGGGGTGATAATGGGAGAAAAAAACAAAAATGAATTCTATTTGAAGTGCCATAATACAAGTCATACTTCGTGTGCTAGTTGAAAGCAAAAACTAATTCTTAATAGATGGCTTGGAAGAAGGGCTAATAAGCACATCTAAAATGGTCTACATGAAAAATAATTAGATGTGGTTTTAAGGTAAAACAGGTATGGGAGAAAGGTGAAGTGAAAGAAAATTTCCAAACTAGGCTTTGAAGGGAGAGATCTCAAGCTTTCTGAGTGGATGTCTAAGAGGATATTGACTGAAAGAACATACACACTAAGATCAATTCTGCATTGACATATTCAATTTCTAATATGTCTCCAACACTCATGGGACACCAGAGATCAAGCATCTAGACTCAGAATTCAGTTAGAGTCTCTCTCTCTCTCTCTCTCTCTCTCTCTCTCTCCCTCCCTCTCTCCCTCCGTCCCTCCCTCCCTCCCTTTCTCTCTCTCTCTCTCTCTCTCTCTCTCTCTCTCTATATATATATATATATATATATATATATATATATATATATATTATCCTCTTGGGATATTGAATGAGAAGAAAGTGATTGGGACAGAGCCTTTGAGAGTGTGATATTTAAATGAGTTAGGGAGATTAAGTGTCCAGAATTTAAAGAGATCCAGGCTTAGAACAGCCTATATATAATATGTAAAGTTGAGACTGATTACTGGGCATCTTATGGGTTACAAAACCTAAGCCAGAAAAGAATGGAGATAGTACTGGTGACCACTAATTCTAATTTTCATGAGTGAAACAGTAATATTAAGATTGGAAAAAAATTCACAAAGGGTATTCTTTTCAAAATTGTGTAAATTGGTGTGAACGCTCTTAGAGTATTTAAAATGTTAACAAATGATTTGATAGATAAATTATTCCGCAGAAATTACAGCAAAAATATGACCTAGTTATGTCTGCCTATCTATCTATCTATCTATCTATCTATCTATCTATCTATCTATCATCTATCTACCTACCTACCTACCTACCTACCTACCTACCTACCTACCTATCTATGCATTGCTCTTGCATTGTTTGGGGATTTGCTTTGCAACTTGCCCATTGTTAAGCATCCACAAGAACTGTATGCAACTGAACAGGCAATTTAAGATTTAAGAACACACTTTGTTGAGACAGACTGTGTGAATTATATTCTGTTGTATTCTCCAGGGTGGTTGTATAAGGTCCACAGCTTGTAAATGATAGAGCAAGGTTGAAAGCTAAGTGAAGCCAAACAGAAGAGTGGCTTAATGGATAAACAATGGGTCAAATATTGTGCTGGAGGATTAGGGGCTGCTCCACTTTCTGAGATTTGGACATACCACTGCCCCTTTTCACATCTGTTCTCATCTTTAGAATGTAGCTAATAGTTTCTATAACATAAGTGATTGTGAAATCTTCCTGGCACACAGCATTACTTTAAAGGGATGTATTATTCAGTTCTAGTCTTAAAGCTTTAGCTGCTGTGCTATGGTGATTTCTACATTTTCTAACAGAATATACTTATCTGTTGAATCAAGAATTGCAAATATTATTATTGTTATTATACTACAAATTTAAAATTGAGCCCCTTTTCCTCACCTTATTGGGAAGAAAATATATTTAGAGTATTAGCCTACATAAAAATTCAAATAAGTAATTCTAAAAAAGTATCATATTCAATGGTCAATTTATGCACTTTTTACTTACTTTATTTTTATTTGACATAATTTTCCTGGACTACCCAATTTCTTGATAAATATGGATATAAAATATCTTCTACCCAAGTATAAATACAATTATCCATTTATACTTGAATATTAAAAAAAAAACAAATTGAAGAAGAGTACAAACAGCCAGAGAATTTGGAGTTTAAATTTGAACCAGCAAGTTAAGACATTGCAAGGCCTGCTAACCAATTCACTCAATACTGGGGGTTGCAAGAAGTGAGCAGAGGTATTAATTACATTTTGTTCCATTAATTTACATTATGGAAAAATAAAAAGACTAAAGTTTTACGCATTCAGAGATAAAAGAGGCTACATCAAAAGTGGTCTCAGGGTTATTGTACGACTCTGAATAAATGGCCATAACCAAAACTGACTTCTAATAGAAGAAATTAGAATTTAGAATTTCAGCATAGTGTGAAGTAGTAGTCCCATTTCTTAAAAGCAAGGTATTCTGTAGTGCTGGTTCTTCAGAAACATTATCTCTATTTCTTGTATTTGCCATTAAAACAAACAAGGAAAAGGTTGCCCCCTCAAGGCAAGCTAAAGAAAATTCATGTTGTCATCTCCACCAGGTTTGGGGGTGTATTTTCTGATGCTATTCATTTACAGACATTTGAGGCAAAACTCAGATGTGGCATTAACCTAGTATCTGGATCCCTGGATCTTCAGAAAGTGTAGAACTTTGCAGGCATTCATATGACATCATTTCAAGATTCCCCCTTGACCCTTCAAGGAAAATTGGAAACTAGACTGATTGTCAGTTGAGTCCATTTGAGAGACTCTGAGGTGCCCTGTAGAGTTTGACGGGGAATCTGGCTCTGTTTGGTCCACCAGTGAAGCATCCCCTTGACTTTGGCTGGTGACATGGAGTATTTTCTCTATCTGAGACTGAGGGCATGTTGAAATTAATGGGGCATACCAAACTGATGGTGGGACTAGACAGGCATGCCAGTCATTATAGTGAAGCTCAGCAGCAGTGTTGGGGCCATCTGTGATGACAAAGTCTGCAAGGTGGATACAGCAACCCATGGATTAAGAAGGATGGCTTTCAGGGGCTGAGGCTGGAGGATTATAAAATTGAATCTACCTTGGGCTATGCATCAAGTTCCCAGCAAGCTAGGCTATATAATGAGATTTTAATGCTAAGCAAATAAATGGAAAAAAGCAAGCAACAAAAACCATTAAGAATACGCTTTAAAAATGGAAGATGGGGTATATTTGACTCAGGGAAGCTAGTTGCTTAGCTGCATCACAGAAGAGCTGGAAAAGTAACAGAGAATTGGAGTAACTGAGAAGCTATAGAACTCACAATACAGTTGGAATAAGAGCTTAAGAATTGTGAGCACATGACCTAGCTTAACCTTACTTGAACTAGAGTACTGGGAAATTTGAGCTTGGGACTACTTTGAATATAAATGAAAGAGAAGGCCTTATAGGTTTTGGTTTAGATGTCAAAGTCAAGTAGCCTCTCATGGGGTTTTTCATGTTAAAAAGTGAAGGAATTGTCTTTGTGTGAGAGAGAGCATGTGCATGTTTGGCTGTTGTGTAGAATTGCAGCCAGTTAGCTATGTGTCAAGGTATTCCACTGTATTTTGCATCTATGGAGACTAAACCTGAAACTGAACCCAGTTGATCTATGTCTTTCAAGTCTACAGGTATGCTCAGGCTGCACACTAGCCAGCCTCAGTTAAGTTCCACTCAGGGGACCTCCATAATGATGCCTATTGAGAAGTTGCGCCCTCATTACTTTGAAACGAACTGCTTCTGAGTGAGTTTCGTCAGCTCTGCTCTACCAGCGGACTCAGTGGGCTCTTGCCGTTCATCTAGGGGAAATGTGCTGAAGTCCAGCTCGGGGTCGGATTAGTTGATGTGGGGTCTCTCTGATGCCCTGCCAGATGTCTTTTCCCAGCTGGCAAAGCTACCCACCTCCTTTTCAATGCTCTCTGTCAAGGCAGAGCTTCCTGCCAGCAGGAGCTGGTCTCTTCGCAATGAGGGCAGCATGCCCTCAATCAGCATTTCGATTCCTGTGTGAAGACATTCATGGCTGAAACTCCCCACTGCTTCTCATCTGCCTTCTGTGTTTGGTAGTTTCCCAGACAGCATCTGAACTGTTAGACTTTCGTGTGTGGCCACTGCAGGGCGTGGGTGGGATGGAGATTGGTGACAGAAATCAGAGAGACCACTGGGCATGGATCCTGAATCTTTATAGACCTTGTTTCCATAGATTTTCAAGTGTCAGGAAGGGGTTTATGCCGCTTGGCATGTGTCCTGGAAGATTACATTAGCAAAAGGCCTATGGGACAGTCGTTTTTTTCTTCTGGGAAATCACACAATGCCGTGCTTGGGAGCACGATCTCCAGAGTCCGACAGCCTGAGTCAGAGTTTTAGTCTCATCAGCCACCATACTGGGGTAGAGTAATGGAGAAAGTCTCTTGGTGACAATGGGTTAATTCCACTTTCTCTGTGCATTTCATATTTCTTATTTTAAACATGAGAATGAAAGTAATTTTTCATAGGATTCTTGTGCAAGTTAAAAATGCTCAAAACCATGTCTGGCACTTGGTAAATATACAATTCCTTTCTTCTCTTTTCTTCTTCCCCATCCTCTCTCCCTCCCTCCTTTCTTCCTTTTTCTGTAGCCCCAGTCTTGGTATCCAAGACCTCCACTGTTAAGCTTCATCACTACATCTACGTGATTATGTAGTAAGTAAATAAGGATCATATTAACTAGAATCAGTAGAACAAAAACTCTGATTATTAGAGGTACTTGAGTATTCTGTCTGATTCCCTACCTCTAATTAGCTCTTCACTGTGATCCAAATACTATGCCAACTACAGAAAACAAATATGTAGTATTTCCATTTTAGGCATAGTTACAAACTTCCTTATGTGTTTGCTTTTTTGTTCCCCACAGCAACCTTGAGAGCATACATATGTGTCATGATTACCATCATCATCCACATTGTTCTCATGAAGCAACATGATGCGAGGTAATTTGACAATGATCCCATAGCTAAGAGTAGGATCAGAGTTCAAATTCTGGGAGAATGGTTTCAGAGTCTGTGCTCTCACTAACAGTATACATTGACTCTCATGGTTACTATCTTTAGTTCATCATAGTGATAGTATGAGAAGGGAGTTAATATCATGTTCATTGTATGGAGGATGGAACTAAGGTTCAGAGAAGTTAAGAAGGTTGCCTAAGGCTTCACTGCAAAAATCAAACAAACATACAAACAAACAATAACAACAGCAACAAGAAACAAAAAAGGCAATGGATACTTTGATTCACACAATTATCTTAAAAATGTGGAATAAAAATAAGGTAAATTGAGGCAATATGATATCTGTGTACAGTGGAGGTAGAAGGGCCAAGGAGTCAGATGACGTATTTGTTATGAGGAGATGCTGTGGATTAGTAGGTGGGGATACTTAAGGACTTTCCAAAGAAGTGTGTTTATAAAACCTTATCAAGAAATATTCTCTGTTTTTAGATAGTCTTGCTATCGCACTAATTCTGTCTGCTAGGGAAGTACATTTCCTCAAAGAGACTTTAAAAAGCAACAGAGTTATGTTCAAAGTTAGAATCAGTGAAAAAAAAAACTCTGAGTGCAAAATTGTATAACAACTTCTAGGTAAAAATATTCAGCCATATGGACAAGTCCCTAGAAGAGAATACGAAGCATGAAACCGCTTGCTTTGTTAGCATGGTGACATCATGAACTACAAAACTATTTCCTCTTAATAATGCTCATATCTGATAACTAAAGAAGACCAGTAAAAAAAAAAAAAATCAGCCTGCTTTGTTAAGTAGTTTTTGTTCAAGGACCCTAGCTCATGATCATGGGCTTGGTGAACTTGCGTGACTTAGAACAACTTTGTGTCCAGGTGAGCCACACACTTCCTGGACTCGGCATTCACATGTGCCTCTTCTGCTTGCTTCATAGGTCCTCTTTGTTCCTTGCTCATCTGCATACTGATCACTATAGAGACTCCGTTTGTTGACCGACACCAGTGTTGTTCGCCATTGTCCTGAGCCCCTCTTGTCAATTAAACCCCAGAGAATGCCTTTACCTGTCAAAAAATACTTAAATACTAGAATCATAAAGAGGACAAAAAGAGAGAAGAAATAAAGAAAAAAGCTAATGTTTCAATGAATTTATTGTGAACTATATTGAGGGCTGGAGAGATGGCTCAGAGGTTAAGAGCACTGACTGCTCTTCCAGATCCTGAGTTCAATTCCCGGCAACCACATGGTGGCTCACAACCATCTGTAATGAGATCTGGTGCCCTCTTCTGGCCATTGGGCATACATGGAGGCTGAACACTGTACATAATAAATAAATAAATCTTAAAAAAATATTGAGCTGGTGGGTGGTGGAGCACACCTTTAACCCAGCACTTGAGAGGCAGAGGCAGACGGATCTCTGGGAGTTGGAGGACAGCCTGGTCTACAAAGCTAGTTTCAGGACAACTAGGACTGTTAAACAGAGAAATCCTGCCCTGAAAAAAAAATCAATCAGTCACTCAATAACAACAAAAACATATCACATGCTGGCTGCAATGCTGTGTAATCTGTGTAAACAAAGGCTCACTTTGGTTGTTCTTGTAGATTGCCTTCAGACGTCCTGGACGCTGAGGAAGGACTGACAGTACACTCCTGGGTTTGCTCTCACCTTTCATGGGATTATCTTTAGGGTTATATTTTAATAATCCCAATCAACAAAACCTTACCTTGTGATATCTAAAAATAGTATATAATCCCAGGATTTAGCAGAAGAGCCTCTGGAAGAGGCAGTGATGAGTTCGCATGCTTCTTAAGCCTATTGACACAACATTGCTGTAAAACCCAAGACACCCTGGCAGATATTTCTCTTTACTTTGTGTTCTGGTTTTATTTGATATAATCAAGTGATTTCAGAATGATGCTTGCAAAAATAGAGGGAAAGATGAGGGTTTTATTTTCATCACCAGATTTAATAAGTAGCCATTCATTTTCAAGAATCCTGCTGTCCTTGTTCCCAGCTCTGTGTAGGTGACTTAGGGCACCTGCCACTTTAGTCCCAGCTTCCCCTTTCAACAAAAGGCCTGCATTGCCAGTTTGATTTTCAAAATCATTTATCCATTGTTAAAAGTCTGTCTCAAAGATTGAAAATAGAGATGACTCTCGCTTCTCCAATGAGGGAACCTACATTCTGATGTCAAACGACCAGCCCTTCACTTCTCAGAAATGTAATGAAAGTCATTCTTTGTGTTTCCTTTTAATGGGAAAATAAATGGCCCAAAGATTGAAAAATAAATGACATTGAAAAAAAAAAAAACAAGACAATTTAAGGGAAAGAAGGAAGAAGGAAAGGAAAGAGCAGTTGTTGGGCATGTCCAATTGCTATAATTTGTGACATTCATTGATATCGTGGCATTTGCTTACCAGATTCTATGGGCAAATAAATGACTTGTATTGTTTTTTTATGTAGTTCTCTTATTAAACATCTCTATTTTGACTTCATAGAACTGCTTTCTCAGTAGAAAGATGAACTAACTCTACATCTAGAAAACACATGGCAGTGAGGGTTGAGCCTAACATTCAATACTATTCTCAAGACAGAAGAAATTGTCTCACAGTTAACACTGGTTGACTTGTTTCATATATTTTTACATACTTGAGGTTTCTTTTGAGCCTGAGCCTTTGGGAATCCAGAGAATAGGAAACTGTACTAAAGGATGCTTGATACAGTCTGAAGTATGTGAGGACAGTCAATCTCTAAAGGGACTTCAAAGGAAGAGTCGAAAAGAATGTTAATTTCCATGTGAATGTATTCAGAGGTCTCAGCTTTTCAGGTTTTCAAGGTGTAAGAATTAATTATCAGCTTGCAAAAGCAAAGATTATTCATGGTAAGAGCTAGAGCAACCGCAATCCCCTAGGTGTAAAATTCATGAAATTAATATTGAATTGATTAAAGTCGAATGAAACCTTTTTTGGGGGAGATATTGCAAATTTTCAGAGATCTGATGTTGCCCTTTGTGAGAACTGTGAACATGATTCCAGGTTCCCACGGACATCTGACCTTACAGGAGAAGTGTTACATGCTCTGGTTCCTAGTAAAAAATGCATCAGAAAAAAGGATTTATTTCAGGCCCCAGCGTTATGTTTTGAATCTTTAAGCAACTAACTATTCAGAGGATGACGTGACAATACTCTTGCCATTATCCCTGTTTATCATTAACGTATTTCTATGAATACATCACAGTGATAGTTCACTGCAAAACGATAGAAATCATTTTGCTTTTCTTATTAATTTGCTCTCTAAAAATGTTGCTATGTTTAAAACTATATTCTTGTACTTATAAAGAAATAAACAATCCTCCAGCACCTTTTATTTACCTTTAGTCTGAAAACACTTGGCTGTGCTGTCTAAAGAAGCTACTATGGGAATTCTTGGCAGAGCGTAAGAGAACACACACACACAAAAAAATCCATAATCAATATTTGCGCTAACTAAGGTACTACCAATGGGGAGGGACACAATCATGAGAAGACATAATTTTGTATATAGAGACATAGTAGGGTTTTAGTGAGACTAGAATTTTTTATATTTATGTATTTTCATATATTCATTTTTCTTTCATTTTCAATATAACTGAGCATATATGTTTGATGTTTTTTATACCAGGTTGACTCTAGAAAGAGTCTTTTTAAAAGGCACAAAATCCTTCTTCTGTTTAATTCGTCTGCTTTGGTTAGAAGGGACTGGCAAAGTTGTGTGTTTCTGAGGAGCACATTCAACGGAACTGTGATTTTCTGACATGCTGTCAACTTGCAGTGTGTTTCCTGATGAGTCATTCCACTTGGCTGAGCCTTGGCTTATTCAAAGGCAGAAGGGATGAAGAGATGAATGCACATTCCTAGAGAACAAAGTGAAAATTTGCCTTCCCATTTTCTTTTGGCAATTGTAATACAGAAGAGGAGCATTACGTAATCGCCAAATAACATTTCCCTCTGTGCAGCACAAGTGTGATGCGGGCAGAAGGTCTCACTCTTCCCAGCAAGGCTCCTAAACCCATCATCTAAACATCAAGAAGACAGTGGCTTGTGGTTCCGAATTAAAGCTTAAGGAAAATTGCTTAGAATGGAAGATATTTGGGAAAAGACTAGGTAGATTAAAATAAAAAAAAGTAGAAAGAAGAAAGACACAATCATTTCAGTAGCAATGTAGGACAATTACTGAGCTAAGCAAGCAAACTCCAACTAACTGCATGAAGCAGTTTACACGACCATACAGATTTCTATTTGCTCATAAACTTATGGATATGGTTGTATTAAATATGGATACATTCCCAGAAGTTTCATCACCTTTAAATGTAAGCTACTTCTAAGATACTGTCTTGGCTAGTTTTATTGTGAATGTTGCACAAAATGGGTCACCCTAGAAGAGGGAATCTTAGTTGAAGAATTTCCTTTATCATATTGGTCTGTGTGACATTTATTTAATTTTGATTTCTAACTGATATAAGAAGGACCAGTTCACAGTAGACTGTAAGACTCCTCTGAAGATTGGGTCTGAGTTGTCTAAGAAAGCAAGCTAAGTATAAGCCAGGGAGAAAGTCAGTCTGCAGCTTCCCTTCATGCTTCTTGCCTTTAGGTTCCTGCCTTGAACTAATATGCCTGACTTCGTTCAAAGATGACTGTGACCTTGAAGTATATAATGAAAGAAACCTTTGTTTTCCAAATTGTTTTGTTTTTTAATCATAGTGTTTACCAGAGCAACAGAAAAGCAAACTAGGGCAGGTATTTGGGTGCAAATCTTTCTAACCTGTATCTTTGCTTCTTTCCCTGAGATTGAATTTCTAGAATGTTCTCTCAAGCTATGGCTGGTAGTACTAATCTCATATTCTGATACTTAGAAGCTGAGGCAGAAAGACCAAATGTGTAAGGCCAGCCTGGGCTACGGACTAAGTTCAAGGCCAGCCTGATACCTTAGGTGAGACTCTCAAAATAAAAAGAAGCTTATTAAGTGGAGAGCTTGTCAAATGTGTTCAATTCTCTCTATGGATAAATAGACAAATAAATAGAAGACCATTTCCCGAAGTTCTCAGAATATGTTGAAATTCCACAAATCTTTCTCATTGCCACTTTTTACCATGTCGTTTCTCCCTCTTATTTGCAAATATATCGCCGCATTAAAAGAATTTGTGAAAAGGTTCTTAAATATCGCAAACTTACAAAACTTAGACTGCTTTTTATAAAGCCAGTGACATAGGAAAGGTTCAGTTTCTAAAAATAAATTCTCAAGACATTCATCTGGGAAAAATGAAAAGCATGTTTCTCTGGCTGTCGAGATTTCCAGTGAGAGAGACCACAGGTGACACCATTTGTTCCCAACACATGAAGACAACGTTCTCCTCTAGAGTGCTTTGTTTAGTGACAGGATGTTTACACAGCTTGTGGGAAATGCTCTCTAGGACCTGAAGTTGTCTGTCAGTCTCTTTTCTGTTTTTGCCTCCGTTTACTCCTCTGGAATATCTCTAATAACCCAACTCTCTGGTGCCTTTGACATAAAGAATCATAGCACAGAACCTAGCATTGTGTCTTTCACCTTTGTTTAAGCCAAGAAACCTTATTGGTGATAGGACTATCTCACACCCATGTCTTTTCTAGGGCTAAATACTATGGTTAAAAACAACAACAAAAATGCAGAAAAAAGGAAACAAAAAGGGTAAGGAGAAAATCAAGCCTCCTGTTTGTTTGCTGCTCTTCTTTCAGTGTAGAGAGGGCTGAATTTTGTGTTGAAAATGCATAAAGTGGATGATAATTAAATCTTTTAGGAGATCCGAAGCTTAGCTTTAAACTATGAGTCATATACCCTTAAATGCAATTTTAGAAAGTTAGATTCTTGAAAATGTGTTAACTTTGTTTTCACATATATGCAAATAGTCCTCAAAAGCTTATGTGTTGGGGGTGTCTAGCAATGATTTGGAGGTGCTTTTGAAAGCCCTACTTAACACTTCAATCTGGAACCTGGCTCATTTCGCCCTCCAAAGAATGTAAGGCAGAAGGTACAGCAAAGGATGGAGGGATGCGGGCCTAACTAACCATCTCACCAACCTGATGATCCACAGGGCAATAATGTACCAGCCAAGTAACCATGCAACGAACCTAGAGACTGCCCCAGATAACCCAGACAACAAATTTTCTCCTTCTTTTCTAGAGTTACATGGTCACAGTTAACAGCACCCAGACCAGCTTCGTGATTGCTGCATTGTTAGAATATTGGTGAAAAAGGCTTCTGGGAGCGACAGAGGTGCAGTCCTGCCTCTGCAAGTACTTCTGGTTGATGCATAGTCTTAGACAATGCATCACCTGCCCCCCGCTTATCATTGTTTCTTTTTATTGTGACGAAGTGGCAAATGGCTCTGTTAGGTTTTTAGTATTTATATAAAGGTCCAACATGACAATCATGTTTATTGGGAAATTGGTAAGAGAGCATATGCCTTTCGTTGAAACTGGGCTTCACTTTATAGTCCAGGCTGGCTTCAGATTAATATTGGGTGACCCTATTGCTTCAGTTCACAGGTGCTGGGATTACAGGTATAGATCATTAGGTTTGGCAAGAACGTTATCAATCCGGGAAGCCTACTTTAGTCTGCATTTTATGATACACACACACACACACACACACACACACACATATATATATTCAAAATAAGTAGCTAGTCTTACAAATTAAATAACATTTGCAGATACACAGTTTTCTTCGTTGTTCTGTTCTTCCCAAATTTTTGGCTCCCCAAATTGTAATGTCACCAAGTTTGAGTCATTATGGTTTGGTTCCTTTTCCTTTTGGAATAAGTTATAATTAATCAAAAGTCCATGCTTTAAAAAAAAAAATAGTTGGGAAAATTGTGAATGACTGAAAGGGAATTAAAACAAAGGAAACACATGAGATTAAAAATAAAAGAGAAGGAATTTTAGGAGTAATAAATAATACAACTAGCCCTGAGCTGCCTTCGCCCTCGAAGAGAAGAATGGGAACCTCCCAGGAATTTCATTACCATTTCTGCCAGCAGGATTTTGCCTTATTTTATAACAGTGAATCAGGCCTTTGGATTTTTGAGGTCTCTAAGTTCATTTGGATCGGTTCTTATTTGCAGTGATTGAAAAAATCTAATAGATTAGCAATTTTTGTGGCCATTATAATATTTAATAGCTATTATATATGATATTACAAAATAATAATATTAAAGGGTTTTCAAATGAAATGGCACATTTTCTTTCATTTTTAATTATCTTCAGTTTTTTTCTTTTTTTTACGAGGCTTCTGGTTATTATGAAAAACAGAGTTAGTGGAAATCTGTGTTTCCTACTTAATTCTGAGTAACAGATTTCAACTGTTTGGATGTAGTGGAATCTTGAAAAGTTAGATTTCTTTTAGAGTTCTGAAAATTCAAAAGTGTCTATATTTCAAAAGAGTTTATATGAAAACAATTTCAATTAATCTCAGGTTGAAATCTAATTATATTAATATACAATAAACTAATAGTACTGAACCAGTCACATCCACTGAATGATCTTGGCGTATCAATGTTTACGTTTTCTACCAAAGTATTTTGAGCTACCCAATCACGTTATGTTTTTGTAGAAACGCCAATTACTTTGTGGAAAACATCAGGCAAAGGATCCAGTATTGCCCACCAAGCCAGCATGGTCTCATCCTGTGTCTGGCTTCATACAGAGTCCATGGCAATTTTTACTCGGGCTGAGAAAAGCAGACACGCTTTCCAAGGCAGGACCAAGGCAGCTAATTAAACTACAACGCCAATTAATTTAAAGGGGAAAGTTAAAGTCATGGCAGTAGTTGGGGCGGGTGGAAGGCTTCTCCAAGAATTTAAAGGTAAGATTGTGGGTTCAAGTTTTACTCCACAACTGAAGAACAGAGAAGAAATCTCCCCTAGGTAACACTTTGCCAGTAACTAAATGACTCAAGGAAAGCCATCAGAAATATATCTTTGAATGAATTCCCTTATCTTAACTAACTCTTTTAGTCCTGATTTCATGCTTTTCAAATCATTTTATAATTACAAATTGGCTTTATGTTTAGGTCTATATAAAACGCTGCATTCAGGTCTTGCACACGGGCTTGGGTACTACCACCTAGACATTTTTGCTTTCATTACAAACCAACAAAATATCTAGGAAGGTGTGCATCCAAACAGACTAAGCTCCCAAAAAGCCAGTACATGCAGTAGAATCAAAAGGGCCTTGGACTTCCCACAGGGCAGGGCACCCTGACTTCTCTTAGGACTGGAGAGGGAGGGAGAGGGGGAGTGGGGAGAGTGGGAGGAGGCAGAAATTTTTAATAAATTAATTTAAAAAAAGAATTTAAGAAGTTTGGAAAAAAACCAACAAAATGACATCCTGACATTTTCCATCAGCTTCTTTAGGATGTTTAAGAGAAGCCTTGATCAGATCTGCTTTCAGTGTGTTGGAAATCTCTCCGGGCTAACATTCTGACACCGTAAATTCACTGTATTTGTGAACTACATGCCTGGGAGCCTAGTGTGGTTCGCCCTGTGGCCTACTCATTAAATAACCCATTATTGGAGAGCTATGCAGAACAGACATTCTCCTAGACATCGACAACAACTGCAAGTCAATATGGACACAGGATAAGCTTTTTTGTTGTTCAGAACCACGATGACGATAAAGAATGATAAGATTATAATCATCTCCGGGAAGTGAGCACACTCTTCTCATCTCATGCTACAGAACTTTTCTCAACAACAAAATTTGCTCTCAGTTAAACTTCCTAAACCACTTTGTTAATTCTTGTACAAACTGGATGTGAACTGAGCTATGTTGGTTATAAAATGTAGAATTAATAGTCATGCAGAAACAACTTGTTGTTATTGAATAATGAAGGCATGTTTGGAATTTGGAAAGCAAAGAAATATTTTAAAAGAATATAAATTCTTTGTACATGTAGGTATGTTGTACTCTGTGAAGCCTTCTTGTTTCTTGTGAGTAGTGATGTATTTATTATCTCTTGTCTGCATGTTTTGTTATTTTGTGGTATAGACACTTAAATTATGGAGAGAGTTGGGGCTTCAGAAATAATCATTAAATGGCCAGGTGAGTTAGCTCCACAGTTAGTGACATTTGCTACACAAGCCTGATTTGGTTTGGGTCCCTGGAATCCACGTAAAGGTGGAAGGAGAGTTCACATAGTCGTCCTCTGCCTTTGACATGCATGCCATGGAATGCACCCTGCCTCCAACACACACAAACACACACGCATACATGCACATACGTGCGCACTTATACACACCCACATATTAATGAGAAGTAAAAGTTAAAGACATAGTTACAAAACCATGATAGCAAACAGCTCAGTGACAGATAAAGTCTGGTTTGGGTTTATTTACAAGGTACCAGTAACAGGTAATTGAAACTCTTGTACTAATAGATCTTTCATCGAACTTCCTATGTAAGATTGAGTATCACATTCCCTGAATCAAATGGGATTTCTTCCTGTTAAACTAGCTCCCTGATTCTTATGAAGTATGTGTTTCTGAACCGTGTCTTCCAGTTACTAGAAGAGTCAAGGCTCAAATATTCTCCTCTTCTTCAGAAGTACAAAGATATTTCTCCTAACTTATCTTTGTGGGAGCCCACTTCACAAGCTAGCTTCTCTACTAGGGACTTTAAGGGTTCTCAACTGTTTGCAGTAGACTGTGGTCCAGGAACGATTTTATCCTGTCATAGGAACATCAAAGAGTGCTTGGCTCCAAAAGATGTGGCTACTGGACCCATGGTGGAGCCGTTTCATGAATTATTCCATGGAATTGCAATGTTTACTACTGTTGACAGTGGATAGAAAATGTCATTTTGGCTAAATCGCCTACTTTATTTTTAGCTACTGAGTGGACATAAATTATCTCAAGCTAAGCATTTCTTTCAATATCTGTAAGAGTAGCAGGCTTCACAAAACCTCCTTAACCTCAGAATCTTCATCTGTAGAGATAGTTCCTTTACCCTCAGTGATGTCAGGATGGATGAGAACATATACACAGGCAAAGAATGAGTCCCTAATAGTCAGTTCTCTTGCTTCATGTCCCCAAATATCTGAACCTCAGAAAGTGGTTTGCCCCCATCAGGGTACCATTCTGCCCCATGGAGGGATGTCTTCCCTCTTAGGATGACTATGCCTGCAAAAGTATTTTAATGCATTTTTTTAGGTGAAAAGTCTAAATCTAAAATCTAGCAATGCTAATTTTAATTTTAAATTATAGGCATAAAATTTGAAGTAGATATTTATTATTAACAATTAAATTTAATTTTAATCTTAAGATTTTAGGATGACTGGTCATATGGGGAAAAGTCTTTTTACATTGATATAATTCCCTTTGTTCTAGGATTTTATATATATATATTTTCCACTAAAAAATTTCACTTCCTCCCCCTCCTCCCATTCCCCTCCCACTCCCCCACTCATCCTCTTCCCCCCTCCAGTCTTTCCTAGGATTTTCTAGCTGACAAATCAGAACTGAACTCCTGTCATTTAAGGCTTTCCAAAAACTGATCTTGCTTTGCTTTCTTAAACATTTTATTCTCTTTATCAATTTCTTATTTACTCTTAATTTTATACTAATATTGTGTTACTTTCAACATGTCCTTAATTTTCCTCTTTCTTCCTTCCTATCTTTCCTTCTTCTTTTTTTTAATAAAAAGGGACAGATTTATTTGGATTTTCAAATTCAAATTAGATTCAAAATATTCTGCCCAATTCAGTCCCTTCAAAGTCTTTTCCTTTAAGATGCCTGTAAGGACCAGGCATAGAACCCTCATTTCTCTCTTCAGCATTGGTATCTGCAGCCACAGGAGAAGAGGTGGCTAGAGATAGGGGATCAGCGGTGAAGATAATGGACCCTGGTTTCAGATAATTCTACACTGGGCTCTTCATAGTTGTATCACCTGGAAGATGTGCTCAGCTAGACTCCTCACAGACTCAGGTGGGTGACAGTGTAACGAGCCACTGCAAACTCAGTGCTTGGTGCCTTCCAAGAGGGCTGTATATGCCAACTGTGTTCATGGTATTATTAGTGCAGGCGAGCCACACACAAAGGATGCTCTTCGGTTTTATACAGCGTGGGGACTATTAACAGCATAACAATGTCTCTACAAGGTATCAGTTTTCTATTGTCCTTGTCATTGTAAGGAGTTGGCACGAATTTGGTGAAGAAACAAACAAATGGACAAAGAAATGAACAAACCAGTACAAACAGACAGTATTTTCTCTTGCAGTTCTGGAGGTCAGACATCTGAAACGGGGCCAGGGCTACAATTAAAGCCTCGGAAGGGCTGTGTTTTTGTTCTGAAGACTCTGGGGAAAAAGCTGTTTCTTCTCTTTTTCCGATGGCGGAAGCTTCTGGCAATCTGTATGGATGGCCCCCTCACTCAGCTTTGGTATCTTGTGGCATTTTTTTTCTCCTGCCTCTGACCTTCTTGTGGTCCCTCCCTAAGAGATGTGTATTGCATTGAGCCCACCTCCAGAATCCTTTGTAAGGTTTTGTTAATGTTGAAATTATAACTGTGGTTTCTTTGGCCTCAAATTACTCACAAGTTTCAGTGATTATATTGTGTTCATTATAGATTAAGAATCTTATCTTATTTGCAATAGTTCTACAGTTTGATACTACTCTGTTATATTCTCTTAATTGTAAAAGCAATTTACCTAGACATGAGTAGTGTCTGGAACTCCTTTTTGTATCCTCTCCAGTTAAACATGGTATCATTTACACATTGTAAACATACTCAAAACCAAACAGAGTGAAAAGGTTTCTGATTTAGTCTTTAAAGGAAGTTTAATTTTCAGATATGAAATGACTCTTCATATGTATCTATCATATCGGACACCCCATTTTATAATCAACACTGTTTGGAAATCTTGCTCTTATTTATAAATAATAGAAACAGATCATTTTCCACAGCTACTTCTTTATTCCTATTCACCACCAAGTTCAGTGGTTTTTTCTTTTTTTCAGTTCAAGACGAAGTTAGTAAGTAAGGAAGTCAGAGCAGTAAATGAAGGACGTTATGGTTCCTTTATTTTAGGTGACTCGTCCAGGAATCAAGCCAATGAATACTTTTAAGGACTGATAAACAGTGATGATACAAACCACAATTACAGATGCTCTCTGATTGACAGTAATTCACTTTGTTGTCATGAAGAGAACCAGGAACAAACCTAGCACTGGCAGGAGGGAAGAGTCCAGCTATTTCTCCTTCAGTCCACGGAAAGACCAGCCATTGTGCAGCTCGTCAAACTGCACGCAGGGCCTTGGTATTAGCAATTTTCCCCAAGAAAGCAACAGAATCTGAAAATGTTCTTTTATTAAATTTAAAAGAAATACCATAGATCAGTATTTATTCCATTTTAGATGACTTTTTAATTTTTTTATCATCTTTTTATACTGCCAAGAAACTAAAAGGAGTTTTTTTTTTCTTTTGGTTGGTTTTTAGTTTATCTATCCCTCAGGCTTTTCAAGAAAACATGGTTTCTCTGTAGCCTTAGCTGCCCTGAAACTTACTCTCTAGGCCAGGACTGACCACGAATTCAGACATCCATCTGCCTCAGGCCTCCGCGAGTGCTGGGATTAAAGGCATATGGGCACCACCATCCGGACTGTTCCTTGTGACCCTCTAAGGATGACTTTGCACTTTACTTTGAATGAGTATTCAGTTAGTTCATATTAGAGATAATTTCCATCCTTATTCTAAGCATCGAGCTGAAGGACAGATCTCTGGTATGAATCCAAGTTGAATTAACACTGCTCCCGCACAATCCGTATTGGTTTAATCACTGCTGCAATCGCTCAGTTGTCTAACAAAATCCCATATATAGAAGTGATTGATGGAACTTTCATCTAGAATCACTTACATGAAACAGAGCAACTGGGTAAAAGGGCAATTATCTCTCACTTCTGTATAATGACCCGAAGACCAGCAGCAGAGCTGGGAAGCAACATGTTCTGCAGATTCAAACCCTACTCATGCTTTATCTTGTACTGTTTGCTGCTCCTGAGTCCAGCATAATATTCTTTAAAGTTCAATAAGCACTTGTTAGCGGTCCAGAGAGATGGTGGGTAGGTACAGGCACTTGCTGCCCGTTGGTCTAAGATCAACTCCCAGGACCTACATGCTGAAAAGAGAATCAACGCCTATAAATTGTCTCCCAGTTCACACACACACACACACAACCACAACACCACACACACAACACACCACACTCCTCCTCTAAAGAGACAGAAATGTTAATTTAAAAATTAAATACTTGTTGCAACGATGTCAGAGTGCATTTCTCTTACAGTATTTACCTTTCTTCCAGACCCCCTTTTTTTTTTCTAATGACACTTTTTGATACCTACGGGATCTGCCCTAAAATTCTTTTTGGGTTTTTACTAACTGTGGTTATGAGGGATTCGAAGGATTTCAAACGTGATTGATATTACCCCGAAAGAACTCTCTGTTCTAACATCACATTCTACTTCTGATAATGAACCTGACCGAGTTCCTCTTGAAAGCACACCTGTGTCACATATACCTTAGGGTCTAGCCTCCCTTTTATGAGATGCCAGTTGGATGGCACTGTTGACTGTTGGGTGTCGAGCACCCGGTGTTTCTTCTTCCAGTCACCCGCTTCCCACCAAGTTCTCCTTAACCTTAGTCAATTAACCCACCTGTGTATCTTTAATTTTAAAATGCACTGTTTTACTTGAAGGTTTTACCATCTTCCTACATGTAAGGCTATTTTCTGCTGTCGCTGCATGGGAGGAGGTGGTAGGGAGCACGGAGACTCTGTACAAAGTTCAAGGGCTTCCAAATGGCTACATGCCCCCCAAAGAAGGCTCTGCCACTTAGCAAGTTGTAGGCAAAATTCACCTCCTTTTGCAGTCTTGGTCTCCTTCCTTGAAAACAGGTGTTTTCGTACTCACATCTAGGGTCTTGAGAGTAAGTAGGAAATATGGGGAATATGGTGAGTGTAACGCTCCATACAGGAGAGCTCCCCGCCGTTACTATCTTCCTCTGTGTCCATCAACTCTAACGCGCCATCTCGTACCGCTCCGCCACTCCCGACAGTAGAAGGCCACCCTCCCATCACCACTTGCTCAGAGCTACTTTCATGTTCTGCTTTCTATCACGAATATGCCCAGTCTGGAGGTGCTGAACTAACGTGCCATTGTTCTTCAGGCTCCTGTAATAATCCTTCCGGGTTTCCAGCCATGTCTGATACCTTGCTATTACTGCTTTTTGAAATAGTTTAAGAAAGATATTGTAGTTTTGGCATTTAGCTCTTCAGTTATTAATTTAAAAATATCTGGTGTGCACCTGTTATTATTACCGCTGTTATTATACCACTATAAAAGACAACAGAGGGATAGCAAAATGGATTCGCTCAAGTGGTCCTGCTGACCTCTACACACATCCTGTGACGTGTGTGTGTGTGTGTGTGTGTGTGTGCGTGTGTGTGTGTGTGCTTGACTATATGTGTACACAAACATACACACATCAATTTAGTAAATAAAGTATAAAAGAACTGTGTAAAGGATCAGTGAGACCTTGAAGAAGCTGACAGAAAAATGCTCCCCGATACCCTGATAAAGAAGGGTAGTAACTGTGAGTGGCTTTTTCCTCAGAATTGAAATGTTCCCTTCTGGTGTGCAAAGGGAGGCTCTAAGGATCCATAAAGCTATTGAAAGTCACACGGCTCAGGAAGCTTGTGAAGATCTGCAAGGTCATTGCCCAAAGTTCTATAAGCCATCAGCAATTGCTCGGGAGAGGAGACTCCCTGTTTGGGCTGCCACAAGCCACATAGAGAGTTCCAACTTTGATGCATCAGCATTCTGTTGGAGTGGTCTTTTCTGTGATGCAGGTATTTGAGTCTTCTATGTTCTAGTATGTAACCCTAAAAATTATTTTTTTTCAGTAATTTAGCCTTGTGTGAAATGATCTCTTTGTTCTGTTGTTGGTGCAACATATGGGAGTTTATTCATGTCTCTCCAGAAAAAGAGTCATGGCACAATAATGAACATCAGAGACAGAAAACGAAATACCATCATGTCCTATCTTATAATAGTCGATGAAGGAGAACAAGCGTGATAGGATAGAGAGATGTGGTGTGTGTCTGTGTGTGCAACCAAGCCGACTCCTGCGTGACGTGAGGACACACACCATTGCTGGGTCAGGAGGAAGTAATGCTGGGTCTGAAAGAGGTGTATGGAGGAGAACCGATATTGCTGTGATGACATCATAATGACGCAGGAGACGAAGAAGAGATCCAATGAAATCCTTCCTGTGCAGTCCGTGATAGGCAATGTGCACTTTATTCCAAAAGAAAAAGTTTGGGAAGAGAATGACAGAGTCTTATTGAGGCTCTCTAAGGAAAGTTTATCACACACTTAGCAGGTTAAAAAATGGCTGCATTTGTTTTTTATATCTGCCTTGAAAATTCTATATTTTCAGTAAAATATGTTTATTTTCTCTATGGAAGTTTTTTCAGTTCTAATGTGATATAATTAGCAGGTAAAAGCTGTTCATATTCAAGATATTAGTGTGATTTTAAAAATATATTTACCTGTATTGAAATGTATTAAATTTTAGGTGAAAAGTTGAATTCATTGACAATAAATATTACTGATTCATCTCATACAAGTGTATCTTCTTGCTACTAATAGTAATGTTTCTATTCTTTAAATTTTATTTCCCCTCTTCTAGGTTTTGCTTTTATTATATCACACAAATTTTATTCCATTTTAAAGTTCCCTTGAAATTTTATTTGATTTCTTCTTGTTCACATTATTGGCTGTGATATTTCTTGCTGCTTCCTGAACATGCAAAACAGTCATTGATCATTAAATTCATTGCTCATTAAACATTCATTGATCTCCTTAAACCATTGTGGTTCAGTTGCACAAATATTTTGTAAATCCCATAAGAGATTATTTATTTTTGTTTTAATAGTCAGTCTGAATCCAGTTACCCTAAAAGTTACACTTCTCCTGACCTTTCAAGCCCCCAAAGTTTGTGTCCCTGCTAAGCTGTTTTACTTTAGCCTTCGGGAATGCTTTGAAAGTATCTGAAAGTATTTGAAAGTTTTTATACAGATGTCTGCTGCAAAAAAATTCTCAGTTCTTGTTTTATTGAAAATATCTATTTTGCCTTCTTTGGCCTGAGAAGTATTTTTACTTCCTACAGAATCCCAGGTAAGCTGTTCTTCTTTGAGCACCACACATCAGTTCATTGTTCTCTTGTTCCCGTATCTATGTTGGAAGGGTCAGTTGTCAGCTTAGCTTCTCTTTCTCTGAAGATAATGAGGACCCCGGGTACATTTGCTCACACCCAGCCAAGGGCCCTGTGAATGGGGAACTTTGCCATTGAGCCAGGGACTTTTCAAATAGTCTTCTTCTTTTTAGTGTTGTTGGTATAGTGTCCAAGTATGGTGTTGGTCACATGTAGTGTGTGTGGTATAGAGTCTAAGTGTGATGTTGGTCATATGTAGTGTGTGTGGTATAGAGTCTAAGTGTGGTTGGTCATATGTAGTGTGTGTGGTATAGAGTCTAAGTGTGATGTTGGTCATATGTAGTGTGTGTGGTATAGTGTCTAAGTGTGGTGTTGCCCTTATGTGGTGTGTGTGGTATAGTGTCTAAGTGTGGTGTTAGCCATATGTAGTGTGTGTGGTATAGTGTCTAAGCGTAGTGTTGGTCATATATAGTGTGTGTGGTATTTGTAGTTGGTTTAAAGTCTTAAATATATATCATTAAATATTTTTTATCATTGTTAGAGATGCCCTGGCTAGTACTTTAAAAATATTTATATTGTATCACTTTTTCTCCTTTACTTTTCCCCCCACTCCCTCCATTCCTCCTATTCCCTCCACCTTCCTGCCCCCACTCACTCCTCAGAGAGGGTAAGACACATTGATTTGGGGAAGGTCCAAGTCCCTCCCTACTATATCTAGGCTGAGCAATGTATCCATCTAAAGAGAATGGGTTCCCAAAAATCCAGTACAAGCAGTAGGGATAAATCCTGGTGTGACTGCCAGTGGTCCCTCAGTCTGCTCCAGCCATGCAACTGTAACCCACATTTGGAGGGTCTAGTTTAGTCCTATGATGGCTCCTTCCCTGTCTGGCTAGAGGTGGTGAGCTCCCATTAGTTCAGGTAAACTGTTTCAGTGGGTGAACACATCATGATCTTGACCTCTTTGCTCATATTCTCACTCCTCCCACTCTTCAAGTGGGCTGAGCTCCATTACTTTCGTACTCTGGCTACATGTATTTAAACCTTTTTATCAAATCATATGTGTTCCCTTATGTTTCTTTCTTTTTAGTTATTACATCAACCTAGGTACATTTATTGACATATTTTAACTCATCAGATCTTCTATTCTGATATCTAATATGTGGTTAAACCATTTTACTGAATTACTTGAAATTTTTTGAAATTAAAATGCTATACTTATATTTCCCTTCCTTTCTTCCTTCTAACCTTTCCCATGCCACCTTCACCCTTGCTCTTGAATTCATGGCCTCTACTTCTTTAATTGTTCCTAAGTTTATAAATTTGACCTACTGGACTGGAAAGATGGCTCAACCATTAAAGGCTAGGCTCCCAACCAAAAATATAAATATGACCTACTGAATTTGTAAAATGTTATATATGTCTATGATTTCCAGGCTTATTATGTAATAAGATTAACAATCAAGTTAATATATATTTTCTTCAGTTGAAGAATTTCAGTTTGGTGCTTTATAGATTCTGTCAGAAATGTCCATTATTCTACTTACTTGAATAGATTAATCATGACCATTTAAAATCTTTACACTAAATTTTTGATGTATGAAATACTTTGTTTCCAGTTTCTACATTTTATGTTTCCTCTGTTTAATTTCCTCCCAGTGAGTTGGTTCAATTTTAGCAAGACTTGCGTTTGGAAAGAGGAAAAATAGTGAACACACTCAGGTGTAGATTTTCTTTTGCTGCTCAGGCATGGGGACACTTGGCTGTCTTGATCTTTTGGCTGGTTGTTCTTAGCCTACAGTTGAGTTCCATTTTATCTGAGTTGCTCTACCCTCAAGTGAAGTTTTATGGGGTTTTACACCAAAGCTGGTAGCATTTACCAAACTGCTGCAATTTTAAGGGACTCAAACATAAGTGTTTGTTTTCCAGTACTAAACCTCTCTAGAAAATCTTAGCTCGCTCCCTGCCCCAACCACTTTCAATTTAACCCGTGAACCACTTAATAGACAAATTGGAACCCCATTTTTAGGATTCTTGGCCTGGTTTCCTTCCTTCCTTCAGTTTTTCTTCTTAATTTGTAGCTTTTCTAGAAGCCATGGATTCTGTCCTATGTGTCTGGGGATGCAATGGGGATGCCCTTCGTTGTGTTCCAGCGGCATTCCATGCCTACCCAAGGCAAACTGGGGGAGACTTGAAAACAGAGACATTCCCTGTCTGGAAAGAAGCAAAGACTCTCATTTTGCTACTTGCCCTGGTTGTTCTTCAAATACTAACTTTTTCTCAGAGAGTTCAAATAGTTGTTTTCTCTATTTTGTTCAGGGTTTGAAGGCTTGCCTGGTATGCTTGGCCTGCCTATTGTAGACACCGCTGACAACGGTGCCCTTTCCTGCCCAGTCCCTGCTCAGTTGTTTCATTTGCATTCCTGCATTTAATTCCACAGCTGTTTTTGAAGCAGTCAGTCTCTTTTGTAGATGTAGGCTAGAAGGGATAACAAGAAACTAATCTAATAATGCTGTTTATTCAGCTGCTTGACTTTGAGATGACAAAATGCTGTATTCCAAACAAATGGCACAGGCAACGTGGAAGGGGAAAGTAAGGGAGACCTGGTCCTGTTTTACCAGGACATCAAGACTTCCTTTGGATTTCTCCTTCTCTCTACCAATAGCAATTGATCTCAGTAAGCCCTGCTCTCTACTGCCATAGAACAACAGTAACAAAACAAAGTGCACTTATTACTTTTCCCTAGATTTACATAGGAACAGTTTTAAGGAACTAATGTATGTCATACTTTTTCGTTTGCTCTAATTGGTACTTAAAGAAATCTTCAGATCACTCAATATCTTAAGGCATTTTAATTATTTTATGGATTTTCCCCAATTAAGGCTAAAAGACATGCTAGAACTATAAGCAATCTGAGATGATTTAAATATTGAGAAGCTCAAGCTAGGAAAGCTCTCCACCACAAGAAGACCGCTTTCCCCATTCTGAACCTCACATTACTTCTCAGAGGTAGATAAGTTGGTAGCATTATTTAAAGGATGAGAAAACAGAGGCACAGAGAAGTTTAATAAATAACGAAGAGGTCATGAGGCCAGAAAATACTAGAGGTAGAATTTATAAATAGAACATGTAGGTGTTCATGCTAGAGGTATGCTAATAATCTGCAAAAACTTGTTTAACCTGAATTCTTGAGGATTGGGCATCATTCATTCATTCACTAAGTTATCACCATCATCTTTTTTCTACTCTATTACTAGTTACCCTTTTGTTCTAAACCATCAATTCATTTTATAAAATATTCCCCAGAAACTCCTGAAAAAGAAGTATGAAAAGGAGATTATAGCTAGGAACTTGAGGTAAAGTTTGAAGGAAGAACGGGAAACCATGAATGTGGGATAATATTAGCTGTATGAAAACAAAAATGTAAGAATCACAAAGTAAGCTGAAAACTATTATGAAAGCGCACTGCCTTCTAACCATTTATTTATTCATTAGTTCGTTTTACCCAGGGAATAAGTGTTACACGGTGCTGTTGGAAGGAAAAGTCGCCATTACTGACTATTTGCAATTGCCCAAATAATGTATTCCTCAATTTATAAGCATGACCATGTTTAATATTCACAGTGCCCTCTGTACAGTATGCTATTATTCCTATGTAGCTGAAGAAACTGTCATTTAGTGGGCATTAATAATCTGTGTATTGTCAGATAGATAAAGGCTGTGCAAACGGCTGAGATGGTTTCTTAGCCCAGGACTTTGTAGGTTCTGGGGCAAGGCGACATTGTCAAGGGGTGTTGGTCCAGAAACTGGAGGAAGGGTGCCAGTCTCTGTAAGCTTAGCTTGCAGTGTGGGACTACACTAAGCATTGCAATCTGTCAGGCGAGATAAGAAAACAAGTATAAATCCTATAGTAAGAAAGGACGCAGAACATATCAAAATTGAGAAGAAGTATTTAGATCTTCAAAGGGAGAGATTATGTCTAGCCATGATAATTAAAGTTCTGAGGGAAAAAGCAGGAAAGAACCAGTAGTTGCAATATAAGCTATAAACTATGATCATGTTTTCACACAACAACCTCTACGGTCTCACTTTTCTGCTTGGGATGGAAATGGCCATTTTCCTCTCCAAGCTCCTCAGCATCTCTCCGAGCTCTCCTATGTAGGGTGTCTGTCACTTTCCATCTCTAAATGCCATGCTTTTTTCAGCGGCCACTTAGCAAACACAGACTCATACTTGTCAGGGGATTCCTATGTAGGCATAGTGCCTACAACATAATAGTTGTGTTTAAAGGTCCCTTCTCCTTTGATATCTCTTCTACTATTTTTTTTTTTTTGGTCGTTTCTACTGTCATCAATATCCTCAGGTTAGACAATGGCATCCTTAGCCTACATCACACTGACCTGTGGGAAACTATAGAAATATTTTCTAGATTAATGATTGATGTGGGAAGTCCCAACCCACTGTAGGCATTCCCACCCTTGGGCAGGTGGTTGTGGCGTATATAAGGAACTGAACTGAAGAAGCCATGGGAGCAAGGCAGTGAACAGCATTCCTTCATGGTCTCTGTTTCTGTTTCAGACTCCAAGTTCTTGTCGTTAGTTCCTATCCCGACTTTTCCTCAGTGATGTACTGCGAACCCTTTCCTCCTCAAATACATAGACCATTTTCTCTTTGTTTTTGAACATGGTTTTTTTTTTTATCATAACTAAAGAAAGCAAAACTGAGACCATTGCTTGAGATTTATTTGTTTACAGTCTCTTGCCCAGTGTACTTTTTCTTTTTAAGTACAAATCTGAAAAACCCATCCCAGTCAATACCTTGGCTCTTTAGTGCTATAGGATATGAATGGAACCTTCCTGTTTGGAAAATAAAGACAAGTTCTTTTCTTCTGTGAGTTGCTGTTTGTCTCTATTTCAAACCAATATCGTAGCCATATTGAACTGTGGTTCTCTACTTCTTGACATCCCAACTCCTCATCCCACTTGGAATATCAAGTTGTTTTTCTTCCTTTATTTGGTCAAGGCAGCCTTCAATAGCAAGTTTTTAAAATATCCCTTTTCAAAAAACAGTCATGACAATTCTCCCACTTGTGATTAGATATGTTCTTTCTCATTTGCTGTGACAACCCTCTGAAGTCACCCCCTTATCACAGCTCTTACAACACTTGAGTCTAATGGGTTTTTTTTTTTTTTGCTTATCTTTCATTTCTAATGCTCTCTTCTCTGTGAGGATTTCAAAAGACAAAACTCTTGCTTTCTCAGTCAGCTGCAATGGCTAGCTCGTTCCCTGACAGTTTGCAGGGGCTCAATGACTGCTGAAGAACACTTGACAAGCTGCTCAGAATAAAGAACTCACTTCAAGAAACTTGAACTTGGCATGGTTAGGAGATAATGCTTTCCTGTACTTTTCTATGGCAATATGGTTTTTCTTACCTAATCCTAAGGACTACTTCTCCAGAGTTTTCCCATAACAAAACACCACCAGTACACAACAAAACATAACCTAAACTGCAGATGACAAGCAGCATGTACTAACCTGAGTCTGGTTGGTGCTCATCACTTTCTTCTTAGCCCCCCCCCCCTTTTTATTGGTTACCTCAACTTGGGGAGCCACAAACTGCAGGTTGAGTTCTGTGATGACAGTCCCAGAAAAGGATGTGCTCATACGTGTACCTGGTTATGACAGGCACGATACTTTATTTCTGTAATGTTTTGTGACACCAGATACCAAATTTTCATTGCTTAAATTTTACTTATTATCATCTGTGATAGACAAATGAAAAATAACTAGATTGTATTGTATATAATTTGTATACAATATGTCTATCTGATAGCATGATATTCTGTTTGGAAAATGCAGGACTTGGAAGTTAGAGTTGTTTAATCATGCTTGGTTATTCTGAAATTCTGGATTTCTAAAATAAACAAGGGACTCTAGCTAACATTAAGAAGCTGACAGTTGAAATCGTGAACTCCATAAGGCTGGATGAGAGCTTCAGACAGCATCTCTGATCTACATTGTTTCCTGTCTTAGTGCCTGTGATTCTTCACTTCTGATGCAGGGTTCCAAGTTACACACCACCTACGTATCACAGAACTTTTTTTCCTCAGGAAAGTAACCTGGATTTCTACTTTTAAGTAAGTTGTTATTTCTTTGAAATGCAGGGCTACTTTAACACTTAGTTCGTCTGATTCAGTGTTTCTGTGCCGGTCTAAATATAAGGTGAGACAAAAGGGTAGACTTAAGGCAGAGAATGTGCAGGTAAAGTGTTAATCTAGCATGAAAAATGTGCCAGGAACACTGCATTTCCTCAGGCATGTCTTAGACGTGAGGCCATTACTCCATTTGCTTTGGCTTACCACCTGCTGTTGTCATTATTCCCTAACCCACATCACTCCTGGCTACCAAAAACTCTGCTAAATTAAAAATGAAGCCATTGATAAATAATGTAGATACATAGAAAAAAGAGTATACTCATTCTTTATTCATGGCAGGATGCATTAATGTCTAATTCTTTCTGTTTATTTCTATTCATGTGACATAGTATAGGAAAGGCTTAGAGAAAAAAGTAAACAAATTTCAGTATCTTTTAATCTTAGGAAATGATGACTTAATGTAGCTAGATCAATTTTCTTGGCCAGTGTGTAGAGACCACCGATATTCTGCTGTCATTCCCTAAATTTTGCAGAAAAAAAACTTTCCATATTCTTGGATCTTCTCTGTTAGCTTTCCAATACACTTTTTTGAAAATACTGGGAAGAGAAATCTCTCTCTCTCTCTCTCTCTCTCTCTCTCTCTCTCTCTCTCTCTCTCTCTCTCTCTCTCTCTCTCTCTCATCTCTCTCTCTTTCTATATCTCTCTATGTTTGTGTGTGTATGCACAAAAGTGAACCCTACAAGAAGATTATGTGAAGTTGATGCTTTAAGGTTTAGTTGGTCATTGAGCCATATTGTGTATTAAGACTGTAAGTTGGCAACACAATGCTTGCCTAAACAAAACCTGCATAATGACCACAAAGGATGCCAACATGGGTGAGAAAAATTTCACCAGGCCCCATCCATTAACGAAGAGCTACAGTAATCAATGACAGGAGCAAGAGGGAGGGGTGGTTTTCAAAATGAGCCCTCTGACAAGTTATACAATTCCAATGGGCTAGCTCTAAGCATGTATACGTAAGGATAGCACTAAATGGCATTAGCGGGTTAGATTTGCATGCTTGTAACTATAGCTATTAAAGAAAAGGTCGTGAATTTGAGAGGGAGTGGGGAGGCACAGTAGAGGTTTGAGTGGCGAGGATGGAATTGCAAAGTTGTAAATACAATGCTTACATAAATCTTATCAAAGAAGGAGGAGGAGGAGGAGAAGAGGAAGAAAACTGGTTTGGAAGAGACCCTACGTAGAGGATGGTGAATCCTCATTGTCTCTTGACTTGGTGAATGAATGGGTCATTGCATATGGGAACTGTGAAGGGTCAAAGGAAAGGATCCATAAATGGTGTTTGCATTTTGTTTTTAAAGCTTAGCTAATGACTAGCTAGAGGCCTCAGCATGTGAAGGCATTTGCTGCCAATTTCTGATGCCCTCAGTTTAATCTCCAATACTCGCATGGTGGGATGAGAGAACTGATTACCAAACGTTGTCCTCTGACCTCTACAAGTGGGCCAAGAAATGAGTGAGCCTAGATACATGCACGCAAATGCACATATCCAAAATAAATAAATAAAATGTAATAATATATGAAGCTTAGCTAGTTCCTCATAATAGATGAACCTGAAAAGGTCAAGGGCAGGACTCAGGTCAGTTATATGAATCGAGTACCTTGGGTTTTTCATTTATATAGTCCTAGTACTCATTGTGGTCATTCTTCTGGAATTATTTTGTACTTATTTATTCATTAAAGTCCTTCTTCCATCCAAACTATATTACAAAGTTCTGTGGAAAAAGTACGTTGCCAAATATTATTTATGGTGGAATGCACCGCCCTGAGAAGAGACTGCCCAATGGACAAGTGCAGGCACCTGGACACAAGAATTGTTCCATCCTTTTGGAGGTATTGTGCATAAAATCATAAAATCAATAGCCAATATAGACAAGGAGACAAAATATGTTGCTGCAGTAAAGAACGCTCTTTGAAATATTTTCTTTCAAAACGACCAAGGTCTCCGTGATATTTTGAATAAGAAAAGTCCCCTGTAGTCTTGTATGTTTGATATCTAGGTTCCCGATTGGTGGCACTGTTTGGGAAGATCACAGAATCTTTATAAGTATATAAGTATATAACCGGTGGGGGTGGGGAAAATGAGCACTGAGGTTTTATAGTCTGGCTCCAGTTCTCTCCCTTTTTTCTCTGTGTGGATGACAATGTGATTAGCCAGTTTCTGGCTCTTTAGTCATGCTTTCCTTGACCATTGTCATGTTTCCTGCCCACAGTGGATTCTCTCACTCTGTAAAGGTAAGATAAAAGACGCCTTTGCTTCCCTACCTTGTTTGGGGGGGGGATATTGTCTCACAACATAGAAGATTAACTAATAGAGCTTTCTTAGTAGTCTACAAGGTTTGCGGGTCCCATATTCTATATGATCATAGTTGCTGATATCCTGAGTTGTCTCTGCATTTCAAAATGTGGCATGGAAAATTGCTCATAAAACTGCTTCCCTTCTTTTATACACTGGATTTCTATTGGTGAATTGCAAGACCACATTTTGATTTTCTTTCTCTTCAGTGGGAATATAATTTCCTAAGGAACAGGGTGATTTATTCCTCTGAGGGAAAATTAAAGGAAAGGGAAGTTCACATTGAGCACATTTTGTTTTAAATTCATGCTTAAAGTAAATAAACTGGAGATAAATTTCTTCATGTTGGTTAGCTCGATCCTGCTACAAAAATAATGCTTTCTCTTTAGATATGTTTATCCCCCTTTGTGAAATAAGTCAATTAACTAATTAAAGCTGAGATTCTCCAGGTTTGCTTCAGGAAAGTAAAGTATACATTAGGGGTAAAAGGACCCAGGAGAACGTTTCTCAGTTTCTGCTGGGTAAGGTTAGGAGGAAGTGGGGGGTTGAGGAGGGCAGGAGCAGGAACGGAAGTGGACACCTGGCACTCTATCAGGTATTACCGTCAGGCTCCTCTTAGCATGATCTACACAATGAGGAGATTGCTTACCATTGTTAAAATGTGTGTTATTTTCTACATTCAATTTTATTTATTCACGGGTGTGAGGTAAATTTAGATAAACTGGAGCATCTCTCCTTCACGTTTAGACCCTCTAGACAACTTGGTGTGATCACCCAAAACCAACTTGGACTGCGTTCAACTTAAAGATAACCCAAATCACCAAGCCTATCATGGGAAACACTACAAAGATAGTACAGTTATATTTGTTAAACATTTCTAAGGTGGTTCCGTTAATTATATATAATGAAGACAGTTATATATGCTTTATAGTATAATTATTCTACCTGGAATGTTTCAGAACCTATGCTCATTTATGAAGTATCTTTTCTTTCACCAATTGATAACACTTGTAGATATGACATGCCTGCCACTCCCATATTCATCACTGTGTTGATAAAGAGGACAGACAAGAGATCAAAGCCTCAATTACAAAGAATTAGATGAATCAAGAGTCTCATGACATATTAATCAATAATCAATGTAATACGAACTGTTCATGCAACCATTAATATGGCTTATATCCACAGTTCAAAGTGATAAGATGTTTAAAACCTCATGAAATCAAGAAAACAATTTCTCACTACGGAACTTCAGAATTAGAAAGAGCTCACAAACCACGGGCCACGTATGTCTTACCTGATATTGATCTACTATCAGGTAACCGTTTCAAGAAGGTAGAAATGCCTTACACTGAAATGTTGATACATGAGTCATATGACCTTTTAAGGGTCACAATCTCCTTAGAGGCTCATTCTAGAAACAGAGTTTAGATCAGTGCATAACACTTTTCAGAAAACATCTTATGCCCTTGTTGTAAAAATAGATAAGTATTTGTTTGCGTCCAGATTTTTTTTTCTGTTTTTGAGACGAGCTCTTGTGTAGACCTCCAATTTGCTATATTGCCAAGATTGGCTTTGCATTCTTGATCTTTCCAACTCCTCCCCATGCCCCATGCTGATATTGCAGGCCTGCAGCATCACTATGTCTGGTTCCTAATTGCTGTGATTTCTCAGAGATGATGTCTGAAATGTTGTGATTAAACCAGAAAGCTCCCACAGGACATTGGGCTCTAGTTGCTTGCACTTGGACATGGGATACTAAAGCAAGAACTCTCTGGTCACACTATTAGACACCTTGGAGTTACCCTTGGCCATGTGCCGTCCTTCTTAAGCAGTATCAGCATGACTGTCCCTGTTTTTTTTTTTTTAATGGGTAATGCCCATCCTTTTATTCTTATTTTAAATAAAGCTTAAGCACTGATTATCATCCATCTACTTAGTATCATTTATAAGCCTGGACTTATTGCTTCTGCATTTCTAGAAAAGTTTTGCGCCAGTTTTGTATTCATTCTCATTATTATTATTATTATTATTATTATGTGTTCTTTTTCATACCCTTTGCGCATGGCGTTTAAGATGCATCTTATCACTTATAAACAGAATATTTAGTGAAGAAAACTTAAAAAACCAGAGGACAGCTTAAACACCAAAGCAAAAATCAGCTATAATCCCACCATTTGAAGTACTAAATATTCAGATTTTAATATATTTCACTGCTGTGACTAGGTATTTTAAAATTGGAATTTATATTCATATCATAAAATATCCAGATCATGGATCATGTCTGGTTAGAAAACATGTTATGCAATAAAATTTCAACATATTGAAAATATGTGTATGTGTCTGTGTGTGTGTGTGGGGGGGGTGCATGTGTATGTGTGTCTGTGTGTGTGTATGTGTGTGTGTGTGTGTATGTGTGTGTGTGTGTTTTCAGTGATGGGAGATAAACCTCAGGCCTCTTTCAAGCATTCTAGGCAAGTCTTTACCACTAAGCCCTTTCTTCATCTGAAAATACATTTTGATATGTATTAGAAAATAGTCTCTTTTGGAGACAGTTTGGGCATTTATAATATTTTTGAATATAATTATATTGAATATTCTTAGGCTTAAAAGCTCACTTTATAAGGAGTCTCCCTTCCCAATACAATAGTTTATTTAAATAAAATTTTGTATATATACCATTTTGGGGTTTTATTCTTTGAAAAATCTCATATGTTAATATAATGTATTCTAGTTTATTTGGATAATTTTGCTCTTTCTCATGGGATCATTGAATAGTATATGTGATCACAGTTTACTTTGAGTTTCCTGTCCTTTGGGAGT